>NC_141668.1:81904331-82216831 GCF_028749965.1 Puma concolor
TTTATTAGGAATAACAAATAACAGTACATGTGTTTTTAAGCTTAGGTCTACCTATGTGGAAAGACCTAGAAGAAAATTCCATTTTTAAAGACTCAGGAACTATTGCTTAAAATAATATATACAAGGGGCACCTGGATAGCTTAGATGGTTAAGCATCCGACTTTGGCTCAGGTCATGATCTCGCGGTCCATGGGTTCCAGCCCCACATCAGGCTCTGTGCTGATAGCTCGGAGCCTGGAGCCTGCTTCCGATTTTGTGTCTCCCTCTCTCTCTGCACCACACCCACTCGCACTCGCTCGCACTCTCTCTCTCTCAAAAATAAATAAACATTAAAAATTAAAATAATAATATATACAATTTTTTGGCATAGGTACAGGATTGTTTATTGCCATCTTCTGACAAATTTACTCAGTGTTAGATAAAATACTAGGTCCTGAGAATTTTAAAAATCTGTATAGTGATCCTTACCCTTAAGAAGTTGATACTCTCACAGTTGTGTGTGTGTGCGCGCATATGTAGGAAAGTTGAATAAAGACTACAGAGTGTGAAAAGATATTTTAAAATATTATATGCAATAATGTGTAAGTATTTTAAAACTTGCCATCATACCTTTGCCAAAATTGGTGAAATTCACTTGACAGGCATTTTTACCCAATATACTGAAAATTAAATTAAGGAGTATGAAATGACTTTCATAGATTTGACTATATTTCACTTATAATCTTTGTTATTTCTATGTGTATGATAAACAACCTGCAACTGTGATTTGATAGACACATCAGTGATTAGGTAATGCTTATATTTAAGGTTGTAAATATTCTCAATAAGCCCTTATATAGAATATTCACATCCTTTCTGAACCATTCTAGCAAGTCCTGTGGTGACCAAACTTCAGCTAATTCATCATTCCTATTTTCTCACTCACCAGCTAAAGCAATTTCCTTCCATTTGTGTGCCAGTTGGCCCTTCAAGTTTCTTTTCAATTATGTTTTTAATTTTTTTGAGTTGTATTTGGCTTCCCATATCATTCCAATTTTAGGTAGTACCTCTTTCTCACTCCGTGACTCATAAGTCATTTTTTTTTTCATTTCTTTCTTCTTAACTCAAAAATGTGAATTCCCCAAATTTGCCAAAGGATAATGATTTCATATTCCATAGTTACAAGCTCACACCAAAGTTGTTTAATTTTAAAGTCACTTTCTCATATACATTTTCACCTACACTGTGTAATGCCGAAATGGTCTCTTGCTTTCCCTGTTACTGCAGTACTACTAGAAAGTTTTCTAAAAACACGACTTTGACCAATTCAAAAATGTTCAGTGGGCCCTCATTTCTTACCAAATTATGTTATAATTCCTGTTCTAACATTCAAGAACAAGCATTCCTGCTGAGATCCTAATCATTTTCTAGCAGTATTTTTATTGTTTATATATAGCCTGTGTATCGGTTATGTCTCCTGAGCATTAAAATGTACCCTGAGCTTCATCCAAGCAAGATTGCTTGCTCACAAGGAAGCAAAATGGCTGGAGTTTGAGGCAGAGAGGAAATCAGAGAGATGGCAGGGATGAGACTGTCACTGGCTTAGTCTACTATGGTACGCTGAGTAGTGCAGACAGAGCTATGTGAAGGGAGGTTTTCAGATAGGTGGGCAGGTGTGGTGACACGGTGGAACATAAATATTTAGTTCTGGTTCACTCAAAATATTTGTTAACAAAATAGTATAGCCCTCCGAATAGCCAAAGAAAAGAGCAGAACATAGTTACAATTCTGAGATTTGGTTCAGAGATCTTTCTCTTGTATTCACAGTACAAGAATCCATAAGCTAGAGTAAAAGCAGTAGCTCAGAGAATACGTACAGGACCTTCGGAAACAAATAAAAATGATTAGATGTGATTATAAACTTAGCTTGGTTGCTTGCTAGCCTTGATACCTGGGGTAGTTCTTTAATTTTTTAAGCCCTAAAGTTTTGAAAATTTCAGGGGCACCTGGCTGCTTCAGTGGGTAGAAAATGTGACTCTTGCTCTCAGGCTTGTGAGTTCAAACCCCACATTGGGTGTGGACCCTACTTTAAAATAAATACTTTTTAAAAATTAATAAATAAATACATGTGTAAATAAATAAATAAATAAATAAATAAATAAATAAAATAAATAACTTTTAAAAACTTCAAGACAAAACTCAAGTAGAAATCTTGAACTACAACGTAGAGTTCTCTGGGCTTAGAAATGGGTTCAGGCATCAGCAGAACCTTCAGTTGCTAGGAAAGTGGGCAAGTAGGCTGATGACTAGGGTAGGAACTCAAAATTGAGGCCACATGAAAATTGAGACAGATGATTGGACAATTTCAATTCATAAGAATCTAGAAGCAAACTAGCCAACATTAACACAATATGACCCAGGACAACTTACCAGAGACAGTGACTTGGTATCTAAATTTCCACTGAAGATCAAGACATTTATCCAGAAGACTGAGTGTGCCCTGGCCCAAGGCAGCCTCAAGCAGTCTAAAGAGGAACTCCCAAACCCTCTCCCCTCCAAATTAAAAACTGGATTTTGGTTTTTTAGGCATGATTGTGGCTCATTCTCATGATGAATAGTGCTCTGGGGTACTAGAATCCTGCATGGTTATGAGGAGCATCTCAGATCTGTGTACATGAATGCATTTTATCTGAACCACATGGATCCACAATTGGGGTAGAAACCTAATGAAAATACGTTATCTTAATATATCTGGTATCCCTGAATTTATTGCTGTTACAGGAGCCAGAACAAAACCACAGGAGTAATTTTTCTTATAGAATTTTGGCTCTTCTACTGCTATCCTTAGCCAGAAGCACAATGCCTGAGTATTCAGGAGAATTAAAAAGAACAGGGGAAAAAGTTATCTACATTGTTGTAGGCCCCCCAAGTAGTTTGCTTCAGGTTACTATTTATTTTTTCTCAAATATTTACATTCTCTCATAACACATTCTGGAATCATAATGTTATATTGTATAAAGTGTTTCATCTTTGTGAAGAGCTGAGAAGATATTTATAAACTTGTATTGGCAGGAATACAGACTAATGAAGATGTAAAATATTCATTATCTGGTTAAAATAAAAATACAGACTGAATTAATACAAGAAAAGGGAAGAATAACATAATGTCATAAACAGTAGTGGAGAATCCATCATCCATGTCTATCTTTTGTGGAAAGACTCATTTTGTGATGCTGACTCATTTATAATTTGTTTACAACTTTAATTGAAAGGGAAATTAACTCATGCTATGTTTTACTTTTGACAGTTTCAGGTATGCCAGAATAGATTTTTATTTCCATTTTCAAATGTCAGCACTAACACTCTAAAGAAGAAGTTCACTAATGGTTGGAACAATTTATATTGGGATGCATTTTTCCTTTTAGGGCAAGAGTCATTATTATGATTATCATATGTATCTAATATGCACTCTGTTTTTAATGAGTACTGGAAGGATGTAGGATAAATATCCTGCTTTCAAATACTGTAAAACCTGATGCAGGAAATAATGAGTTTGACCATCATTTGTAGAGATAAGTATTAAAGGCAGTGTGTGTGTGTGTGTGTGTGTGTGTGTGTGTGTGTAAAGAGCAAGCATTAATAGCAAATGCTTATACAGCATTGACAATGTGCCAGATGTTATAAATGCTTTAAACATATAAACTAATTTAAGCTTATAAGCTATGTGTTAGATACTTTTATTGAACACATTTCATAGACACACGGGGACATATAATATAAGATGTTCCAATAAAGGAAATGCAAAGTCCGGCTAAGAAAAAGACACTACATGTCCTGTTGCCAACATTAAAATTATAGGCCCTACAAGATCGGTTTGTTGTAGTTCTGAGGCAAGCACTCCTGACCTTGTGTTCTGTGCTACCTACCATATTACCAAGTGGGAGTGATTGGAACAGCCAGACTGAATTCTCCTGCCTGCATGTACATGGTTGAGGTCCACAAGATTACATAAGAGTACAGAGTCTATCATATATCCATATAATGAAATATATTTTAGAATTGGGGGATATCCTAAAGCAATTGAGTCAGTGAAAAAATATACAACAGCTAATAAAAAGGGAAGATACTGTACGTAAATGAAAAAGTTCCATTTGCTGAAGTATTTGATTGCCATTATTTATTTTTAATTATGCAAAATTAAAAAAAAAAATTTTAATGTTTATTTTTGAGAGAAAGAGAGACAGAGTGCAAGTCGGGGAGGGGCAGAGAGAGAGGGAGACAAAGAATCCGAAGCAGGCTACAGGCTCTGAGCTGTCAGCGCAGAGCCCCAGGTGGGGCTCCGGCTCATGAGCCATGAGATCATGACCTGAGCCAAAGTCAGATGCTTAACCGACTAAGCCACCCAGGTGGCCCTAATTATGCCAAATTTTAAAAGACCTATAAATATACGATTTATACCCAATATTAAACCTTCTTAAAGGCAACTCCTTCAATTTTCTCCACAAATAAACTGCATTTTATCCTTTCCACAGATCATCTATGAAATGTCTATTCTGTCTGTAAGTTTGAGTCTGAATAAGCTCCAGCAGTTTCTATAAGCTCTTAGTCTGTACTTTGTGAAATAGTCATCTGACCTGTAATGCTGATGGAACATGAGTAGAAAAAAATTATTTAGATGTTTGCCATACATTGAGTCAGTCTACCCAGGATTGGTGAATTAAAAATTGATTTAGGTTGAAATGTTTCTCCTGATTGTATTTGTAAAAAAGTTGTCTTATCACCCATATCGATAGTTAAATTTATAGATACAGCTATAGTTATGGATATGGATATAGATTTCCCTAGCTCTTCCTGTAATGAAAAGTAATTTAATGCAAAAAAAAAATCCACACTACCATCATTTTAAAAGTTGCATATGTTTCACTGAATATATACAGTAGTATGATTATATATTGAAAATATAGTAATCCTGAAAAGTGTAATTATGTTAAAGCTATACTTGATATGATTTCTCAATTGACATAAAACAATAATGTGATCAAGTAGCATTCAATTTAGTAGCATTAAAAATACTCTAGTGAAAGTGTACAAAATTCTCCAAGGAGGGTCAAACATACATAACTTTGCTTTCATAGATTCTCTTGGTTCAAAGGATCTTGCATAACTGTTAAAAGAGGATCTTCTCTGTCAAAAGAAGATAACATTATTCACTTTAATGAATGTGAGGATTATAATTATAAATAATAATTATAAATAATATTATTATTATTGAGAAAGTTATATTTTATTTATCTTGTTTATCCATGAAACTCTTAAAGGTACGCTAGGCTACGGGCACCTGGGTGGCTCAGTTGGTTAAGCGTCCAGCTTCGACTCAGGTCATGATCTCACTGCTAGTGACTTTGAGTGGGCTCTCTGCTGACAGCTCAGAGCCTGGTGCCTGCTTCAGATTCTGTCTCCGCATCTCTGTGCACACACCCCACCCCTCCCCCATCCCCTGCTCATGCTCGCTCTCTCTCTCTCTCAAATATAAAACAAAACGTAAAAGATTTAAAAAAAAACTATGCAAGGCTTAAAAGTTTCAGTCATTCTCATATTGCATTCTATTCATTTATCCATTCATTTGTTCACCAAATATGTATTTATTGACTACCAACTAAATGTTAGTCACCATTCTATCTGTTGTAGGTGTAATGAAGTATAGGAAATGTCTGAAAAGAATTTAGGCAGATGATCACGTAGAGCATCAAGAACTCTTGCTATGTGTTGTATCCTCAGTGGGCTTTGCTCTAGATCCCATCCTCACCCCAGAAACAGCGGGGTGCCTTGCCATCCTTTTATGGTTTGTTATACTTCCAAGTGCTCCGCTTCCTTTTGACTGGGCTCATCTCCCACTTCTTCACTTACACCTTACTTTAATGCCTTCTCCTAACTAAATGTCCTCCTTTATGACATCTATATCTCCTCCTGAGCAACATTTGACCAGGGAAAGATAGCACTTCTTTCCCAGCACTGTAAATATTCCTGTTTTCTTTTCTAAAATAAATACCTAGGGTTTATTGCAGAAAAATTAAATAATACTTGTTTATTTTTATGCTCTTCTTTTTTTTTTTCAGTAGCATATCCACATCACACTTTCCCCAATCCCCTCATCAGATCTTTCCCACCCCTCGCACCAACACACACATGTACAAATGTCTATATATATCTTACATACTTTTGAGAGGTCAGTCTTGCACAGCTTTAGGAAACCAGTTTCTGTTTCCAGAATGATGGGGTGGAGTAGAAAATTTGGAGAATTGTTCTCATATCTTTGGTGGCAATTTGTCCTAAAGGTGATGGCCAAATTGAGGCCATAAGAAACAAACTCCATTTAAAAACTACACATTTACACAGGATCTATGCAAAAGCAGTATTCTACATAACCTCTCATCTGTAGTATAAACTGAGTGAAAAAGTTGTTAATCATCATTGATTGGTTAAGAATACAATGTGGCTTTTGAATGTATAGATGCTTTATTTTAGTGTGCTTGGGAAAACTAATTCATATGAAAATGAGTAACATACAGGTATCTCAGTATTGAACTTGTTCAAACATCCTGGTCTCTAAAATACAAAATCATCCTAAGTTATTCCTTTTCTTTGCCAAAACTTTAGTTTCTTGGTCACAGAAACCAGATTTGTGCAACAAGGGAAATATAACAGATGGCAAAGCCACAGCTCAGAAAAGAAAAAAAAAATCATCCCTTCTGGTTTAGATAATCCCTGGAGTTTTGCTTTTAGAATAAGACTAGTTTCCTACAGCAATACCTTAAAAAGAAGAGTGAGGTTTTGTGGTTGGAATTTATGACTAGAAGTGAGGAATACTAGGTTGTAATTTTGGTTACATCATTTATTCATTGTCTCTTACAGTGGTAAAGTAGCACTGATTAATAAATAAATATTGACAGACTGTTTCTAGGACTCTGTGAAAAGCACACGAAGCAAATATTCATTGTCACCAGAAATATTTAAAATATTAGAATTCCAATATCAGATGGCAAAATAAATGAAACATTTATTTTGAGAGACTTCTTTCTACCAGTCTGAATATATGGAAAATCATGCAGAAACTAAGAGTGATTGTCTCAGATTGTTTTTTTTTTTCCACAAGGTTGAGAGAATGGTATTGAAAAGGGTAGAATTATCTTCTCAAAATACAGTATATAAATCTTTCTTTGGATTAGTATGTCACAGTTTCTCTTTCCCTTCAACTTTTACATGGTGGGGAAGAATTCCTCAGGAGTTCAGCAGAAGCATCCATCTTTACAAAACATCCATCTATGAATACCCGTTGTCCACAGGAAGTGAGGTGAGTTTGATAAAATAGTCACAACTAAGCAAGGGCAGCCTCTGACCTTTGGAAATAGAAGTTTTTGGAAATCAGAACACTAGTTTGAGAACCTGAAGTTCTCATGCGCCCACTGACCCCCAAGAAGGAACAACCTAAGTAAATGAAGTGCTGGACATGAATCTAGAAGGTGAAAGAGGGGGAACCAGTCACCATCTGATGCTGTGTAAGAAAGTGCTGCCAGAAGAAGGGTAGAGAAAGATTTGTCTTTGAAGACAAAGACTTGACCTCGGAGCTTAAAGGGAGAGGTTGTTCTCTCTCCGATCAGATAAATCCTGAATATCTGCGCTTGCTTTGGAGTTATCACAGAAAAGGTACAAACGTGAGAACTGAAATGCCATTCTATTAATACATTTAAAATCGGACCAGAAATCTTTATCGTATCTTATCTGATTTTTATCCACATGTTTTTCTTTCATTGGTTTATTAAATTATTTGGGTCATGACTTTCATCCTGTTTAAACCATTTTCTTTACTTTTATGAATATAAGCACACCGATTTTTGCTCCACCTAACCACTAGCAAAAATTAGTGCCTTTTATAAAATTTTGTTCTGAGTCTTTGTTGCTTTTCAGTTTCATTTATGGAGAGCCAATGCACACAGCACTGATGAATCAGATTAGGGAAAATCACAGCAGGCATTGTTTAGGATTACTGTTACAGAGCAGGTACACATTCTTGTTCCAAAACAAGGGACCTGAGCATTATGCCAATGCCTGTATGTTTATGCATCTTAATACTTTAAATGTTACCTGATTACATTGTATGAAATCCTAATTATATACCAAGGAAAATTAAAGGTAATAGAAGTCTATGTTTCAGAATGCATTATGGCCCCAGTTCCCTAATGTCCTGGGGGAAATATGTAAGTTTTAAAACAGGTAGCATGGTAAACTAGCTTTACAGTAGATTTGAACTGCAGATGGGTTACTTGTTACAAGTTCAAAGAACTCCAGTAGAGACTAAAATAAAATTAAAAAAATTAAAGTGCCCAGCCTGTTTTTGATGAGTGTTTGACATTTATTACTTCCTTTGGCTTTTTTTTCCTTTAAAAAATGTTGTGTGATTTAGAAGGACCAAACCTTTGCTTGCTATGGAGTCAGAAATTAAGTTAGAAAATGATATTCCCTTGTCACCATTTGATTCATGGAAAATCATGGAGACACTGTCTTTCCCCAAATGATTTTTGACAGTTTTCTAAATCCCCCTTTCAACTATCTGAGCCGTCTAGGTCTGGAATACCTATACCATGGGAAAACTCAGAGGGGAAAAAAGAAAAGCAAAAATATAATCTATTACCATTAGATTTCATTTTTTTCCAGCATCTACTTCTTTACCAGCAATGAGAAAAGTTGTCAAATAGTCAAACTGGGAGAGGTCCTGCCTGGCCCAGCACAACTGAGCTTTTATCCAGGGAAAAAAGTCATTATAGGGTTCAGAATACTTTTTATTTATGTCTCATAAACAAGTTTAAAAATAACACCAAAAAAGGATGTTAACCATATGCCATCTCACAGTTTGTGACTAAAGGGGATAAAGTTACCAAAGTTCCCTCAAGCCCTTTGAACTTGAGAGCCAGTGTGCATTTTCCATTCCATTGTACAATATGATAAACAGTAACCCCTTCATTGCTATTCTAGAGTGGGTGGTAGGCTCCCTTTGTTCAGCAAACTCACTATAACACATCATTTTTATTTCTGTAGCTAGTCAGAATACTTCAAACAGATGCTTATATTTACCAGGCTTTTGTTTTCCTTATTTGCCCTTTAAAAAAAAATCTTTTAGATAAAACCATGACTGAAAAATCAGAGGTTAAAAAATGTGCAAAAGGATCCTTAGGTCTCAGAGCAGTGATCAATTATAAAGAATTTTAATGGGGTTTTAAGAATATATTTCATCAGTAAAAATAGACAAGTTAAAGATAAATCATTACTTTCAGGTAAGAAGATAGTTTTTAGTATTACAAGACATATAAAGTAGCAACATTTACTGCCTTCATTTCATAAATTCACCTACCATTTATAGAGTTCTAAATATGGTAAAACAACATTCTTCAAGCTACCTTAACATGTCATTTCTTGTAAAAGGAAGAGAGTCACATTCATAGATTTTTCTCTACATTTTGCATGTACTTAAAAAAAGGGACTGCAAATGTGCAAAACCAACCAACCATACAAAGAATTAAGTTGGGACGTGATGCTGGGGACATCACATCACCATTGTCACCTCTGTCACCCACACCGTGTTCTCAGAGCTCCATATGCTAAATGCATGTTGTACTTTATTCCTGTGCTTTGGGAAAGGAGTCTAAATCTCTACCTACTTAGTAAAGCTGAATAAAGAGTGATAGAAGCAAGATTGTTTCATCTGCCATCACAGCAAGAAGGACGTCAGTTTTAGAAGTTTTGCCTATTTTATCAGTTGACAATTGTTTAAAGGATCAGAAAACATCAGAACGTTGCAGAATGTTTCTGGTTTTATTTCTGGAAGTTATTTGGTACAAACTCTATGCATTATTATCGGTTCTCATTATAAGACTGATGATGACTGCGACCTCAGAATAAAATTATGGGAGTTTTACAATCAACGGAAATAATACAACAAGGACATAAGGGAGATCTTTCTTCATGGGATATCTGAAGTTTTCTAGGTTACACCAGAGAGAAGGGACAGAATAGACACCAGAGTTATTCACCAAAGACTGTAAATTTGAATACTTCTTTAGGTTTCAAGTTTCAACAGAGTTCTTGTGATGTAGCAGATGTGTTTCTGTGCATTTCTGGCTAAAATTCCACAATCTTTTGAGAGGGTCAAGGTTCACCATTGAAGTGGAACCTGGCCATGAAGGAGTATTGCCTTTGAATGAAGGTAGCCATGGAAACCTTAGGTGGACACAGGACTAAGCTTTCCAAAATCTCACTTTTTTAAAAAAAAGTTTATTTATTTATTTTGAGAGACAGAGAGTGAGCAGGGGAAGGGCTGAGAGAGAGAGCAAGAGAGAGAATCCCAAGCAGGCTCCATGCTGTCAGCACAGAGCCCTGTTTGGGGATCAAACTCATGAACCATGGGATCATGACCTGAGCCAAAACCAAGAGTCAGACACATAACCAACTGAGATGCCCAGACACACCCCCAAAATCTCTCTTCTTTATGCCTCAGTTTAGTCAGGTATAGTGTGGAAGTAAAAGAATAGTAGCCTTAAAGACTGGTTGTGAAGGTGGTGGAGGTAATATATATGCAGATTTAAAGGAATGGCTATATTATGATAAATATTCAGAAATATTAATTGTTATTTCTATTTGCTATGTTATTATTCACCTTTGAGCCATGGCCTGCTCACTCTAGGTCCTTAAAATTCCTAGGTCTACTTTCCATGATGATCTACTTTCAAGTGAAAGCTTTGGAGCCTCATCTTAATTCTATCTACTTTTCACCTTGACTTTATCTCCGGCAGACAAAAAATAGCACTCAGCAAGACACACATGCTTCATAGAAGAAGTACTTGTCAAATTTTACTTCATTAAAATGTGAAGAAGGCCATTAGAAATAATGCTGTCATGAACCTTTTATCGATGTCTTTTGGTACATGTGTGTAGGTCAAACACGTAGTCATGGTGGCATGCAAAAATAGGCAAAACTAACACATGATGATAAAAGCCAGATTTAGTAATTTTTACCTCTCTAGATGGGTGGGTAATGTCTGGCAGACAGCACAAGGCAAGCTGCTGGGGTACTGGTAATCTTTTATATCTTGATCGGGTAATGATTACTTGTTATGTCCATTTTATAATGATTTGTCGACTGGCACTTAAAATAGGTACACTTTACAATTGTTAAACTAAAATAGAATTATTACAAAATGTTTAAAGAAAAGGTATCTAGAAAAAAGTAAGGATTTTCATGAAATACATACTGTTTAAAAATCTCATTGGAATATTAAGGGTCCTTGTCCTCTGCTTTAGGAAAGTCCCTAAGCCAGTGTACCTTAACTCATAGGAGCAAGTCCTTATCATTTTAGGACATGCACTCAGTTCCATCTCCCTTCATTCTTTTTCCTAGTTAGTTTCAATGACTTTTAAATCATTTCCTGTTATTTACTGAAAATTTTAGCACCCAACTCAAGTTGTTTTTTTCCCCATCCAAATCCTACTGCTATCTTATGCAAATTCAATGTCTTTGTTTTTGCTCAGCTGACAACCTGCCCTCTCAGTTCCTTGGGCTCATCTCCATTTGTCTCGACCTCAGTGACTAAGTCCGATAGCCACATATGGGCCTTGTCATCACCATGAGGGGCTTGGAATAAAAGATTGAGACAACTAAATCTATCACAGCCTCCTTCCTTTGGGCACTCTCCTTCAGCGATTCCCAGTTGAGCAGTTCAGTTCTTTGTCTCATTCACACATCTGAATAACCTTATGGTTCTATTTTCTCAATAATTGGGACACAGCCATATTTTTTTTTTCATTTCTTTACAATCTTCCTTGTTTAGCTTGCAATCCACTATCAGGATAACACCTCATTTCTCCAGGCCAATTGAACTCCCCTGCATCTTTCTGCCAAAACCCAGTCTTGGAACATTTGAACCTCCTGTCATCTCCACGCTTCCACCAGAACTGCTGGAGAAAACCACAAAACAATCAGTGTAAGATGGCAACAGTACATTCTCGAGATGACCAGCACCCAGTCAGCCCTGATTCTGCCCTGTGGTTCTTCATTTCCCTCATCAAGTCTTTCTCCACTTCTCCCCAGCAGTCATATCAACGTATCTACCTTTCTTACTTGCAGCCTTTCCCTTTCCTCATCCCTGCCTCTCAGAGATCATTTAACTACTTACTGCAGTGGAGAAAGTGATAGCTATCAAATCAGAAATACCCAACTTTCTGCCACTTGATGGGTAAATGTAAGAATCTCATCACTTGTAATTTTCTTATTCCCTCTCGGCACAGCAGCAAATGTGTTCTTCCTCCTCTTTCAACTTGTGACCTCATTCTACCTTATATCCCTTCAGTCCTTTAGCCTTGACCCTTAATTCTATACCAGACAAGTCTTACCATGATTTTACAATTGTCTTCCATCTAAAGCTTCCTTCTGCTCCACACTTCCCATTAGTTACCACTCTCTTCTTCCTTTCACAACTAAATATGTTCCTGTATGTAGATATCTATATATATGCGGGTTTATATAAACACATATGATACCTATGTGTGTAATACATGCATGATATATCTATAACTATAATGTGTAATATACATACACACATATATAATACATAGATTGTATACCTATACTTACTTTGCATACTTTTTTGTCTCTACAAAACTGACCTCATCAAAGTTGCAGTAAGTGATATATCTAGGTCACTCAATCTACGAGACATTTTGCAACCCTTATCATAGATTTGGGCTTTTTTGAACTTTCTCTTTGCTAAACTGGAAATTCTGTGAGGGCTGGGGCTAGATTTATCTTGCTACTTTTGAGTCTCCAAATCCCACATAGTAGATGTTCAGTAAATATCTACTGCATAGTTTAATTAATGGTATTAAAAGTCGTATAATACTCTTTTACCAGACCTTGCATTTAGAAAATTATTAGCCTTTGTAGAAAGCATCTGTTACTTAAGCATGAAGGAAACATTTATTAAAGCTTTCAGAGCCAAGCTCATTCAACTTTATTTAAATTCATACTTTCAGTATTTTAAAATAAATTGGTGCATTTATATGATGCAATTTGTCTACATGGGTAGGAGAGTAAAATAATCTTCCAATATAGCTTGATTCTTCATTGTATAACAGAGAGTTTTAGTGTTTCTATATCATCCTGAAATACTCTATAGGTGCGAATTTGTTTTACTAATTTATATGTATGGGAAATTTGGTTTTCATAAAAGATATTCTTTTTTTTTAATTTTTTAATGTTTACTTACTTTTGAAATAGAGAGAGAGTCCTAGCAGGGGAGGAGCACAGAGAGAGAGGGAGATACGGAATCCAAAGCAGGCTCCAGGCTCTGAGCTGTCAGCACAGAGCCTGACGTGGGGCTCAAACCCACAAACTGTGAGATCATGACCTAAGCCAAAGTCAGTTGCTTAACCAACTGAGCCACCCAGGTGCCCCAAAAGATAAATATTCTTAAGAAAAGGAAATATCGTAGGTAAGCAATAGTTTTCTGAGGGTTCGTCACTTATGATGAGACTTTTCAACAATGAGTCTTATGTGTGGAGGCCATTTTGTTGTATATGCTACCACAGACTCAATATTACATCTGGGAGAAAAATGCCCTCATTCCTCCCATGATAATTCTGTGTTTGCCTTCATATAGAGGGCAGTATTTTCCTATTTGTGTGTGAATGATTCTCCCATCTTTTATCTTTCATAACTAATTACCAGTCCTAACTCCCCATGGCTGACTATTAAATTATGTGATATTATATTTTAGCAGCACCAAAGAATCATCGTCTACCAGGTAACAGTCAAGTGTTCTAATGTCGATCTTACTCCTGCTCAATACATACCAAAATGTCTCCAAAGAGCAATGACATTCAGGGATGGAGCTTTTGCTTTCCATCCAGTCTAACAGGCACTCAAGAAGAGTCTATTCTTGGATTGATTTGAATATTCAAACAGTTGTATATCACTGTGACTCCTAAAAGAATTACTCTTGAATTATAGCATATTATTTTTAAAAGCCATATTATTTTATAAGAATTCGTGGCATCAAATTTCTCAGGACCCTAAGAATTAATTTCTCCCGTCTCAGTACCAGGAATAAATATATGGTATACTCTCTGCAATTGATTTCTTTTATTGTGTGGGCCTTGAATCACATTCTTGACTATATTAACCTTCATTGTCTAAGTAGCAGCTCAGAGCAAGACAAGAAAGTCTAGGTTCTCTTGTTCCAGGTTAATCAGAGGAGAGCTCCTAATCCTTGTAAATTCTGTAGATTCAGTCACCCCAGGGTTCATACTAGTTGGTCTCAGGATAAAACAAACTGCTTTTGCTGCTCGAGGGAGCTCAGTATGTGGTGAGGCTAGATGAGTCATGTAATAATAAGTTTTGTGTAAAGAGCACTGGGGCGGTCACTCGATGTGTAGCATGGTTTCTGCGGGACCTCTGCTCCTTGGATAGCCTTTCAAGATACAAAGAAATATAGTTTTCTTGAGTCAGCCTTCTGGCTCAAAAACTGTCTCCCTGTCTTCACTTAGGCATAGATGTCCTCACTTTAGGATAAATGAGAGCACAATGCTTATCCTGGAGTCAGTTCTTCTGACCATGTGTATCGGCTTCAAGTCCTCCTGTCCACTTGGAAGCAGACTCTTGGCTTTGGATCATGTAAATCAGTCCTCCTGGCTTCTAACCTGCTGTTTCTCAGTCAGAAATTCCAACCCAGCTGCTCTCCTGATGACTTACCAAAACATAGCACCTTGGATCAGGAAATGATCGTTTTCATTTTAACCAATGCTCCTGAAAACCCGAGGCACCATGACATTGCTAGAATTCAAGATAGCCAGTTGCATAGTATAAAGGAACGAAGAGTGTTTTTAAACATATAATATGTTGCAATATGACCAACATTGGCCTTGTTGTATAAGTGGCTTAAAAGCCATGATCATATTTGAACTTTATTTATATTGTGAAATTCTTATAAGAAAAACCCTATAGAAAGTATAAGCTCTATGAAGTTATAACTACAATCTCATATACATTTAACAAGAAATATTTAACTCTTCAGGAGACTATCTCCACTCTGGACATGGGTGTATTTTGTCAAATTGAACAGAAACATAAGTAAGAATCAAATATTCCCTAATTGACAATTCAGAGTTGATTCCTAATAAATTTTGTAGGAAGTGATGAAATCAGAATAAAGTACTATAACTCTGAAGTTTTTCCTTTATTACTTACTTTTTTAAAAACCTATTGTTGCAGGTAGCCATTGGGAGAGAGTTTCCATTACTTAGAAAATCGTGAACTGTCACCTTATATTGAATTGTGAAAACAGATTAAAATGAAAATGGGAAGTGCCAAGCTTGTTTTAGAGTTAAAAAAATCACATTGGCCTGTAGCCAAAATATTTGCCTCCCAAATGTCATCTTTAGAAAATGTTTGAAACCCTCTGTGATTGTCTACTCCTCCTCTCAACTCCCAGCAGGCTAAAGCAGACTCACAGAGTCCCACACAGATGTAGACAGAGAAACTGCTCATTATCAATCAACGAACACAAACAAGTTGAAGACTGCTCAGTTTCCCGTTAAAGGTAAAGAGGCTTAAAGGCTCTAAAGAGTTTATTATTCTGGGCCTGCGATCGTCAAAGTCATTGGATTTTGACCTGCACGGTAGCCACAAAGGTTAAATTGAGGTTAAATTTCCCAGACAAAATGGAAGCAATTAAACAGTTAAATAATGTTACTTTATTTTTGTTTGTTTTCAATCCAGAGTCCAAAAAAAATATTAATACAATCAAAATGTAAATTTTTGTAGACTTAAGTGATACATAAGACATGCCCTTTATGCTTAATTATGTTTTTCACACTATTTTCTTTCACTAAAAGTAATACCAGAAGAATATATATATATATATCAGATATATATGTGGTTATATATATGTGTATATATACATATATGTGTGTGTATATATATGTGTGTATATATATATATCCATACACATATACATATATATACATACATACACACATACATACATATATATACATATATGTGTAGGTAGGGATATATATATATATATATATATATATATATATATATATATATCTCCAACCAGAAACTGATACTAATATTTCCCTCTTCACAACAAGATGTCTAAGGTCTTTTGAAGTCTGTAATTTTCAATTAGGCAGGAAAAAAAAATCAGCTGTATTGAAATGGGATATTAACATTACTTTTATTTGTTTGAAATTGGTCGTTTAGAAAGAAAACTGTTCATAGAGGCAAGAGATGTGGATGTTGCTATTTGCCCTTAGAATATTATGCAAGTATAATCTACCTTATTTTTATTTTATACAAAACATCTTCACATTCATTATCTCACCTGACTTCGAACATAACTTTTTAAGGTAGAGGGCAGTTGACAAATGAAAAAAGAATTACATGATTTGCACAAAACCACATATTAGTAAGAGCTGGAGCCAGACTCTAGTTCACTGCTGATTTAATGCATTACACTACATCAGACCTCTTAAGTATCACTTCTCTTCAAGTATCATGGAGTATTTGGTGTTATCTCTAATTTAAAAAATTATATTTTGAGGGGGGCCTGGGTGTCCCAGTCGATTGGACGTTCAGCTTTGACTCAAGTCATTATCTCGCAGTCCGTGAGTTCAAGCCCCACATCGGGCTCTGTGCTGACAGTTCAGAGCCTGGAGGCTGCTTCAGATTCTGTGTCTCCCCTCTGCCCCTCCGTGCCCTTTCCCCCACTCATGCTCTGTCTCGCTGTCTCGCTATGTCTCTCAAAAATAAATGTTAAAAAAATTTTAAATGTTGTTTGATGGTATTGTTAAAGAATAAGTTTTTAGCACTATAAGCAATAGTTAACATATTATTCACTGAATCTTGTGTGTCTGCAAAAATATCTTAACTCACGACAATGAAGAATGGGAGACCTAGATGTGTTGATTGTATCTGCATATGTTGGCAAAAAGAAGTTAAAAAAAATTGGACTGTGACCAATGTAAGTGTTCTTACTAAATTCCTTTTCCAGCTTGGTCTTAATTGCTAGTCTAAGAACAATTACTCCCCTACCTTAAATTAATCTGAAAGAGTGTCAGCTGAAGGGGTTAATAAAAGTGGAAGGGTAGGGGCGCCTGGGTGGCGCAGTCGGTTAAGCGTCCGACTTCAGCCAGGTCACGATCTCGCGTTCCGTGAGTTCGAGCCCCGCGTCGGGCTCTGGGCTGATGGCTCAGAGCCTGGAGCCTGTTTCCGATTCTGTGTCTCCCTCTCTCTCTGCCCCTCCCCCATTCATGCTCTGTCTCTCTCTGTCCCAAAAATAAATAAACGTTGAAAAAAAAAAATTAAAAAAAAAAAAAAAGTGGAAGGGTAGATGTGAAGAATGGCCCTTCAGAGATCCTCTAGATACTGCACAAGCTGCAGATCCAGTAGCTGAAGGGGACAGGGCTCCCTTGAGGAAACAGAGGACTGACATCCAACCAGATAGAGAGAAGCACTTTATTCCTCTGAAACAGGGAAGGGAAAAACTGAGTGGCATAAAATATCATACATCACTTGCCAAGTATAGACACACCCGGGTTTCCTATTCCACATGAGGTTAGAACTTGGATCACAGATGTCCAGCCAAAGGTGGCCTTGCTCTGACCCGGATCATGTCACGAGGGAAGGAACTCTAAGGAGCAGTTCTTTTTTTGTTCTTTGAAGCCCTACAGTCCCTCATAAGGGGACACTGGACTATTAAAGGTCTTAAGGAACCCTTTTATAGTGTCTTCTAGGTAGAGATTGTCCCAGCATACACTGTGTAATTAAAAAAAAAAAAAAAAAAAGAAAGACATCAAACAGTGGGGTTTTTTTTAGGTAGTATACTTCAAGAAAACCTTTTAGCCTTATGAACTTCCTTGACATGCTGTTTATTGAAACATGTGTCTGAAAAAATGTTAACTTCACAGATAACTGGGCTAAAGAATACAGTTTTTATCTTCAAGGAGAATAAGGAGAGACAAATTCTAGAGGAACCTAAATGTGTATCTGCTGACTCTGAAGAAAAGACACATGAGTACTCAGTTTATGGTAAAATGGTTGTTTGACCACATGCCACAATCTGCCAGCAAAAGGTGACACATCTGATGGATCCCTTTTGTTGTTGTGAAGTATTTGCTCGCTGGAGCATGCAACCCAGAAACATGAGGGATACAGATACTTAATTTGCCAGCATGGTGTGGTCAACAATGTGAAGTAGTTTTGAATTCCATATCAATAATTTTCCCTCAGAAATTACTAACCACTCTCTTGAAGAATAGGCTAGCAATTATTTGAAGAGAAAACAAAGTATTAGAATTTTTTTTTTTTTAAATGGACAGGAGAAAACTAGGATTAATTGTATTTATTCAGTGCTAGTTATGTCTGCTTTTACTGGAAATGGGGCTACAAATTCCAGTTTCCACTTTCAGGTGATAACGTGGGTAGAATGTATGGTTATTTATTTGCTTACAGGACCACGAGAAGAGAATGCCTACTTTATACTATCCAACACAAAGAATATAGTAGTTTAATGCATCTCTTTTTCTAGATACAAAATGCTGACTTAGCCAATTTGTGTAGATGTCATACAGAAGGTAAATCGGGCCTAAAGGATTGTGAAGAAATAATTGAAACTCAACACATACTTGACTTCTAAACACTGAGTGGATCAGTATCTGGCGTTTTTAAGTTCTTCTAAGATTCACACTTTCTGAGCAGCCATATTTTCCTCTAGACAGCTCCCTCGTGGTAGTAGTGGAGTTGGTTGATGCTGGGGTCCTCAATTTGGTAGCTCATTGAGTTTATTCAAAGAATTTAAAAAAATTTTTTTTTAATGTTTTATTTATTTTTAAGTCAGAGAGAGACAGACCATGAGCAGGGGAGGGGCAAAGAGAAGGGGGGGGACACAGAATCCAAAGCAGGCTTCAGGCTCTGAGCTGTCAGCACAGAGCCCGACGCGGAGCTTGAACCCACAAACCATGAGACCATGACCTGAGCCCAAGTTGGATGCCTAACAAACTGAGCCACCCAGGCGCCCCCCAAAGAATTTTTGAGGCAAAACAGCCATTTATTCAATGTCTTGCAGGTATTTCCCTTGTCCTCTGCCTCTGTTAACTGGCTAGTAAAAATGTTTGTTATAGATTAGTAATTTGTAGCATTCTTTATTGACTTAGATCTTCTTAAGCAAAAAGTTCTTGTTTTTGACACTTACTTTGTTTATAATTGGATAACTTCTTTCCCAATTGCAAATGTTACATACCAACCTTGAGATACCCATAAATTCTGGAATCAGAAAGAGAGACGAAGGATTGCTACTTTTTTATATTGTTATTTTTTTTCCACTTTTCTAAAATTTAAAATTATAGCTCAGAAACAAATATGTCAAGATGTCAATGTTGGTTTAATCTTGATAGTGACATCTGAGTGCATGTTATGTATATTTTATTCTGTAGTTAAGATAACCAATTTTTTTTTTTAAAAGCCAAAATACTTCTTTGTGGAACCACCGGAGATTAAAAATAAGAAAGCTAATTCAACTGCATAGCTGTTACTCAGAATTACTTACTTTAAAAATTTGGGAATGAGTCTTTTTAGGCTTACTTTTTTTAATATACATTCTCATAAATTTTGGTTCATTTTACTTTTTAAAAAATTTTTAATGTTTATTTTATTTTTCAGAGAGAGAGAGAGAGAGAGATAGAGGGCAAATGGGGAAGGAGCAAAGAGAGAGAGAGAGGGAGATACAGAATCCTAAACAGGTTCCAGGTTCCAAGCTGTCAGCACAGAGCCTGATGCAGGGCTCGATCTCACAAACTGAGATCATGACCTGAGCTGAAGTCGGCACTCAACGACTAAGGCGCCCAGGCACCCCTTGTTTATTTTACCTTCTACAATTTCTTTTTCAAAAAGTGTACAGTTTGACATTTTAGGTTTCTTAAGCATTCCTTTTCACCAAATTTTCCACCCACAGAATTTCTGATATCATTAATTATATTTAAAACCATGATTTATAATCATATCATATTGCATTGGGTCATTCTGCAATAATTTTAGAGCTGTTCTTCTATCAGTAGATATTTTTATTGTTTTTAATCATTTTCTGCTGAAAATAGCACTGTGATTAAAAAACCTTGTGTAAATCACTTTGATGACTTCCTTAAGACTAGTTTTTAAAACTTAAATTACAGCAGTGCCTGGGTGGCTCAGGCGGTTGAGCATCCAACTTTGGCTCAGGGCATGATCTCCCAGTTCATGAGTTTGAGCCCCATATCAGGCTCTGTGCTGACAACTCACAGCCTAAGCCTGCTTTGGATTCTGTGTCTCCCTCTCTCTTTGCCCCTTCCCTGCTCTCTCTCTCTCTCTTTCTCGCAAAATGAATAAACATTAAAAAAATTAAAAAAGAAGTTAAATTACAGGGTCAAATATAAAACACACTTATAGCACTTACACATATATACACATCAAGCTGTTTTCTCGGAAGGTATAATTTCTCTTCTGAGATGAGATTAGCACTTAAGTTTTGACAGCCTCCTCTAAAGTGAGAAAAAAAATAGGGTTTGGGATTTTTGTCATTCAGGGGCAAGAAAATATTAGTCCACTTTTATTTGCATTTATTCGATTGCTTTTTAGGTTGAACATTAAATATGTGTGTATTATATGGTTCCCTGAACTGCTTATTTTAGAAATGGACTTGATATAATCAGGGTTTAGTAATTTGATTTTTTATACATATATATTGGAATTATCAATCATGTGTTATATTTGGAATAAAATAATATTATTAGTTTGTATTTTATGTTTGGCATAAATAAGTTTAAGATTTTATGTAGTCAAGTGTTTTGTTTGCTTGTGTTTTTTTGCCATTTTCCATTGCATTTTTTTATCAACTGTAAACATTATTTTTATTTATTTATTTATTTATTTATTTATTTATTTGATATAATTTACTGTCAAGTTGGCTGACATACAGTGCTTACAGTGTGCTCCTGGTTTTTGGGGTAGATTCCTGTGGTTCATTGCTTACATACGACACCCAGTGTTCATCCCAACAAGTGCCCTCCTCATGCCCATCACCCATTTTCCCCTCTTCGCCACCCCCCACCAACTCTCAGTTTGTTCTCTGTATTTAAGAGTCTCATGGTTTTCCTCCCTCCCTCTCTGTTTGTAGCTATTATTTTTCCCTTCCTTTCCTCCATGGTCTTCTATTAAGTTTCTCAAGTTCCACACATAAATGAAAACATACGATATCTGCCTTTCTCTGACTGACTTTTTGACTTTTTTGAAAGTCCTATTAGTTTCCTAGGATTGGAGTAATCCATTAATTACCACAGACTTGGTATCTTAAAATAATAAGAATTTATTCTCTCACAGTTCTGGAAGCCAGAAGTACAACATCTGTATCAGTGGGTCAAAATCGAGATCAACAGGCCAACTGTCCTTCTAGAGGCTCTTGGAGAGGATCCATTCCTTTCCTCTTCCAATTTTGGAGCTATCTTCTTTGGCCCATGGCCTTCTTCAAAGGCAATGGTGTAGCATTGTCAAATCTCTCCGTTTCCATCTTCACATGACCTTCTACCTTCTGAGTGTGTATCTAATTTCCTTCTGCTTCTCTCTTGTAAGTTATAGAAAATTAACTTTTCTACCCATATTGTATCAAACCTTAACATTTACTTGAAGGGGTGTCTGGGTGGCTCAGTCGGTTAAGCATCCAGCTCTTTGTTTCAGCTCAGCTCATAATCTCACAGCTGAGTTCAAGCCCTGCGTTGGGCTCTGCGCTGACAGTGCAGAGCCTGCTTAGGAGTCTCTCTCTGTCCCTCCCTCTCTTCCCCTCCCCTGCTCACTCTGTCTCTCTAAAAAATAAATAAATTTTTAAAAAATTTAAAAAGTATTTACTTGGAGATGGTACATTTTTTAGAGTCCCCCCGTTTTTTTTTTATTCATAATTATCTTTACCTAGACTCCCAATGATAGAAGTAGTGATTATGTGAGAACCTCTATCATGCATAGAAGCAACTTTATCAAAAGATGGCCTCCAAAGACGATTGAAGTCAGTAACGTGATATTGTCTTTAATTCTGACTCCTCAGATTTAGTACATCAGTTTGCATTATATTTCCCAAAATACATAAAAAAAAATTCTAACCACATTTCTTTTCTTTTATGATCCAATTCTTAAACTATAAAAAGAAATTGCTACCT
Source organism: Puma concolor (assembly GCF_028749965.1). Classification (NCBI taxonomy): domain Eukaryota; kingdom Metazoa; phylum Chordata; class Mammalia; order Carnivora; family Felidae; genus Puma; species Puma concolor. The sequence continues at coordinate 81,926,601 of NC_141668.1, forward strand.
ATAAAATATAATTGGTGTTGCATTTTTGGTCAGAAAGATAACCAGATGCTTTAAAAACATGAATTCATTAGACAAGATTCTCGAAACTTATTTCATCAAACAACAATGCTAATATTTTAAAAATGTAATTTATTACCCATGTCTTTCATTTTTCTTTGATATTTGAGTGTAAAATGAGTACACAAATGGCCACACAAAACGGATTACTTAAAAAGTGTATCATGGGTGAAGTTGCCCATAGGCAAAGGATTTATTTACAAAGAACCTTTACTCCGTTTTTCAAGACAAATATCTTATGTTTCTTAATTTGAAATGAATTTTCTGAGAATTAAATTATTGATAAAGTAGATGCCTTATAAGCCATTAATATTTTGTTGTTGTTTTACCTAAAGAAAATATGCATAGTTGCACAATCGTGGAATCTTGCAGACCACTCTCAAATTTAAACTATCTTTAAAATGAAGAGTCTTATTTGAGTGTTACCATTATAATGTAGTTTTCTTGGTCTATATTCTTAAAGTTTTTGGATTTGAAACATGGCTTGAAATCACTGTGGTTTTCACAGATACAGTTAAAGAGGAAAGATGTTCATAAATGCACTTTTGCAAATAAGTTTATATATGGAGGGAAATATTTAACATTCTTTTGGAAAACAGAACCAACATAGAAAAACTTCATGTCTCTATTTTTACTCATAAAAAAATAAGTAAATTATTTAATATTACGTATGAGTGTTTACAAGTAATCTATTCATAAGCTACAATTCCCCTTTTTCTTTAAGCCAAAGGATTTGAGGCAGCTGATTAAAATACATAATATAAATTAAATGGAGAGAGGGATAAAAATATTTAAGATTGAAGTGGTTAGTAATATGTATTTGGTTCCACAGTTGTTTGCTTCAAATAGTATGCTGAAATTGACAATTTAACAAATGGAGGAATTATTACAGAGCCAACCAGTCTAAAAATCACAAGATGTTAAGATTAATTGGAATATTAACAAGTAATGATGTACATTTATAGGTCGGCAAATAGATAAATGATACATAGAAAGATATAGATCTATATATCTAGAAACCGATACACTGATATATAGCAATAACTGCTTATTTATAAGCCAAAATAGAAAGTACACTTACTGATATTATCTAATCCAATAGGATATTTTTAACCAAGAATAATTTGTTTTACATTTGTGAATTTTCCCCAGTGTAATGTCACTAGTTAAAGAGGAAAATGATGCTTATTCTTCCCCAGAGTTGAGTTAGTCAGTTTATAACTGTTAAACTGATGAGAAAACCAAGATGGAATGATAATAATTGACTTGTCTTTTATCATACGCCATTTACAGGTGATAGAAAGCTGCAGCCCTCATTTCTTGCCTTATGGGTCACACAATTAGCAAGTAGTAGGCCAGTTTTAAAACTCGTATTACTTGGCTTGAAAATCAGTTTTGTCTCTGATACATTCTTTTTATTAGAATTTGTTGGAACTTTGGTTGCCAGAAGGCAGAGAGCTTCCAGGTCTCCTTAATCCAGAGGGGTATTTTTTTTTTTCAACTTTTTTTTTTTTTTTTTTGGGACAGAGAGAGACAGAGCATGAATGGGGGAGGGGCAGAGAGAGAGGGAGACACAGAATCGGAAACAGGCTCCAGGCTCCGAGCCATCAGCCCAGAGCCCGACGCGGGGCTCGAACTCACGGACCGCGAGATCTTGACCTGGCTGAAGTCGGCCGCTTAACCGACTGCGCCACCCAGGCGCCCCCAGAGGGGTATTTTTAAAGTTAGTTGAAACACATTCAAATACGCGAATTTTGACACAAGACCCCAATTTGGCCTGTATTTTTTTTTAGTCAGTATTTCATTTTCTTTAACCACACCATAGTCATATAAACAGCATATAAATTGATAACTTAATACTTATGAGTAATAATTAAAATAATTTAGATAATGTAGTTGTCCGTAAAATGGTATCCCTTTTCTCTATAATCGGCTTTCAGAGAAACAGATATCTGGTGGTTCATTTCCTTCTCATTTCTTCAAGAGGTCTAGTTCACACTGTTATCTGTCACCAATGGTTTAGACCTTTACTGTGGCTACTATAGGTTAACTACTGTCCTAACTGAAGTTCAATTGAAAATGCAGTCAACATCCCTCTGAGGGATTCTCATCTACTATACCTGAAAAATAACCCATGCTCCAGAAAATCTGGCTTCCTCAGTACTCCCCATACAATCTTGCTATTTGTCCATCTAGAGACCTGTGACTACTGTCTTCTTTTTATGGATGCGTTTTCTGATAGCTCTTCAGTTAACAGTGATTCCCACTCTCCTATGCATTGTCAAAGAACTTTTTTAAAAAGCATTCTTGAAGCATGTTCCTATAAATTGATTGTATGTGGGTCTCCTTGCAGTTTAGCTATAACACACCATAGTGACTAAAGGCATAGACTTCAGAGCATGACAATCCAGGGAATAGTGCAAAACTAATAACCACCTGTGTTCTAGGTGAATGCCAAACTCCTTGTCTTAGTTAAATTAATTTTAGAGGAAAAAAAACCGAACAAACAACAACAACAAAAAATACAGGCATTTTAGAATGTGGCTCTTCATTTATGGCTAATAGAGTATTGGGAAGATGGATGTAACTGTGAATGAGAAGTGAAGTTTCAAGGGAAGTTTGAAATGATATCCTGGAGGAAGGGCCTGGAATGTCAAACTAATATGATGGTAATATCCTTTCTCTCTTCCAAAGGGAGACCATCGTAATCAGAATGTTAGCAACTTAACACTGATGTCTGTATGACTAAAGGAAAAGAGAGTTAGCAATCTCTCTTGGAGGCTATTTTGGATATCTAGGAGAGAAGTGATTAATGTCCAAAATGGGCCAGTATAACTGGGAGTGCAAAGGAAATAGCACCTCATCTAAAACCTTACTTCATTCACCCATTAACAAATATGTGATAGGCATGTAATCAATGCGATACGGTGACTGGCTATGAGGCACCAGGGAAAGGAAGTTCAAGTCTGGAGTTTTAAATCCAAGCAAAGGAGAAGGTGTAATACATTTAAAATCAAAGGCATGGAAGAATGAAATTTTGGAAGGGAAATTAATGAGTTCTCATCTACCCCCGAGGAGTTGGAGATAACTTCAGCCTTATTTTACAGAGTGAACAGCAGGCTGTTAGGTGGGTACCTTTGATATTTAGGTAATAATTTGAGAATCACCAATTTGAGAATCATCAATTTGGGATAATCATTTGAGTAAGGATGATATTTGTTGTGGGAGGAAAGTAGATTAGCGAAGAGTATGTACGCTGAAAGAAATGCGCTTTGAACATGGGCACTAGAAAATGTTTTACTTAGGGAACACATAGAATAAGCTGGTAAAAGAGTGTAAGATGCAGTGATATCCGATGAGGTTTAAAGTAGCCATGCTGCAAAACAAACAAACAAGCAAACAAATACTCATAGATATCTGAACCCAGCTGGCTCAGTAGGAAGAGCATGTGACCTCTTGATCTCAGGGTTGTGAGTTCAAGCCCTGAACTCACAGGTGTGTAGAGATTACATGTTAGGTGTAGAGATTACATAAAAATAAAATCTTTAAAAAAAAAAAAAAAAAGAAGAGGGGCACCTGCGTGGCTCAGTTGGTTGAGCGTCCGACTTCAGCTCAGGTCACGATCTCGCCGTCCATGAGTTCGAGCCCCGCGTCGGGCTCTGGGCTGATGGCTCAGAGCCTGGAGCCTGCTTCTGATTCTGTGTCTCCCTCTCTCTCTGCCCCTCCCCCGTTCATGCTCTGTCTCTCTCTGTCTCAAAAATAAATAAACGTTAAAAAAAAATTTAAAAAAAAAAAGAAAGAAAGAAGAAAAGAAGGAAAAAGTGGCCATGCTGTTAATAAAGGCAGTGTATTTGGGATTGAGCATACTGAGCCTGGGTTGCTCAGTCGGTTAAGCGTTCAACTCTTCTTTTCAAAAAAAAAATTTATTGTTTTTTATCTTTGAGAGAAAAAGAAAGAGAGAGAAAGAGAGAGTGTGTGAGTGGGGGAGGGGCAGGGAGAGAGACGCAGAATCCCGGGCAGGCTCTAGGCTCTGAGCTGTGGGCACAGAGCCCAACTTGGGGCTTGTACTCATGAACCAGGAGATCATGACCTGAGCTGAAGTCGGATGCTTATAAAAGGGCAACATACTCAGCCTTGTCAGATTCTCCTGAGAGCTGTCCAAGAATAAAGCATCGGTGGGTTTGATGATTCATCGGTAATTGAGCTTTACAAGAACCCTTGTAGTAGAATAGTTGGAGTCAGCAAATAAAATTCCATTTTGTTTAGAAACAAAAGGGAAATGAGGAATTAAAAGTTACATCTATTTTTCTCAAATTGTAGTTTAATTGTGTTATTTTTCTTATTACAATAATATATATTCATGCAGGAATTTTAAGTAATACTGTAAAGCATAAAGAAGGAAATTCATAAAGATAAAAAAGTATCAAAATCATGCAAAATTTCAACAAATGAATCATTATTTAGCAAACATTTTTCCTACATTCAACACAAGACACACATATGTATGATTGGATACAGTATTAGCCATATACTCACATATATGTAATTGCATGTAATATTCCAGTTCATAATATTCCATTTCACTCAGTAATATTGTAAAGATCTTGCTATATTAATTAATATAAAATGTATTTCATGGCTGCATGTATTCTACTATAGTTATATAAAATAATTTATTAAATTCATTATATGCAAATAAAATATATATATTTGTTCACTCATCTGATAATTGTCTTTGGATAAATGCTAATAATGTTTTATGAGTATAATTTTTAAAGCACTTTCATATGTATTACCAAATGCCCCTCCAAAATGTTTCCATCAAGTTGCAATCTAGGCAAATTGAATAAAAAATTTTCCTTATGCCAAGTATAGACTAAAAGGAGAGCAAAACAACATTAGGATATTAACTGATATTAATTAGCATTTGCTCCTAATAGATACAATTACCCTGGTTACTTGCCCTTTTCTTAAGTGCTTAGCACTTAAGAACAAAAATGCAAAACTCAGGGTGCCTGGGTGGCTCAGTCGGTTGAGTGTTCACCTCTTGACTTCTGTGAGTTCAAGCCCCACGTCAGGCTCCATGCTGATGGCCACAGAGCCTGCTTTTGGATTCTCTCTTTCTCTGCTTCTCTTTCTCTCTTAACTCTCTCAAAGATAAATAAAATTTAAAAAATAAAGAACAAAAATGCAAAAGATTATCCTAGATTTGAAAAGTGAAATGGCACGCATGGCAGGCAGAACGTCAGAGTGAGTAAGAAGCACATCTATAGGTATGTGAAATAATGATGAAACTGCCAGCTATACAATCTAAAAGGGGTAGGAATGCGGTGAGAGCAGAGGGGAGCTGGAGGGGACACAGCTCATAAGAATAGGAGATGTTTGCATAAAGAAATGCCTGTGTATGATAAAAATGGAGGTCTTTGGAATTGAAAAGGTGTAGGTCCTAGGAGGGGATGCTTAAAGGCATATTAATTTGAATATCAAGAACCTGACTAGAGAAGGGTTTTCAAAGAATGTTGTGATCCAAGTAGCCTTAGTCAACAGAGAAAAGAAAAGAGCCAATGAAGTTGGAGACATAAAGACAAATGGAAAGAAAACATCACAGTTGAATGGCATGCGCATCAAAAGTGGGATGCTTATTGGTAAATAACAGGGCGATGGTTTCAGCACAGAAAGGAGTAAAGAAAACACTGGCATCTCTTTCTTCATTCATGAGTATGAGTGGGGGAAGGATCTCAGGATAGGGAAAATTATGAAATTTAGGTCAGGTTTTGGTTAGAGTGAGGAAATGGAGACAGTATTTTAGAAAAAAATAGAAGTAGTAGGATTTTTTTGTATTTATTTTTATTTTTTTAGTTTTCTAAATGATCTAGAATGTGGGCAGAAGCAAATACGATTTGGAAATGTCCAGAGAACGAAAACACTGTGGTCTGATTGCCACCGCAACCCCCTCCCTTCCCAAATCAATGTATTTACTTTTGTCTGGCTTTTTATTGATTTACTGTGCTGCGTTATGGCTATGAGGTCACCATTAAAATAAACAAATGAACAAGGAAGACTAATAACTATGGGTCTGTAATACTTTGTAAAAACAAGATAGTTGTTTAATTTTAGTACAGAGCATCTAACAGATTCACATGATACCCATAATATTTAAAAGTATTATGAATTAAATATGTCTTATTGAACAGACATTAAATGCAGAGTTCCTACCAAGGCTCTGAACTTCATTAATTGCACTATTGTGTCTTTGCATGGCAGAATTTGCCAGACAAAATATCAGGTTATGTAGAAAATACAGCAGATTTTTAAATACAGCAGATTTTTAAAATATGTAACTTCTTGATTCAGTATAAGTGATTCTGAAAGAAAATAGAAAGAAGAATCTACTTATGACCAGGGTTTAGAGGATGAGACAGCATTATGATATTACTGAATATATCACTGTGGGCTTGAAGTCTTCTCAAGGTTTGTAGATGTTTTGGGCTCACTGTTTCCTTATCATTTAGATGCATATTTCCCCATTAATTTAAATCACATTCATTGACAAAAAAGTTTTCATTTTTGGTATGTGCAATAATTTCATACTTGTGAATTTGTCTTTGAAATTTTACCACACAGAATAACCTGTATTAGGTAGTCTATACACATTTCACCCCCACAACAAACTTGATGAAATAAATACTGTCTTCCTTGAGTTTTTTTTTTTTTTTTTTTTAATGAAGGGGAAAAAAAGAGGTTTCAAATGTCATACCCATCACAGACATAGGTTTGAGGTTTAAAACATGTTTAAAAGCATTTCTGCTTGGCTGCAGTATTTACCAGCAACCTAATTTTTACCCAAGAGAGTACGTGTTTGCAAGAAAAGTTCTATTCTTGACCATTAAATGTATTAACCTGAAAGAGAATAGATTAAACTGAAAAAAAAATATTGTATGTTTTAGAAATCCCATGTTAACCTGAATTTTATCTTTTGGTCAGACCAAGTCTGTACGTCAGCAAACAGGATATGGAATTTCCACGAAGTTACTGAAATCACTTGAAAAAAGAGTAGAATATCTCCAAAAGCAGTTCCATCTGATTCACTTGTCATTTTCCTGTCTAAAACAATTTTCTTCATTTAATTAATTCTTGGCTACTCAGTACAAACTGAGAAGGGACTTGATAAAATCAAAAGCCACAGAAGCAGTTCTAAGGAAAGAGTTGACCCTTGGCTTAGACTCCTGGAAATAATCTGAGGTGGTGCTGAGACGGGAAAGCACCTAGAACAGCAAAGACGATTAAATGTCTGTGTTTGCAGAAAGCATTCTTTTGCATTTAAACAAAACTTGGAGGCATTTCAAGAAAATGAATGAAAATACAAACAAGTGAGTTTTGTGAGAAATTTAAAAGAAAGAAACTGGAAGGAAAACTTGTCTCAGACAAGCTCTGGGAGATTGAATACAGTGTTGTCTTAGATGCTGGGATTAAAATGAAGAAAATAATACATCAGAGAAGTCCAGTTAAGAAAGGGCTAGCATTGCCCATACTTAACAGGGGATGGTTGTTGGGCACAAGCTGCTACTTTTGTTGTTCTCATCTTCTGTACCCTTCCTGACTGGCGGGTGTGTGTGTCTGAATGAACAGTAGGTTACTGAGAGATGTGTTCAAATCTGTTCCTCTGGACATGGACTTTTACATTTCTCACTGGAAAATGGAATATTTTGCTATCCATATTTTGAAACTATGGTAGTTGCAGGTGAATTTTAAAATATTTTCTCTATTGAACTGAATATTTTCTCATATTTGGTGAACCTCTTTATTTAAGTGATGCTTTTGATTTTTTGTCAGATATTAATAAAAGCATGTCAGCTTTCTTTTAATTTAGTATTTAACTTAATGATCCTCTTATTATACACACACGCACATATATATACATATATATATGTGCGTGTGTGTGTGTGTATATATATATATATATGTATATCTTTACATCCTTTTGTTTTCAACACTCTTCTGTCTGTCTCCCTCCCACTGTTACTGTTTTTCTTCTCTACTAAGAACCAAGGCTAAAAACCAAGGTGAAGAATTTCATTATACCCACTGTAGGGGAGTATTTTCCTACCCACCTTAGCCTTGGCTTTATCTCTTGTCCCCTACGCCCAGCCCATTTAAAATATATGTTTCTGCTTAGCAAGGATAGGCTGATATCCCTAGGGTGCTAATTCATTTCACAGGACTCTAACTTTCCAGTCCTTTCCGGGCTCAAAAGTTTGTCATTTTTCCCACGACAGGTTTTTTGTTTTTGTTTTTGTTTTTGTTTGTCTGGTGTTTTTTTGTTTGTTTGTTAGTGTTTTTTTGTTTTCATTTTTTTGTTTTTTTTTTTTTTTGCATAGCTGTGCCACATTGGAAGCTTTCCTACAGATATCTGGTATGCCATTTTAATTAGCATTTAAATAGTAAAATAAGGATCTCCTTAAAAATTAAATGGGGAAGGGGTGTCAGGGTGGCACAGTCAGTTAAGTACCCAACTCTTCATCTCAGCTCAGGTCATGATCTCGCAGTTCTGAGTTGGAGCCCTCCATCAGGCTCTGCATTGATGGTACGGAGCCTGCTTGGGACTCTGTTTCTCCTCTGTGCCCCTCCCCCCGCTTATGTGCTTGCTCTCTCTCTCTCTCAATAAATAAACTTCAAAAAATTTTTAAAAAATTAAATGGTGAATATACAATCTCATCCTATTTTAGAGTTTTAGGATGCTATTACCACCTTGTTTATTATTTCTACTCCCAGAAAAGTTCTCATCTAAGAGTTTCTCTTCTTTTTGCTTATCCTCCATTTGATGGCGACTCGCAGTCTCTGTCTATGTGATCTCCTGGATTCTTATTCCTTGTCTGTGCTATGTACTCTTACGAGGTTGCCATCCCCTTCCTTCTCTTTTCTGTATTCATACTCTATAGGTAGACACATAGTTATTAGCTATTTACTATGATGCAGGCACTGTGCTTAGAACTGAGGTACTAAGGTAACTAAGACATATTTCCTGTAGCCAAGGCAAAAGGATATTTTGGGGGAATAATATGTGAAAAATGAACCATTCCAGTACAGTAAGATAGATGCCAATAAATATATGCGGATGCACCCAGGTTGGTGTGATTCACTGTCTTGGAGACTCAGGAAGGGAAGAAGTATCAGGTGAAGATAATTTATTTTTTAATTTTTATTTATTTATTTGACAGAGAGATAGAACTTGAGTAGGGGAGGGGCAGAGAGAGAAGGAGAGTGACTCCCAGGCAGGCTCTGCGTGGATAGTGCAGAGCCCAATGTGGGGCTCAAACTCATGAACCGTGAGTTCATGACCTGAGCTGAAATCATGAGTCGGACACTTAACCGAGTGAGCCACCCAGGCACCCTAAGTGAAGAGATTTTTAAAGTACAGTTAGGGCTTTCCAGTTAGAGAAGCAAAACAGTCTGGCTACAATGATTTGATTATGCATATACACTTCGCTGAGATTTGCTAAGATTATGGATAAATTGTGAGTACATTGGAATAAGTGCAACAGGCTGCTGCAGAGACATCAGAAGATAAAATTAGAAATACTGACAAGAGCCAGATTATTAAAAGTCTTTTATAAAACAGTAGGAATAGAGAAAGCAATGAAAGACTTTATGTAAGATAATAATATTAATAGTTTGCTTTTAAATTAGTGTAATCATGATTACAATAACTTTGAGGTTACTGTAAAAATGTAATTAAGAGAAGTTGAGACACCAAACCAAGCCAATGACAGTAGGGCTAGGAGCAGAACCAGACAAGACATGGTTAGACAGTAAAACCAGAAAAAAATGGTGACTGATTAGGTAAAAATACTGGGAGAGGCAAGAGCTAAGACAAGTGAAGGGATACGATTGACTTTGGCATTTCAAGATTATTATGTGTATTGGAGAAAAGTATAAATGAAAGAGAAGTGCTTTGAGATAATAATAAATTTATATTTGCCCCTATTGAAGTTTAGTTCCATAGAGGATATCTATGTGAATGTTTCTCCAAAGCAGATAGAAATATGAATTTTGCAGCTTAGAAGAGAGTTATTGGTCAGAGATACTTATTTGGAAAATAAAAGAATATACATAAGAGTTGAAGCTATGATAATGAGGTGAAATATTATTTTTTAAAAAATGGTCACCCTGAAAAGAGAAGAGACCCAGGGATAGAACTTTGGTAAGAAGTGAGGATACAAAGAGGTGATTGAGTCAACAGATGATGGGGGAGGGGAGGGCAGGTCACACACCTCTGAAATAAGGGTTCAATGAGAGCTCTAAGGTGGAAAACAAAGGAAGGGAAATTTCACGTAGGAATTCCAATTGATTAAGAGTGTCAGGGTTAAAGAAAAGATGATGATGATGATGATGATGATAATGTGTGTGTGTGTGTGTGTGTGTGTGTGTGTGTGTGTGTGTGTATAATACACAGGTGGTGTGAATTCATTTTATGGGTATACTTTAGGGGCCAGAGACCAAGAGTTTTATATTGCGAAACTCAAGGTAAAATTTTATTATTTTGTCTCCATGGTATGGGAAACCTTTAATGAACTACTATCATTGATACAATCCTAGAAATGTAGAACTTGAAAACATCAAAAAATTATAGAAGCCACAAGTCTCCATTTTGATAGTCAGCAGAAAGAAATATTTTAAAGAAAATTCATCTGGGAAACCAAATTCTGCTGATTGACATACTGTATTTAACCAGCAAACAAGATTAAATTGGATTGATAAAGAAACTGGAAGAAGAAAATAGTATGATTATGTGATTCTAGTAACTGCCATTTCACTAACTCATTGTACAAAAGGAGAACTATTCATGGGGAGTACTTTAATGAGTTCAACTTGTGATGAGTAATATTAAAAAAATCCTTTACAATTTCCACGACCAAGAAATATCTGAATTATTTGGCTTTGTTATCCACTGAAAATGCTACTGCTTACAGAGCGCCTGGGTGGCTCAGTCAGTTAAGCATCCTACTCTTGATTTCGGCTCAGGTCATGGTCTCACAGTTTGTGAGTTTGAGCCTCATGTTGGACTCTGCACTGTCCATGCACTGTCCATGAAGACCCTGCTTGGGATTCTCTCTTACTCTTTCTCGCTCTGACCCTCCCCTGCTCTCTCTCTCACTCTCTCTCTCTCTCTTTCTGCCTCTCTTAAAATAAATAAATGAACTCTACAACAAAGAGAAAGAAAAAGAAAATGCTACTGCTCCCAAGGAAACTTGAGAAATATAAAACTTTTTTGGCCAAATTTAATACACAATTTTAAAGCAAATTTATAACAATCTCCATGTTTCACCTAGCCATGTTTTAGTATGAGTCCCTATGCTGCTGATTAAAAACAACCCCCCAAAAAAGTTATTTTCATGAAAGACAATCCTGAGTACAAAAGTAAGTTACATAGAACACATGTAGTATATTGTAAGAGTCAGAGTCTGGAAGGCACAGCGGCATGCTCAAAATGAGTAACTTGAGAAAAGCTTAATAAAGGGACAACTTACAAAGGTGTGGTGGGGTGGTATAGGGAAATCACAAAAGATAGTGCGTGTACAGAACATGGTATTACCAACCAAAGGACTAAGGGTGGGAGAGGAGAAAGTGTTTGTAGAACATGGAAAAAGAGACAGTAAGCATGTGGCCAACTCATGAAATCCTTGAAGGAGAAAGCAAGGGAAATAGACACGGGACCTTCCTCTCTAACCCTTTCTTCATTCATTCTGTTCTCATGCTGACAATCTCTGTTGGCAAATCCCAAATAAGAACTGGAAGATACAAAAGCTGAGTTTGTACCTGGACTGTTAAAGTCCCTGGGCACACAAAAAAAATAGAGGATAAGATAGAGGATTCAGAGGGGCAAATAGAAAATATCTAGCACATAGTTTATTTTTAACATGAACAATGATGGTAGCATTTTATTTAAAAAAATTTTTTTTAATGTTTATTTACTTTTTGGGACAGAGAGAGACAGAGTGCTAGTGAGGAAGGGGCAGAGAGAGAGGGAGACACAGAATCCGAAACATGCTCCAGGCTCTGAGGTGGTGGCACAGAACCCGACGCGGGGCTCAAACCCACAAACCATGAGATCATGACCCAAGCCGAGGTCAGATGCTCAACCTACTGAGCCACCCAGGCGCCCCCGATGGTAGCATTTTGTTAAAAGAAACTTTCTTATTAACCTTGATTAATGCTAAATAAATAAAGAAAGAATATCAGGTCAATGGGGTATCCTTGCAGCCTTTCTAAGGTCCCCAAATATCAGTCTAGCATTGGTTAAAATTATTTCTGTTTTCTCTTTAGTGAGACGTTCACTGTATTTCACAGTTCCCAAACCACATGACTCAGACCTCCATACTCTTTGCTTAACTAACTCATACTAACCCATTGTACCCTGGCTTCTCCATCACTTTGTTTTAGAGCATGTCTATGCTGCCATGTATCTGCATTCCACCAATGCCAGCTGTATCTTGCTTTCCATACAAGTAGAGCACTTCTTTTTTTTTTTTTAAATGTTCATTTATTTTTGAGAGAGCAAGCCGGGGAGGGCAGAGAGAGAGGGGTACATAGGATCTGAAGAAGGCCCTGCACTGACAGCAGCAAGCGCAATGCAGGGCTCTACCTCACAAACCGCAAGATCATGACCAAAGCTGAAGTCAGACGCTTAACGGACCGAGCCACCTGATGCCCCCAAGTAGAGCAGTTCTAACCAATGCATTACAATGACAGTGGCATTTTTATGTTTTAATTGAGTTTTTCTCTGTTTCATTGTCTGTTCGCTTTTCATACCAATCTCGTGCAAGCTTTCACGTACCCCACCCCATCCCTACACGCAGACACATACACATCACCTATCAGCCTCCAGTAGCTAAGAAAGAGGAAATTACTCAATGATAAGCTGGGCAGAAGAGCAAATTCCTACAGTCTGGTAATGGAATTACTTTGCCTAAGCAGGGTTTTTTTTTGATTCCATGCATTTCATATCACACAGGTGGTCCTAGTCAGTAAAGAAATAATCCACTCCCCTAGGCATCAGGACTAATACTTTTAAATAGAATGCATATGAGGATGCTTACTCAAGAGTTATTGGAAAAACATTCATGACTATAGGAGTCCTGTTTTCAAGAGTAAGATTAATCTAATAATAAAGTGGCTTTGATTTAACAGAGTTCAATCACATAAATTGAGAAGATGGATTGCATGACTTTCCCAGTCAGCTATTTCATTTACATTCATTTTATTGTTTCAACTTTCCCACAGACACACTTATTTAAGAATACATATATTTCTTACGTTTTGCTGTTGCCTCAAGAAAGAAGATACCAAAAAATGCTTGTTGTATCCAAGTTAGGATCACAACTCTTGCCTGCTTTACATTTGAAAATATTCTAATGAACTCTTCCAACTTGCTTGAGAAGGATTTCATAGAGTAACCACTTGTCTATTTGTCTGTTCTGTCAAATCTTCTATATGTCCCCCAACTAAACAGAGAAAACTGGTTTTCTGCCAAAACTTGTCCAAATTGTAACCTATGCGGTTCATTTTAAAGCACTCATTTATCATCCATGAATTAACCTTGTACAGGAGAGCTTCTCTCATTTCCATTGCCTTTCTGTCCTATGAAGAATAAAACTCAAGCATTAGACAAATACCAAGAGTTGAATCTGGGAGGCATATTTAATGCAAAGAGGATTTTTAATGGCATCTCTATAATTATAGGTGTTAAAACCTGGCTATAAATCTTCCTTTCCCAAATGCCACAGTTATTAGGAATAGAATGAGAATTTGTACTAGATGTTTTTCTGAACCTTATGCCAAAATCATCTTGCTTTATTTTAGCTGAAATATTGGTTTTGGTGGAGTGGGAATCAGTTGTCTATTATAGAATAGAGCTATGAAATACTATGCAGAATTATTTTAAATGTTTTGCTCTTTACTTTCTAATTGGAATATGATATTACCACCATGATACTGGCTGTAAATCTTTGCCAGATTGGGTGGCATTTTAAAACTTATACTTATTTTAAATAATAATAATATTTCAAAAAATATGGGTTACTCTGGTAGGCAACAAGTTCCCCTGAAAAAGTTATCGATGTGGTTTTTACTGCACAAACACTTATCCTTGTGACATATGCCCTGTAACTTTATTACACACAAATTTTTGACGTGCTTTGAAAATTCTATAGAAGATTTGTAAGTCTGGGTCCTCCCAGCCCCTGTTTTTTTGTAAAGCTTTATGGGCTCAGCTTGTACATTTAAAGACATTTCCTTTAAAGACTTTCTTCTAGGGAAGTCCATGGCAAAATGTGTGATTTCTGACACCTTTCCTGTTCCCAACAGCACCATTCTGAATTTATGTTCCCTGTCCTAAATCCTGTTCTCTAGGGATAGAGACAACAGACTGTCTCATTTAATAGTTAATTTCTGATTTGCCACCCCTTGAATACTGAACACTCTTACATATTTGGAGAACTATCATTTCACCCTTAGACTCACTTCATGGTGATTTACTATCTTTCTAAATGCTCTCGCGCAATTAAAATCTACCTTATACACAGTATGTATATTGAAATTGAATAAAAAGATACATTTCTGTATGGCTTTCAGTCATGCTCTCAGGGGAAATTTACCACATAGCCAACTAATAAATAATAATGTTTAAACTTGGCATCCACGACTGTTTAAGTGCTTCTCAGAAATTAGCTCATTAATCTTCATGCAGCTGCTTATAAAGAAGACAGTAAGTTATCTTATTCTTCCCACTGTCTTCTATCCATTGGCCTAGAATTCTGGACTCTTATGCCCATGTCCTGATAGGCAGGTTTCTCTCGTGTTTCTCTGAAGAGTATACCACACAGGGCTTGAGTGTCTCTGTGCTCCCTTTCGTGAGAGGACTCAGGGAGTTCATACCAACCCTCAGAATTCTGTTTCAATGGTGAAACACATGATTGGTGCAGGCAAGGGCACTGAGTATTTGCATGAGCTGAGTCATTGAAACTGGTCTCTCTGGTTTATAAACAGGGCCTCACTTCTCCTAATGGAAGCCCTGGCACCTCTTCTGTATTCATTCTTTGCTGATTATAAAGGGGATATTCCACTAATGGTAGAACAGACCTCTAGAATCTGCTTCGTTACTGACTTACGGGGCTCAAAAAGAATAAACTTGCATTTCCAAATAGATAAGTTTGTTTAAGAATTTTTCATTTCTTGAGGCTCCTGGGTGACGCAGTCCGAGAAGCGTCTGACTTCGGCTTAGGTCATGATCTCATGGGTCATGAGTTTGAGCCCCACCTCTGGCTCTCTCCTGTCAGTACGGAGCCTGCTTGGAATCCTCTGTCTCCCTCTCTGCCACCCCCCACCCCCACCTCAGTCTCTCTCTCTCTCTCTCAAAAATAAACATTAAAAAAAAAAGAATTTTTAATTTCTTACCACAACTCTGATGTGTTATTCTTGTTTCCCAGAAGAAAACTCTGTGGCATATCAAGATGAAGCATAATGTGTGAGATATGCTAAAATGTTTAATTACGTGCTGTTCTTAATTGTACAGAGCTGTGACCACAACCAGATCTCCTGATCATAGTTCATATCTCTTCAGAGTATGCATGATGCTTTTCTAGAATTATATTCAGTCTGAAACTGAGAATGACAAGATGTATGAGTTGTTGATTAAATCAGGAAAATAAATTAGAATTTTTAGGCACAATAAATACTACTTTTAAATATTTCCTATTTGTCCTACAGGAATTTTGTTCTCATTCTATACTTCCTGATTCTTTTCCTCTCCAGTTTTCTTCCTTCTAATGACTTATACTTCAGTACATATACCTGAGTAGAATATAAAGCAGGCTCAACTTATTTTCATAATAGGAATTGGACTATTACCTTATTACATGCAGTATTGATGGCTCATAATCCCCAAACATTCACAGATTCAAGGGGAAACCAATGACTCAATTAACTTCTACTTGAGTAGTTACCAGCTGTTGGGAAAAGGTTTGTGTACTAAGGGAGGCAACATTCAATTGGAGAGTGACAAATGAATAAGCATGAAGTCACATCCACCTCCCAGTGAGTGATGTGACAACAAATATTATTTATTTCATTAGTGGTACTTGAAAGAGTGCTCAAGGTGTCCTAAATCTCTTTCTCTTTCTCCCTTTCTCAGTACTCACACAGGCTAAAAAAAAAAAAAAAAAACTAGAATGGAATGGACTCTGTCTTATTTAATGGATTGTGTGTGGTTCATAACATATATTTTCATGGGAATGTTTTAGCTTTGTGTCATTGCTCATTCATCATGATGTTGTTTGTTTTTTAAAACCTGAATAGAGAAAAAGATTAAGTGACCTTTTACTCTCTAGGATATTTACCATATGATTTCTTATAAATAATTAAATCTGGAGAATTTGAGGAGTTGTAAAAAACACCTAAAATTCCTTTGTGTCAGACAGAACACACAATTAATTTGGCAATACTTGAATTTTTTTTCTTAATTTTTCTGTAATTTACAAAGTGGCAATCTTTGATTGTATATAGAACTCATGTCTTTTGAGTTAAACCTCCAGCTAGGAAAAAAAAACATGAATAACTGATTTAGGGGAATCACCTACCACATAGGTCCATCCCTTAGTCTAAATTAGTCACCTTCAAATTAATGTTGAATAGAACATGAAGAACAAAAGTGAAATTTGTCTTCAAATGAATGATTGGGTTAAAGATGGGGGGAGATGCAAGAGAAAATTATAATGTATTTTGTTTATGTTTAACATTTGAAAAATTTAGTTGTGGTAAACTATTCTATTACCCCCCTTTTAATTTTTGACATATATCTATAGAAGCCTTTTAAGATATTGCTTGGCCATGCACTTTTATTCACATGTTGGTTCTCATTTTTGGCAAGACTTCACTCTGTAATTAACCTTATATATACCTGGATATTTATTTCAATAGGAGTATGTAATACAAGTCTCAAGGTTTCTTACTGGTGAACCCAGCAACTGGGTTCAGTTAAGCTAAGATTTCTATTTTATTTCTAAACTATGATATCATCTTATCTTTCCTAAAGTTCATGATATCTGAAATTCTCTAGATGTCATGTTAATTTTATTATCTTTATTCCCCATATTGGTTTCATATGTTGAAGCCTTAGCTTTTCACATAGATATAAAGTATTCCCCGTCAGCGCCCATGTTCTGTGCTTTTTAAAGTCCCCATTCTACTGGCTAACCCTTGCGTATCGAAGCACACTGTATTTTGTGTTGAATTTTGAAACCCAAGTAACTTAAATTCTATCGTGTTGGTGATGCAATTCTACGTAATACCATCAACTAAGTTCACTTTCCTCTAAAATAGGAGTCATGATATTTGGAAACATAATTGGTAAGATTTGAGCTCCATCAGGGTTAACCTCTGTATTAATCACAAAAGGACAGTTTATGGACCACGTTGGACATGTACACATCCAGACACACATATTTCTAAACATAGAAAGGTGACAAATCAGTATTAATACTCTTGGTTTTCCTTCCTATCCCACTTCTGAAAACATTCAGTGAAGCTTGCTGTGATCATGGCAGTTTTCTTACTGTCTGTATTCCTTCTCCTCTTCCCCATCCTCAGTTTTCCACCTTTCAATGAAGGTGCAAATCTCTAATTAGTCTGCACCTGCTTCCTAGGTTGTCAGGCTGAGGGAGTCTACTAGGAAATATTTGTTGCAAGATGTGTCAAGATTCTGTTAGGATAAGACGTTATATTCAGAACCATTTTCAAATAATTTAATGTGTGTCTCTGGCATAAGAGCCACCTGAGAAATTTATTGGGGAAAAAAGGATGATTATGCCTCACACCTCTGGACCCTGAATCAGAAAGTGTGGACTGAGTGACTTGTATATATTCGTATGTTGAACAGCTTCCCCAGACACGCCAATGCACAGCCAGTTGTGAGAACCACGGCCCTACCACAGGTGTCACACATGGTAGGTATTAGGTGCTTAAAGAATGATTTAATGGGTAAATGAATAAGGCCAAAAAATATTAATTTAGAACCAATAAACCTTTCTATACTGAAACTAAATATAATGCATTTGTAAAAAATAACTGATGACTATGTGAAATTTGTGTACATATATTCTTTGGGAAAATCTACCCTATGCTCACAGTTAATATTAAGTTTTGAAACAAAAATAAAAACTAATTCCTTATAGATTGCTTTGTCAGCAGCTGTCATTTCCAAGCATCTCCGTTGTGCCAAGTCGCTACAGGCAATATGAGATTTTAATTGTTTTTGTTTTTGTTCTGCCATCCTATCTTATCTGCTCATTATATTACAACTGATGGATTGTCTTGCTTGGATCTAGTCTTATGTGTCCAGTCCTCTATATTTTATTGTGTTGTGTTTAAGAAAAGCCTTGGTGACCTGGTTTGTACCTAAGCATTTGTCATTGGTGATATGCTCTTCTACTTTATCTATAAGTGTAAGATGGTAGAAATATTATGTGATACTGATAGTTTAGAGGCTATGGCTTGTGTCTCAGGTATAAAACTTAAAATCAAACTCCCTTTACATATCTCTGTTTAATTTCTGTTTGATCATCTTATCATTGAAGAGTATGGAACCTAAATATCAGAATCAATGACAACTTAGGTTTTTTAAAATATAAATCTTGTTATCTTGAATTTTGACAGGGATGACTGGATTGTACAGTAAATAATACTATAGAGACTCATGTCATCATGGCAGAGCCTAATGGTATTGATATATGTGAAACTTCCTGAGGAAGGGCCATGGCTAGTTCCACAAGTACTTTTGGGAGAACTATGGTTGTCATGCTTAGAACTTTCATAGAATCTCTATACGTTTCAACATCCATTCAGGAAAGTTCATACTCTGTACTGTACCGAGGACTAGTTTTCAGGACTTTCTGCTAGATATCTTTACTTCCTATTCCCTTTCTAGGCCCTACATAATCAATTAATTTTATTAGGAAGTGAGGTGCAAATATAGAATTCTTAGAGGCAACAAAAAATATCTTAATATATTTACCAAAAGTGCTTTTACTTTTCATTGAGGTTAATCTTAATCAGGTATCACCCTCACTGGTTTATCAGCCTTCTTTTAGTGATGTGGAGCCATTATTAGAACCCACGGGGAAAGAATTATGTACATTCAGCATCTTTGAGCAGAACATTGAGTGCTTTCTGCATCCTCTATACCAATATTTTTACAAATAGGGCCTTTGTAAGTAAACCCTATTCAAAATACATTATCTTGCATGCATCACCAATTTGTTGTTGGGATCCGAAGACACGAAGCCATGATATAAACATAATTGAAGATAGGTGAGCACAGAGTAATATGATAGGGAGGTTAATTTAAAAGTATAATATTACTTCACCACCTAGAGCTGTTTCCTATAAGTTACCTTTAAGTTAGGAAAAATTACAGGCATAAGTCATAGGAAATGTTACAATTATATTACTATGCACTGTTTAAACCTCCAAATATCATCAATGCCTCATTTATTATTTTTTTTGCCTTATGTGTTTTTTTTTAATTACATTAAATTAAGAAATTAAGGGGCGCCTGGGTGGCGCAGTCGGTTAAGCGTCCGACTTCAGCTCAGGTCACGATCTCACGGTCCGTGAGTTCGAGCCCCGCGTCAGGCTCTGGGCTGATGGCTCGGAGCCTGGAGCCTGTTTCCGATTCTGTGTCTCCCTCTCTCTCTGCCCCTCCCCCGTTCATGCTCTGTCTCTCTCTGTCCCAAAAATAAATAAACGTTGAAAAAAAGAAATTAAATCCATTTCCGTTATTTAATCATGGCCAACCAAACAGTGTAAACTCAAATTCAGTGACTTCGTGGAGGCCACAAAATAATTAGCAGTTTTGGAGTTTTTACTACTCAATTTGATACTTCTAAAAATATCTAGAAGCTAAAAAGTATTGTCTCAAATTGTTCAATGACTTTCTCCTTGAAGCTAAGCAGTTTTTCCTAGACTATTTTATCTCTGGTATACATCATCTTGTATGTGAAAGCAAGAGAACTAGTGATTACTTGCTAATGACCCTGAACCTATCTGAATGCAGAAGCCATGATCATATATCCTGTCATGGATTTTGCCAGGTGTAAGAATTCTAATTGTCTTTACTTAGCTCTCTAGATTGAAATAGTCGACACAACTTAGTTGTTGGGACACAACTCTTTTGCTTTAATTTTCTACTCATTTCTTCAAATGCACATCTAGGAATGTTCCAGATTATGTGGGTTTTGGGAAAAATTATTTAAAAATAGGTTTTACTTAAGAACTATACAATGAGGGGCACCTGGGTAGCTCAGTCAGTTAAGCGATCGACTCTTAATTTCCACTCAGATCATGATCTCACAGTTCCTGGGATGGATCCCTATGTCGGACTCTAAGCTGACAGCATGGAGTCTGCTTGGGATTCTCTCTCTCCCTCTCTCTCTCTCTCTGCCCCTCCCCTGCTTGCACTTTCTCTCTCTCTCTCCAAATAAATAAATAAATAGTTAAGTGCCCTAACTAAAAAAAAAAAAAAAAGAACTATAAAATGGTCCACATGTAGGCTAAGATGGGCCAGTAATAGTATATCAGTCATTTTCGGCTTACGAATGATGCTGTGATAAAAAATGCAAACTCTCAAAAGATTTCTTTCTTGTTCACTTCATAGGTATGAAGTGAACATACACAGTCTCTTCATACTGTGTCTCTCTGTTCCAAGTCTTCTTCACTGGGATTACAACTTGAAGGAGTAACTTCATCTGAGACATGGTTGGGGGAAGGTGGTGGAACCAGAGGCACAGCTTCTCTTCAGACGTTGCAGCAGTTTTGCTCATTCTTCATTGGCCAAAACAAATCACAGAACTAAGCCAAATTTCAATGGGTAGTGAATTATGATCTTCCCATAGGAAAAAGTAGCAAATTGTGAGGAACCAGACTTCAGTTGACTTTCTGAAAATATTTTTTTCCGGATGGTGTCCTGAATGAAATACATAGTTTATCTAAAAGTCTGTCATAAAAAGGCAACATTTAAGGAAAAAGTATTTCCAAATAAAAATCATATTAAATTGTACATAAAATGACACCTGGACATTTTTATGTAAATATAAAGGTCCCTGGGACGCCTGGGTTGCCCAGTCCGTTAAGCGTCTGACTCTTGATTTTGGCTCAGATCATGATATCACAGTTTGTGAGATCGAGCTCCACATCAGACTCTACCCTACTAGTGTGGAGCCTGCTTGGTATTCTCTCTCTCCCTCTCTCTCTGCCCCTCCCTCTCTCTCTCTAAATAAATAAATAAAAACATATATATATATATATATATATATATATATATATATATATATATCACTTAATTAACATTGTGTGAGAAAAATGTGTTTTTTTGCCTAATCAGATGCAGGAAAAAAAAGCTTTGTTGTATTTCACAACTTCACAAATATATATATATTTTATATATATATATTATATATATATAAAATATATATATATTTCAGACACCTATCTGAACTGATTTTAATGATGACCCACTTTTATCTCAATTTATTAACACTCTAGAATGAAAGCAGAAATCTGACATATTGCTCTTCTAAAATGTGTGCTTATGATTATAGCATGGCACAAATATCCTTAACAACAACAATAATGGCAACATACATAAATGGAGGAAATAATTTCAATTAAAAATATATAAGGGGCGCCTGGGTGGCGCAGTCGGTTAAGCGTCCGACTTCAGCCAGGTCACGATCTTGCGGTCTGTGAGTTCGAGCCCCGCGTCAGGCTCTGGGCTGATGGCTCAGAGCCTGGAGCCTGTTTCCGATTCTGTGTCTCCCTCTCTCTCTGCCCCTCCCCCGTTCATGCTCTGTCTCTCCCTGTCCCAAAAATAAATAAACGTTGAAAAAAAAAAAAATTAAAAATATATAAATAGTTCAGATTTGGGATTAGCATAAATTTGCATAAACATCATTTTCCTGTTTTAGAGATAAAACCAAAATTGTATCATATCACTTTATAGAAAAGCATTGTATTTTTCATCATTCACATTTCTCTAAGACTAAATTTAAATTCCTTTTTGAGATCTTTCCAGCAAGAAAATTTACTATATCAAAATCATATTTACTTCATTTCCATCATCATTAAATAACATATTCATTTTCATAGGGGCGTCTGGGTGGCTCAGTCTGTTGAGCGACTTTGGCTCAGGTCACGATCTGGCAGTCTGAGTTTGAGCCCTGTGTCGGGCTCTGTGCTGACAGCTCAGAGCCTGGAGCCTGCTTCAGATTCTGTGTCCTCCTATCTCTCTGTTCCTCCCCTGCTCATGCTGTCTCTCTCTGGGTCAAAAATAAATAAACATTTAAAAATTTTTAAATAAAAAAACGTATTTATCATCATTTAAATATTCCTTTAGTATTAACCACTACAGGGTTCTTTGTAAAATCCTCAGGAAATTTCAAAAGTCCTTTATGAAAATACCTTTTAAAATATCGTTATTGTTTTTAATTTTAAGTTATTTGTACAGCACATATTAATGGGAAATATTTCAAAGTCAGTTTTTTACATTTTTATTTCATTTTCAAGAGCGAGAGAAACAGAGCACGAACAGGGGAGAGGCAGAGAGAGAGGGAGACAGAGAATCCGAAGCAGGCTCCAGGCTTTGAGCTGTCAGCACAGAGCCCGATACGGGTCTGGAACCCACGAACCGTGAGATCATGACCTGAGGTGAAGTGGGACGCTCAACCAACTGAGCCACCCAGGCGCCCCTGAAGTCATTTCTGTAGTAGGAACTGGTTTTTTGGTAGATATGGAAGTTGGAAGCTCCATTCAAAATTGCAAAGCTGGGTGTGAATTTATTCATATCTTTATTCTTTCTTGCAAGAGGAATGAGTTCCTAAAAAGGATAAAGGATGAATCTAAGCTCTTGGGGTGGCTGGGTCAGGGCAGGAGAGGAAGATATTTTTAAAAAGAGATTTTTAAACCTTGGGTTGTTTGACTTCTTCCTTATTCCCTCCACCCTCCCTTTCTCTGCCTCCCTCTTCGTCTTCTCTCTCTCTCTCTCTTCTTTTTAAAACGTATCCCATTTAAACACCATAGCACATGGTACAGCTAGCAAGCAATATTTATAAAATTTAGAATGGAAGCTGAATTTTTAACACACTTGAATTTTTACAAAAATGTTCATTACCATAAAAATTGACAGGCCTGCAATTTAGAAATAATAACTTTGTTCCCTTTTAATGATAGGAGACAAAGCACATCTCAATGCATCAACAACATATATTGGAGAACTCAGTTTTTATTGCTAATTTCTCCTAATCTGGAAATATTTTGGTATTTTTAAATCATTAGAGAGGAGGAAATTATAGTACAAATGAGTTAATTAATTTTTGCTTGAAATACTTATGAATGAGATCTAAATTCTCGTGTATCAAATAGAGGCATTCGTTTTATTGAATTGAATATTGGTTTCAGGAGAATATGGAATAGACACCGAAAACACATTACAGCTGTGCCAATCTTTTTGCAATTATTTTGAATAGTTGGCTATTTGCCCCATTTGACAGTTTGTGAACATGGTGAATAATTTAGCATTCATGCTGCTGCTGTTTGGCACAATTAACGTGAGTCGCATATCCGCTGCTATTCAAACTGATTGCAGTATGGGGGGAGAGAGAATCACTGCCTTAATGTTCATTTCTTTGTATTCTGTTTTTCTAAAAATGGCTTGCAAGACAATGCTAAACAAAACACAATGAAGACCACTTGTGTGATGACCGAAAAGCCACTGAGGACATCCCTTTTTATTAAATTCCTGATACCGAATTAGATCTGGTATCTAATTTTAGAGTTTTCTTGGAGAGCCTGTCAACTGGACGTCCATGTATTCCAAGCATGTGCAAAATATTTATGGACCTCTGCGCAAAGCCACAGACTGCCATGTCATTATGTATATTATCATCCATTTGTCATTCTGCCTAACATGACTCAGAGGCAATGACTGTTACACAATTTCTTTCTTATTCTCAGTGGCATGACTTGAATTTAGCCTTCTGTTGTGCTGTTTTAATCGGACCAAAAAAGTCAGTGTGATTTAAACTTGAGAAGGGTCCAGGTTTGGAAAAAATATTTTAAAAATATATTTACCATAGATTCTTAATATCTGAGTACACACAGCTACTTTCCCAAACTCCTTTTTTATCTTATAAGAAAATCTGAAAGGAAGATTGTTTTCTACTACCAGAGGAGTCTCTTTTAAATAAAGAATAAAAGATCGTCATCAGTACTTGTTGGCGGAACGTGTATTAGTATTGGGTACTTCATCTGCAGGTTTAAGGTAGCAGTAATCACATATTTTAACAACTGACACTACAGTCTTCTCTCAGCCCTTTTGTAAAGGACTGCATGTTTTCTATATGGCATAGAAAAGCATATTTGTTTCAGAATGAATGAAAAATAAATCATTTGTTTTCCACAGCTATACTCCTGGATGTGTTAAGAATGTATTCATTCAGGACATATTTAGTTGTACCTACCGTGTACCACGTACTATCTCAGGTGCTGAGGATAGAGAACAAAACAGACTGGTCATGGGGAATACTGTCTCCAGGGGACAGACAGACAGAATCTATAGAAGTATAATTTATCAGATGGAACTAAGGGCTGAAATTTACATAGACCAGAGTTAAGGAACAGAAATATGGGCTACAGATTTTCTTTGTATATATTAATTTTTTTTAAACATTTTATTTCATTTTTTAAGAGACAAGAGAGGGACGGAGCATGAGCAGAGGAGGGGCAGAGAGAGAAGGAGACACAGAATCCAGAGCAGGCCCCAGTGCTGACAGCACGGAGCCTTGTTTGGAATTCTCTGTCTCTTGCTCTCTCTGCCCCTCCCCTGCTCATGCTCTTTCTCTCTCTCTTTCAAAATAAATAAATGAACTTTAAATAGATAAATAGATAGATAGATAGATAGATAGATAAATAAATAAATAAATAAATAAGTAGGGTGCTCAGGACAAATGTTACCTCAATGAGAACGTAACCTGGCAATGGATCCCTGAAGAAGCTGAGAGAAGCAGTGAACTATCCGGTGAAAGAGCAACTCTTGGCTTTAGGTTATCGACGTTCAAGGATGCAGAGCTTAGAGGAACTCCTATGAAATGCGAAGCTGCATTCTGTATAACTCAGCAGTTCCCTTGTGTGCATAATGCTGGAGCAAAATATTCTCTCATTACCATTCCAGTTTCGTGAGTGTAAGATTCTATCATTTTAATAAATGTATTTGAAGGAACGTCAGTCCTGTAGCAAGTTTGTCCGGTTTCACAATGCCGTTGCATTTTTTTTAAGTCTTTTGTATATCTAATGTCACTATTTTGTTATCTGACTGGATATACCAATATGAAGTCCAGTTGAAGTGTAGCTACATACAGTGCAATGTGAGCTCTTTGTCACATAGCGAATTATTTAATTTGCCCAGGGCTCATCAGCAAAATGGGAGAAACTTTTGTCTCACAGAGGATTCAAGTTATCATAAGCAAGTATGTCTAGTTTAGTCTCTCCCTTATTGCCGGCAGTCAAAAATTGATGCTTGTTTTACAGTGGAATAAAGCAGAATATTTATTACTAAAGTACAATAAGATACTTAACTGTCACTGGGGCTCCTGGGTGGCTCAGTCGGTTAAGCGCCGACTCGGCTCGGGTCATGATCTCACAGTTCGTGGGTTGGAGCCCTGAATCGGGCTCTGTGCTGACAGCTGGGAGCCTGGAGCCTGCTTTAGATTCTGTGTCTCCCTCTCTCTCTGTTCTGTGTGTCTCTCTCTTTAAAAAATAAATATTAAAAATATTATTAAAAAATCTTAACTGTCACAAAACATGTATTGTTCATATTTTCATGACAGTCACATTCCTTATAAATAGAATGCTAGGAGCCAAAAGAGGAACAGATAGTAGCATACTTCAACCTTGAAGGGCATCGTGTTCAGGGCATAGCCTAATGCATCTATTTTCATGATTTTTATGTTTTGGGAACACCTTCCCTTTTCAGAAGGTTAGACTCCAGGGGAGATTTACGTCCTGTGCACTGCCACAAGTGGGCTTTGGATCTTTCTTCGTCGTGCCTCCGTGGGTGTTCTAGCCCCTGGTGATTTGCACATTTTTCTGCTCATGCTAATACATTCAGGAAAATTCAGTTCAATCTTCTTGTGTTCTGGGAATTATGTGATATTTATAGGGGATTTTGCATCACGACTCCAGAGCACTGTGTTAATTTAACGTTGGCTTCCTAAGACTCCATTTCATTTCCCAACTTTTCAAAGTTCCTGTTGGAATCCTTATTCCTGTCACCTGCCATCAGTAAAAATTATTAGCACCAATTTCATAAGTACCTTGAATATCCAGAAAGTGAAATATTTAAAATCAGAGTGATTCCTCATTATCCCGATTATTCTGCAGTTTTCTCCAAAATGTCTGACTCATCCCATCCTTCATTCATACGTTTCAGCTTTCAAAAAAAGGCTTTGTTGAGTACCTACCGTATGCTTCCTGCTTAGTTTATAAGGCACAGTAGGTATAATTTTTCCCTACAAGAAAGGAAAGAAGAGGACCCTTACATAAATCATAATAGCTTTTGAGATTCCACGATGATCACTAAGAGCAGAGAGTGTCAGAAATCCAGAAATGGGCACACACAACTGTGTAAAGTTTTAGAGAAGGGTTCAAAAACAAGATGACATTTGAGATGGGCTGTGAATGGTGGGAAGGGATTTAATCACTAGAATGTCTTGGGATTTCTTACAAAAAGAAGCAGGTTTTGCTAGTTGTTAAATCAACCCCTTCCCCCTACAATTCTCATGCCTGTACTCACACCGTAAGCTTTCCATAACTTTGGATATAATTTGTATTTTTTTAATTGCACCTGCCCCTCTTAACACTATTCTTAGGATATTCTGTATAGGGAAAAGCAGGCATAAGGACAGCACACACAAAAAGTATGCTATTGGAATATGAGAAGAGAATGCCATAAAATCAGTTCGAATTAGGTTACATAATCTCAAGTGGTTCTAAGTGCAGCTAAATGTCCTGTAAGAAAATCACCACTGATATTCGTATTAATTGTAGCAGGCTCAGGATTATATAATGAAAAAATAAAGTTAAGCATAATAATAATGCTTTTCCAACCAGAATTAAATTCCATTATATCTCTTTCCTTAGAATTAAGTGCGTGGGGAAAAAGGAAATCATAATTAATAACAGAAAAACTCATAGAGAATATATCTTTGGCTAAAATAATACCACACCAAATTTATGAGTATGTGAAGAAAAAGTGAAATAAAATGCTGACCACATACTTTATTCCTACTATTTACATAGTCAATTGCACTTTTAATTTAAAAGCATTTAAAGAGGACTTTGGCAAACATTTACCCATGGACATACATGCATGTTGATGATAGTACAGAATGAGAATACGCAAAAAAGAAAGGCAAAGGAACTCTCTAGAAACTAGAAACTAGAAAGTAGAAAAAGCTATTTCTTCCTCTAAGCTTTAAATGTCGTGTTAAACTTCCCAACAGCAAAGGTTAAAGGGAAATATGTTTCTACTGACCAAAAAATAAAAAAGGGTGTATCACTTCCTTATTAGGCAAAATCTTTTTCTGGCACTGAATTCTGGGAGGTATTTATCACGTGTATTATTATTTGAGATGTTGACTAGTATAATGAATAGTGGCTTTGCAGATGCTGGAAGAGCATTGTTTATAAGATCATTTGTTTTATCTGCCTACATAAAAGCTGTGGGCATAATATTACATGGCGGACCAGTGAGTCAATTTCTAGGAGAAATCTGCTTTTGAAGCCTGTTTTTGCACTTGGGGGGGAAAAATGCAGAAATAAATTCCATCATTTCTGAAGAAAAGAGATTTAATGCCCCTGATGTGATGACGGTAAATGAAAATTGTGTGTTCTAAATTGTTTTCCTCCTCATAGTAGATGTTTCAATTTTTGTTGTGAATTCAAAATTCTAGGATGGTAAAGAATTTTTAAATCTCATTTCATCTTTGAGAAAGGGAGAGAGCTGGTTAGCCCAAAGCAGCTATTGCTAGTTAATTATTTCTCTTGTACTTGGTCTTCCCCAAACCCGCTGCACTTTGGATTCTGTTCCTACCACCAGCTCTGTTCTTGCACGGGGTAGGGCCGATTTTCATCCCACCACTTCACATACGACTTTCATTACCCAGTTTCCACATCCTTCTGCCACATCTAGTGGACCTTCTTAAAGGTTTATACCTGGATGTCCTTCCCTGGTTCTTTGTGTCATCCTCCTATTTGGGGTTCCCCTTTTTTGCCTGCTCCTTACTGCTATGCAAGTTTTGTCCTCAGACTCCTTTTTCTCTCTACCTTGATTCCGACTTCCACATATATTCCTATCTTGTGTCTCACATTTGAGTTTTATACTAATTTACCCCACTGCGTGTGTGTACCTAAAACAATCTTAAAACCGACAAGTTCCCAGTTGAGCTCCCTTGTCTTTCCTCAGGCGTATCTGTTCCTCTTCTCTTTTTGTATGCACAGTTAATGGCTCTGTCCATCTATGCCATGGTCATGGCAACTATTGTGATGTGTGTATTATTTATAATATTGTATAACAGCATAGAGAATGCCATGAAACCCACGCCTCCATTCTTCTCTTTATCAAACCTTCCCCCAGGACTAGAATGCCTCCGTTATATTTACCTGACTGACTTCTCTCTTCTATTCATAATCTACTACCAGGATTTGGGGCCTTGTCACCTCTGGTCTAGACTCTTAAAATGGAAACTACCTGGCCTTTCTACCCTACTGCTTGTTGCTAGTAATTGCATCCTCATACTGCAACGTCACTCGTTCATCTAACCAGCAAATCCATCTACGGCTTTCTCCTCTTTAAAGTCCTTCTATGTCTTTTCATCACCTTTATTAGAATTGTAAGCATGACTATATGGACACCTTTGATTTGGCGCCTGCTGGTGTCTCCTTCCTCTCCTCTTTGCAATTTACACCCGGTTAATGGCAAAATTGCTCCTATTTCCTGCACTCACACATGCTCTCTCCTATTATGTGACTTTGTACTTTAGTGGAAGCCCTGGCACGACCTCCTCATCTTTCTTCACCTGCTCTCACTCATCATTTAAGTCCCAGCTCAGGCACCATCTCCCAGAGAAAGCCTCTGGAAAATCCCAGTTGGGCTAAATGCCTGTCATCTGTGCTATATGAACAATTAGCGTGTATTTTCTTTTCCTGTCATTTTCCTTTACTAGAATGAGACCTCTTTGAGGGCAGAAATCACAATTTTTGTCTTTCCCGTAGCAACGAGTTCAGGATCCGGAAATGGTTGATAAATGTGAATTGAACCACGGTGAATAAAAATGATCATCAATAGTGTTGTTGTTCCTTCATATCAAATGCATATCTCAGTGTAACCAAATGAGAGGGAGGTAAATTGAACATGTGTATTTTGGTCTCTATTAACCCTTTCGGAGGATGAAATTTAACTTTCCCCCCCCCCCCAAAATGGTAGGAATAATAAACACTGTCTTGAAACTTTAACTTCAGCCAAACTTTTCTGCATCATGCTAACTATATTTAACATCAGCACCATGTAATTGACCTTCACCCCAAATTTCTACTTCAGAGACTAGTATGGGGGGTATATTATAAACATGTTTTATTTAATAAATTAATATTTTGATATTGGGGCTATAATAAATATTTCAAATATTTTAACAACAGTAGTATATAATAGATTTTACATTCTAATCCCCAAATGAAATTACAGTTTTAAATGGAGCAATATGAATCATTAAATCCTTACTTCTCAACGTTTATTTATTTTTGGGACAGAGAGAGACAGAGCATGAACGGGGGAGGGGCAGAGAGAGAGGGAGACACAGAATCGGAAACAGGCTCCAGGCTCTGAGCCATCAGCCCAGAGCCTGACACGGGGCTCGAACTCACGGACCGCGAGATCGTGACCTGGCTGAAGTCGGACGCTTAACCGACTGCGCCACCCAGGTGCCCTGATTAAATCCTTACTTCTAACTAAAATAATTAAATATTGTTAGTATTTGAACTGATAAATTTTATACGATGGTTTGGAAATACCCTTAGAACGTAGTATTTTAGGCAAGGAACCAAAGGGAACCATTAGAGGGAACCAAAGATGGAGTATTTCTAGTCCAGCTAACTCATGTATGGAGAAGGGTATTGAAACCCCAAGAAATTCATTGTCTAATAACACATTACTGGTTAGTGCCCAAGCTGGATATAGGACTCATGTTGAGTTTCTCTCACCAATGTACTGCCCGCCTCCTTAGTTGCTATTTAGAGATATAGTCCATGTATTTGGACCATACCTGAGCCTGCACCGACCCCATGCTTCCAACATATACACCTTATATGTGGAGTGGTTAAATAATGGAATCTTTTTTTCTTAATGTTTATTTATTTATTTTTGAGAGAGACAGAGAGCACAGGCAGGGAAGAGGCAGAGAGAGAGAGGGAGACCCAGAATCCGAAGCAGGCTCCAGGCTCTGAGCTGTCAGCACAGAGCCCGACCCAGGGCTCAAATTCACTGATGGTAAGATCATGACCTGAGCCCAAGTTGTCACTTAACCGAATGAGCTACCTAGGTGCCCCTAAATATTGGAATATTTTTGTTGTTTTCACTCTTACTTGGACCAGTGAGGAACATGAAAGGCTTATCTCTGAAATTAATAGAATTAATGAGTTGTCACAGAACGTTCATCTCTGCTTCACCATTGTATTACAGATTTTTTTTCCCCAGCTATATGTAACAAAATGGAGTCTAAAATGTGGCATTTCATTTCCAGGAAACATGAAATAAAACACCCAGAAGAGAAAGAAATTTAAAGTGCAAATATTAGTAACAAAGAAAATAATTTTCTTGATATTTAAAATTTAATCAAGGTATGTAGGTCACTAGCCCATCTTTTGTAAAACAACATACTATTTAGATGTTGAACATTGTTTTTAGAGAGTTGAATGTATACAGTATCCATTTCTTGCAATGAGACTCAGGTGATAGTATTTACCTTTAGATCCGTTTACAATGCACTTATCAGAAACCTACAGTTTTCTGTATCCTAAGAGTCTGATTTCTGAAAATAGCCTTTATCACTTTTTCCAAGGCTGAAATCTGAGAGTAATTCTTCAGAATAAGGAAGTGGGTCAAAGCCAACTGTTCCCCTTGTTTCAAGATGCCAGAAATCACACATGAGTTTGTATTATTCCAGAAAGAAGAAAAATATTTTATTATTTATCTTTGAAAACTACCTCAGCCTAGCTAAATACTTTTAAATGACAAGAGTAACTATCTTTTACCTATGTTTTAAAGTTTATGATTAAATGGCATCTAGGAGAATGTTGGTGTATATTTCTATAAGGCTAGCCTTAACACTGCTGTTTCAACTCAACTGCAGATCTTTGTGGTAGGAACTGTGTTCATTTGGTTTTGAATTCTTACAGTCTTTGCACAGTGCCTGGCACAGAAGTTCAGTAAATGTTCACTGAATTACATTTTGTGTGTGTATACACACACACACACACACACGTATCTGTGTCCATGTACACATGAATCTATATGTATATATGTAGATACATATATACAGAGGTACATCTATACATGCATGCATATAAAAAATACATAAGACTAAAATGTTTTGTAATCTGCAGAGAAAAGATATTCCCTTAATTCAAACCCCACACTATCTCACTGTTTTCAGTCCTTGTCGCTTACACAGTCTTACTCTCTCATAGCAACATTCCTTCATCATAGAGCATTTGAAGGGAAACC
Organism: Puma concolor; assembly: GCF_028749965.1. Lineage (NCBI taxonomy): Eukaryota > Metazoa > Chordata > Mammalia > Carnivora > Felidae > Puma > Puma concolor. Next base: position 81,958,540 of record NC_141668.1, read on the forward strand.
TCCCTCCCTCACCAACAGCCCCACCACCCTCCTGGGAAAAGGGTGACACATTTTTCCCACACCTCCTTACACAGGAAGAAGACTTACCTCTTAAATGTTATAACACCTGATATTTAGCTTATAGGTCAGAGAACTGGGCAAAACGAAAGCCATTTCTGTCAAACCTAAACCTAATGAAATTCTATTATTTAAGGATATTTCATCACCTTCCTACAAAATACTTTTCTGTATATCCCAAATGAGAACACAGTAATTTCTTCAGTTAAATATAGTTTTGAAACATAGTAACTTTTGCTTTTTTTTTTCTTTTTTAAATAAGCAAATGGTCATTGACCAGTTTTTTTTTTTTTTTCCTTAATTCTGGGATTTGTTTTTCAAGTCAATCTTTGCGGGCTCAGGAGTACATGAAATTCTTTGGACCCTTTTTTACAGAATGGACAGAGTTGTTCTGAAGACCTTCAGATTTCTTTCAATGCCTATTTTTGCTGTTCATCTGAAAATAACGGTTTTGACAGCCAGCTTTGTCTCTGCTACCAACCCCATCCTGCATCTCCATGACAATAGTCAGGAAGTCATTCACTTACATTTATGGAGGACCCATTGTGTGAAAGGAATTGCACTAAGAACTTAACAGGAAACGATCTAGATGAGCCTCGCCATTGAAATGTCCTGTAATTAAAGTGGTATTAAAGACAAATATATTCATGATATATGTGATACATGTAACTTTACCGACAGAATAATACACATAAATATGCCCCCAAACACAACACGTGCATCTAAAGATTTAGTTCATAATGAATGTGGCACAATGGATGTTGTGGTGACTACAGTTAAATTATTTTACAAGACTTCGTAAGAGAATTCGCTATAAAGAGGGCACTAACCAAATTACAGATAGAATAAACTAAGGAAGGGAGTACTTACTATAATACTATGTTTACTCTAATAGTATACATGGAAAAAGACATCTTACCCATGTTCTACAGTATTCAGTCACTCATTTTCACGGTGGAGAGAAAGGACTGTAGAAAGTATCGCAAAGCCCATTTGGTGAATACAAAACAAAAACAAAAACAGAAACAGAAGAACAATAGCAATCGAGGAAAACCAAAGATTAAATAAAAAGTCATCTTAGTTTGCACAATAAAGTAAGTTTTTAAAATTCACAATGCAAAATTGCTGGCTAATTTTCCTTTTCTAATACTTTTGAAGCAGAAATGCATTGTGGAGATATAAACGTTTCAGTGAATCAGAATGGGAAGAAAGCTATCGTGTCAATCATGTAATTTTTATGAAATTATTCTGAAATTGTCTGAGGCAAAGGAAACGTGATCTAGCTGCTGGGGTGGCAAACAGCCCGCCGCTGTTAGATAGCTCAAGTGCCACATCCTGGATCTTGTTAAATGTAACTCAATCCAGTCTATTTCAGCAGAAGGGTCTTTATTTTCATCCTGGCACTCCAGTCTTAAAGTAGACTAAAGCTTAAGTTTGTTTAAAGCTACAACATGATTATTCCTATAAAATAATTAGTGACATTTGAACCACTTTCTGATAGACTCAATTTAGCGGGAGACTAAGCGGCTTTCCACATTTATTGAATTCACATTTGAAAATGTTGCTTAAAACATTTGAAACACAGTATTTTTGAGGGAGCACCACAGGATGGACTTTTAGATTTCAGCATAGGTTTATAAAACATGATTCTGTCTTTAAAATCTGCTTAACCTATCCCACTGCTGATGACTAAATACATCTAGAAAGGTTTGCCTTGGATTGAAACTTATGCAAAAATAGAAAATGTAATTCTATTCAGATTGTGATGATTATATTTTTATATTTCGTTATGTTTTAACTTCTGGCAATTATTGTGAAAAACTAAATATGAAAATGTACTTATTTTGTAAATTAAGATGCCCATAATTTATCTCTGAATCTAAATGATATCTGGTGGGTATCCATTTGTAGATTTCAGAAACCGTTCAAAGATTGTTGTGTAATATGAATCATTGTCATGTCTTTGTCAATGTATTTTAACAGTGATAATAAAGGTAAAGGGGAAATGTTCCTGTTGAAACTATTATAGTAGAACATTCCATTAGAGTGGAAAATTAATTTATTTACCAGCCAATCAAGATTCCCTTGTGTTCCAAAACCAGTGTGAAAGAAACTCTTGAACAGTTAAAATACCAAAGACCCACTGTTGACCTATGAGACATAATGACTTAAAATATAAATAGTAGCAGGAGATATTCCCATAATAGTTATACAGGTGTTTCACCTGTTGACCTAAACTTCTCTGCTTCCCAAAGTTAAGTATGACACTTATCTGGGAAAATAATTTGCTCTGAAACATAACCGTTACTCCCTAATGCTTGAAGCTTGCAACTTAGGTTATTAAAACTCACTTGCATATTGAGGATTATTGCTGGTAATGGGTCCTTTTTTTAATTTAAGGCTCAATTTACTATAAAAGATACAATTCTTTCTGTGTTGTGCAAACTGTGAAAGGTGCAGGATCTCAAATAAGCATCTGGCCAAGTGAGGTAGCAGCAACTTGTTAAGAAGTGAAATGCTGTTCTCCTCCAGTCTGCAGCTGCCCACAGTTGCAGGGCTGATTAGGAAAGGCAACCTCATGCCTGTTAGTCTAAGTCAAGGTTTCTTCCTAGCATCTTTTCTGTGCTTCCTATTGTCATTTAGATATCTTTTTCCCTCCCATCTAACCTGGGCTCTTGATATGTAAATTTGGTGAATTTAAAATCTAACCTATGATTCTTAAAGGACAACTTTTCAACCCATAAAATTAATAGCAGCCTAGATCCTCCTTTCTTCTTTATCATCTGACATTTGTAGTGTCTGCTGCAGAGATTCTCAAGGGGTTGTCTTTTCTTCCTTCAAGATGGCGTTTTAGAATCCCTGGTGTTTTTCTCAACAATATTGACCTGGTGCTCTGGCTGCTCCCCATTTTCAATTCTGACGCCCAGACGTTTGGCCAAACTCTTGTGAGTGCAGAGTCTGACTCCGTGGGATGCCGATGCAGAAACTTGGCCTAGGAACCCTGGCTTCCTGGATGTTCTTATCTGGGGCAAGGCCAGATGTGATATCAGATTCGATCCTAACAGGCATTGGGAAGGGGGGGATGATCAACTTCACTTCCAGACAAAGAAACTAAAATTTCAATTTTATTGCTACCAGTTGTGGTCTTGGGCTTTAAACCCACCTATCGTGTCTTGTGTAATACACACATTTTCACAACTGTAATGACTTTCTGAGAGTTTTATAATCACCATTCTTAATTAAAAAAAAAATGAGTACTTATGCCTGCCATTTGGAAACACTATACATTTGGAAACCCTATTAGAATGCTCATTTCAATTAGCAACATACTGTAATGGCTTGCAGGCTAAGGGAATCTGAAGAGAGGTCTTTAATCTGAAAAGAAACACATACTTGTATAAAAATAATAGTAATAATAACAACAAAACAATGATATTTTCTACGCTTTGAAAGAAAAGCCAAATATATTCTATTTCATGAACTATAATATTACATTAGCAGCATTTTATTTTTATTTTTTTCTTTCAAATGTTTATTTAAATTTCAGTTAGTTAACATATAATGCAATATTAGTTACATTAGCAGCATTTTAAATGAGCAAATTAGAACTCTCTGTAATGCTACTGTCTACACTCTGATACATTCTTAATATCAGAGCATGGAAAACTAGTCAAATAAGTTATTTCTACCAAACTATTAAAGTTGTGAGATTTCTGGGCCACAATATTTTAACTATCTAGAATATATTTCCCCTGGCGTTTTAATTAATGAATTAATCCATGAATAAATAGGTTACACTTTGTGCCAAATGTTATGCTGAGCACAGAAAATATAAGTTTAAAGTTTCTGTTCTTTTTGAGATGAGAGTATACTGAAGAAACTTATTAGAATATAAGACAGGAAGAGCTATAATAGATATACGTACACACCATACATTCGTAGGAGAGAGAGCTCCCAGAATACTCATAAAACATTGTGAAAAATCATGCAAGGCCTTTCCTTTGTTTCTTCTTTTTAAGCAATCTTATATCCTGAGTCCCAAATGCAAAATCCTGATATAGGCAGATTAACTTTAGGGGAATACAATAGCCTATAATCATAAGTAATCCAACAAAATATGTAGACAGTCTGTCATCAGCCAGAGTCTTCCACAATAACAAGGAAGATAGTGTACAAGGACTAAAACCAGATACAGGATTTGACAAAAAGAAAATAGCAGTAGAACTGCATTTTAAATAATAAATAAGTAAATAAATAAATAAATAAATAAATAAATAAATAAAAACACTCTACGCCAAAAAGGTACAGAAAGCTTTGCAGACAGTTTTTAAGCTTGGTGGTAGAAAGTTGCCAAAAAAATAAAAGAAAAATTCTCGTCAGTTCCTTGGAACATATATCACTAGTCTCAAAAGGCTTGTAATTTGTTTTTAAGTCACAAGGATGGACGTCTGTGTGTTTCTCAAAATTTTGTTGAATGGATGGATAGATACAAAATAAAAGAGTGCAAGAAATACGGTAAGTAAAATGTTTTCAAAGGTGACTGGAGTTGAGTGTGGAGGAGGAGTGTATTTCAGATCGCATTTCCGGGGCGGAGTTAGTTGGCCAGGTTACACAGCGGCAGTCACGCATCAACTCAGGCTGACCGCCTGAGAAATAGAGACGTTTACACTGATTCACACAAATTCAGTTTTCTTATGTCTCGAAGAATTTTTATTTTGGCTTACCAGAATTGAAGTAGGTTTCACAACATAATTAAATCTGTAGTAATTATTTAATATGTCAAAATGAGATCACCAGACTGATTCTATCAAAAAAAAAAAAAAAAATCAAATGCCATCTCTACAACGTGACATAATGAGAAATACACTCACTTGATGATTAAGTTTGAAAAGTCAGTGTTTTTTTCTTCTGTATAATCACATAATTACAGTGAGTTGCTAAAGCTTTAGTTGAGATAATAGTTAAAAACTGTGAGAACACAATTTTATACAGTGGACATTATTTTTATGCTTCAAAAGGAGTTGTATAAAATTGACTCTGTTAGATGTTTAGGGGTCTTTAAAGTGCTTCAAACAAAGCACTTTTGAAAAACAAGTAAGGGAATAATCACATTGTCATTTAAGTCCTCCAGTCAAACCATTTTCAACTTGGATCTGTAATTTAAGAAGAGTCAAGGCTGGGCATATTGGATGCTGTTTCTCTTCTCATTGATACAGCAGGCATGAGAAAATGAATCTATGTTGATTGGTTTATGTGAGATATATCGTATGGATGTGCCCTGAGGAAAAATGGGGGGAGATTTGAATTTTCTTCATAAATCATTTATTAATGATAATAATAATAATAATAAATCGTTAGCTAATAAACAAGACATTTCCTAATCTCTTCCATAAGGTGACAGCTGCTCCTATAGCCAACACAGTGAAATGAAACCTGGCATATCATCCTAACCCCACCCCCATGCCACAAAAGAGAAAATGGGGGTGCATAGACTGGACAAATGGCATTTAACTCTGGAGATAATGCAGAATAGGGAAGAAAATCATCCAAGTCTTCTTTCCTTAACTTTTGCAATTTAGACAAATCTGTGCCCTTGAAAAACCAGCATGTGCTGTAGATTTTGAGTCACCATCCGCCAAACAGTTGGGTTTGCCATTATAATAAACCCTTTTAAAGAACTTTAATTCCAGGTTACAACATTTCTGTTCTCTATTGTTATCAGTTACAAACTCTTTAAAAACGTTTTTTTTTGAAGGAAAAGGCCTGTTCCTAGGATAGAGAGATTTTAGGAAACTTAACATCTGAGGTGAAACAGTCTTTTCAGTGGGTAACAAAGGGAGACCATATGCATCAGCTTTGTCTGAGTCAGATGTAAAGTAATCTTTGAAACGCTATGGCCTAGTTTCTTCATCTTGTTTATTGAATATAGATCTGCTTACTTATTTATTTGGCGGGAAGGTGTGTGATATGCCTTTACTGAAAGCAAATAACTAATAACTTCATGTTCTGAAACACTCAACAGCCAACCTGCTCATTTCATTTGTATTCCATGGATGCCTCATTTTTTCCTCCTCACTGCCTAGCCTGTACTGATCAGTATTAACAATGGGATTTTTGTCTCACTTGAAAACTTTCTTGTTTCATCTGAGTTGAGGTGGAGACACTCTCACTTAAAAAAAAAAAAAAAAAAAAAAAAGGAAAGAAAGAAAGAAAAAAAGCAGGTATTTTGATATTGTCATTGTTTTGTTATTTCAATACGTTAATATTCAGGGACACTGCATTTGCCTCTCAGATAATCTGATAAAGAAGCTGTAAGTGATGACAAGCTTCTCAAATAGATGGAAAAGGAAAACTCCCCTGTTTAAAATATTTTAAAATGTTGACAAACATGATGGATTTAAGAAATCAAAAGGAAAGGGACTGGAAAAATGATAATTCCTGTTCCTAATAACTGGAGTTTAGCCACTTTTGGCAACTCTGATGATAACCATAAATGAAATTTTATGCATCCCTTTTTTTGACACTCCTTTCCAACCCCCACTCAAACTTGATAACCCAATAAAACTCACCTGCCAGCCGCACAAAATCAGATTCTCCAAGAAAGGGAAGCCACCACCTCACCTTACCATTAAAGAATTTCCTCTGTAATTTCTGATACCCTTCATTGCCTGAACTTTTCCTGAAATCTGCAGCCACAAATAACGTGACTGGCCGGTTTCTGGTCTCCTGCATTGATCTAACATTTATCGCTTCAATTCATTTGAAAAACAAGGAGTTTTTTGTTTTGAGTTCCTATTTACCTCAAAGTATTGATGTCACAAGAGAAAACACAAAACTGATTTTTTTTTCCCTCAAATTGTTACAGAATCATTCCAGAAGAGGGATGAGCTTATTTTCCCGAAATCTCCATTCATGGCGGGTGGGAGGTGGAAAGGGGGCTGGAAAGCAAGGGAAGAGTTAATGCTTCCCTAGAGAGTGGATTCCCTTTGCCTTTTACCAATTCCTCCACTCAACTCCTCCTTTCACATTTTGCTTATACTAAAAGCATTCACAAGGGTCAGATTATGAAAAGTTTAACTTGATTTCTTAAATATTGCTTTCAACCTGCCACCCCCAGCTCCCAGTGACTACTGCAGTAGTTCTAAAGAACTATCATTTTTGGCTAGAACAAATAATGCATCAGCTATCTAGTTTGCCCAATTAATAAGATGTCTTCTGATCTTCTAGAGAATATTTTCACCCACACAATTCTTTTTTAGAAAAAGAAAAGGTTTCAAATTCCCTGTACCAGAAAAACCCTCATTAAAAATGAATTTCCAACATGAGATGTCAGAGCAAGGACAAATGTTTGACTCTGACATTTGCTATAATTCTGTTGATCACAGGCCTTTCTCATATAGCGAAGAAGCATCCCTTGAAGAAAAAAAAAATGAGAAATAGCAGATGTTAGATGGAAACTAATATCATTTTTTTACATGACTCAGTTGAATAACACCTTGGTAAGAGTACTGAAAATTTGTTTTTAGTATTGGTCTCCTTCTTGGTGTTGTTTCTTTGGGGAACTGGTTAACCAACTCATTCTAAAATTCTTAACTCAGTTATTTCTCTTAAAGAGGTCTTCTATTTTGTCATTAGTGCCAACTTGGGGGCAGTACTCTATCACACCACAATAAAACAGGGGTAGAGTGGGATTACAGGGAGAGGCAAGTGTGTTTACTAGAGTGTACCATAACTTCAAGTACATTTAATCCACTAAATTTTTAAATACATCAGAATTATATTTCTCCTTCTCTTCTTTTATGCACAAATACAGGAAGAGTTTTCACCTACCGCTCACAAAAAGACCCAGGGTATCTATAACCTGGGGAAGTACTGGAATGCCATCTCACAAATAAGGACAATCATTTCTGCCCTTGAATTACAATGTTTGTTGTTCCAATTTATTTCATCATAAATAAAATACGGAGAGTGGGCATTTAAAAAATACTGCATTGGTTTTATCTAATACGTGAAAAGATCAAAAATATTTTTTTTCAATGGAGAAATGCTTTCGTATGGATCTTCTATGACTATACAGGTCTTTTGTGAAAAACAAAACTTAACCAACCTGTTGTAAAGTTGGAAGTATTGTTTCTGTAGAAAATCAAGCACACCACCCATGAACCTATCACTCTTCCTGGAAAGTCTTTGTGATCCATCTCAAAATGGAGTGGGGTTAAAAAACTACTGATTGATTTGACAGAAATCTATACAAGAGCATGATCATCATATTAAGCCCCTGCTCAAATCTGACTCTGTAGTAGGAGTTCATCACATCTGAACACTTGAAATTTAAAAAGGTAGTAGAGATTCAGTTGCAAGTGAAGTGAATTATGGTGCATGATATAGATTGCAGGTTAGAAAATCATCATAAAGACAACTTTGAGAAAAAAGCAAAATAAGGTTTTTCACTTAAGCCTTAAATAAAATTTGATGTTAAAAGATCAGTGTAATATTTCTGACTTTTAAAGAGTAGTAAGTGATGAACTAACATCAGTGGCCAAGGAGACAAATGGAGCAGGCTTAATCATGCAGGGCTTAGGCCACTGAATGTAAGAGTAGGGAGTCATGTTCTTTGGGGGGTGTGGGGTGAATCAAAATCTATGTTTCATACATACGGTCAGATTTTGAAAATTTCTGAAAAACACCCACCTAGGTCGACCCTTTACCTTCTTTCTACATCATCTGAGAAATACGTTTAACTTTGATTATCCTTCACGTGTTTGGGAGTAAAAGAAAAAAGTTGAAAACAACTTTCACCCTGACTTAAGTCAAAGACTTTGAAAGAGGTAGAAATAGAAAACTCCAAATGCTTTTGTATTTTTCAGGCATGTAGTTTCTTTCTCTTTTCTTGTTTACAAAATTACAGTTAAAATATCTATGCATGGCTACACTTTTCTATTCTTTTATAATCAGTCTAGCACAGTTATGCTTACCCACAGAATTTACTGTGTTCACACATTTTAAATTTAAAAAATCTAGAGATAAGCAAATGTAAATGTGAATTTATTAAGCTTGCAAACATTTGAAGACACACAAAGATCATGCAAAATTTAGAGGGTAAGAAAGTGTTTTTTAAAATTATGTGTGTGTATCTAAACATGGGTATCTGTGCTACCAAATTCCAGACTTCAACATTAATTTAAATTACTTGTTTTACAAAATTAAATAACTCTGTCCTGATTTTGTGGTTCAAAATCCAGATTGAATGTCTTTCTTCCCCATGGAGTCAATTCTGATCCTCTTTTATCTGAATTTTACCTACAACCTTTCATTTTTCCTGGAACACATCAAAATGTTTCAGAATTAGACATTACGAAAGTGAAATGGATACATTTCTAAATTTGCTTATCCTGTTTAGTTTTGACAAATATAAACTTGTTCCCCTACTCCAGGTAACAAGAGCTAGAGGAAAAATAAATATTTAAAGACATTTAAAATATATTAATGAAAATGGCACAACTATTTAAAGTATTTAAACTAATTATATGTGATATTTCAAAAGGATAATTCATTGGTCCAATCTTCTAAATAATCCCAAAGTAACATGAATTCCTCTGTAGAATAAATGTCTATAGAGAGTAATCCATGGAAGACAGACAAGCCTCTTGTCGTTTGTAGCCTTAATCCATTGCCTAGGGCGTGAAAAGTGCTCAGGATAACAAGTGCGGGAATCAGTAAAATCAACATTATTTTTAGATTTTATTTTCTTAACAATACTGACTGATCAATAGGCTTGAGGAAACTGACAAATACAATACGGTCTGTTTGATGAATCAATCTAGTGAAGTAGAGAGAATCCATCCACCCCTTCCCCCATTCTCCCTCCTTTAAATCCTCTTCAGCCTCTTCCTGCTCCTCCACCCAGCCACCCACCCACCCCTACTCCGCCCACCCCGAACACACACGTAGTTGTTGAGGCAGAGAGACAGACAGAAGGAAAGAGGGAAAGAGAGAGATGCTTTTCCCCTATTGGCCTGTAGACATTAAGTCATGAAAGCTGTAGTGGCAGTGCTTGGATCATTTTTCGCAAGAATACTAAGCCACTGTAAGTGTTTATGTTTGTAATTGTGAGACTCACCCTCTTCTTTCAGTGGAAAAATTTCCATACTTGAAGTAGGTTCTCTATTCTGTATTTCAATTGTGATTGTTGGGGGGGGGGGGGGGGGGACACGGGTAGAGCAGAGAGAGTTGAGTAGAGAAGGGAAAGTTCGGTCCTACTAACTTTTATATACGCCAACCCCCAATATCCTATAAGGATATCAGCTTTGGGGAAAATTGAAAGAAAAATAGAAGAGGAAATTGAAACACCTCAGACAAAATGTCTATTTAGGAAAGAACCGGTTGTGTCTGTGTGACTGCCTAAACATATGCATTCGTGTGCACAGAACGTTTAGTAACCCTTCACCACCTCATGAAGACACAGAGATATCCTCTTTATGTTGGTCCTTGACACTCAGCAGGGACTTTTGTGAACTTTGTCATCTTCCTCTGCCCTTTAAACCAAAACTAGGGAAGTGGTTTTAATTAATGAGATGTGTGATGCATTAACAATGCTAACCAGAGCATTCCAGAAGCTGGAAAACCATAGATGTTTTTAAATTCTGAGTATCCTTTTGAGTTGTAATTTATAATTCTCAGTGGACCTATATTTGTCTTGAACTGATTGTTGAAATGGGCTTTACTAGGAATTTCTTCAGTGAAATTGCTGCGGGTCGGGGGAAGGGGGTAGTTGAGCCAAGGGGGTTTGTTGGGAAGAGGGAATGATCTCTAACAAGGCTTTAAAACCTTCAGTGGTTAAAGTTATAATGGTGAAAAGATATACATATATGTACATATGCATATGTGTATGTATGCGTGTGTGTATATATATATATATGTATATATACACACACGCATACATACACATATAATGCACAAGTTCAAAGGAATTATATAATGAGTTATAAATTATGTAGGTAGCAGAATTCAGATTTTTTTAATCAAAATTGCACCTAAAAATGGCTATAAAACAACGCGTGCCTTGGGAAGTAAATTTATAGCTACATGCCTTTCACAGGCACGCTGGAGGGTTCTGCTCCCAGCTCTAATCTCTAGGAGATGTTTTTTGCATGTGTTGTGTGACAGGAGGGAAGGGGAGTGGGTTGAGCTCGCCTGTTCTCCCATTGTCAGCCAGTCTAGTGAGTGTTGGGAAAACCTGTCTGTGGGATCTTGTGTCATCTCTCCCTACATGTGTACAGGAAAAGTCCGCGCTGCTCAGGGCTCCTCTTTCTCTCTCTCTCTCTCTCTTTCTCTCTCTCTCTCTTTCTCTGTTTCCCTTTCATTCTGCTTCCCCGGAGCCGAATGAAGCAGAGAGCAGGATTAGAGTCCGCCACTGGCTATCAGAAGAGCCTAGATAAAAGGAACTGCTTCTTTAAGCACCACTGCAGCAGCCCTTGTTCATTTTTTTTTTTTTTTCTTTCTACACAACAGTTGTGCCTCATTATCCGGTGCCTGGCTCGATTTTTTTTTTTTTTTTTTTTTTTTTTTGGAGGGTTTGAAGTTTCTGTGCTCCAGTGACTGTTACAGAAGAAGAGGTGTTAGTGTTGCCGTGAGGTCTTGATTGTCTGCATTTATGAATGAAACTGACCTAAATCACCTGTTACCTCCAGTTTCCAGATTGTTTGAACTTCTCTGGCCGCACAATACAGGAGGGAAGGCAGAGCAGCACAGGCACCTCCAGCGTCTGCAGCATGGGCTGGTTCGCTAGGATTGTCTGTCTTTTCTGGGGAGTATTACTCACAGCCACAGCAAACTATCAAAATGGGAAGAACAATGTGCCAAGACTGAAATTATCCTACAAAGGTAAATCTTTATTTTTCTTCTTTTTCGGCTAGCTCTGTAATGTCCCTGCCCCCCCCCACCCCACCACCCCTGCCTTTTCATTCCTTGAACTCCCTCCCAAGCCAAAGCATGAAGCCTTTAGTTTAACCTGGGAAACCTATGTGATCCTGTGTGTCTTTCTGAGATGATTTAAACACTTTTTTATAAAAGCATGTCTCCTGTTTGATATATGACAATTTAAATGCAAACAAAGAACATTTAATCACATTTGCAGAGAAGAGCTGAATGCCTGGGTAAATGCTGATCTGTGTGTGTGATCATATGTGCTGTTAATTTTTCTGACTCTACTTCTATTAAAATATCTTTAAAAAGCACCATGGCAAAAATAGTCTCTTTGTAGAACGCCTCACCTATAGCAATTGTTGTGATAAATTGTGTTTTCTTAGTTTGAGGCACTAAATGGTTAATCGTCATCATGAATATTCAGTTTGTTCAAATCTGACAATCAGATGCTTAACATAAGCAGTAGATCATGGTTTGCCAAGAGAATATAAACTGGAGGGAACAGACTAGTTTTTCCACAGTGTGTTATGATTGTACCAAAGACTGTGTATTTGGCTAATTGGTGTAAAGCGAAAGCCTTTGAAATATAATGTTATTTAATTCCATATGTACTTCAGTGAGAACTGAAGGAACATTACTTTCTGGTTGTACAGCTAGTTGTGTGAACTTACTTTCAAAAAGAGTTTAAATTTAAGAAAGAAAAAAAGCTTCAGTACATGATTGCTAGTACTTTATTTGGTTACAGCTTAATGCATATGCCTGGTTTTTAATGAGGATTTTAAGGAAATATTTGTTCTCCATTTGTTTAGATAGATTTTGTAGATAGTTGTATAAAATAATGCTAACATGGTTGAAAAGAGTATTTTTGAAAAACTTTTAATGAAAAAGAATGTTTCTATAACTGAGGTATTAGTAAAATGGAGTTGGTGATTAAAATGTTTTAGCTCAAGTACTTTTACTCCCTAAGGTGTTGCTTTCTTATGATTCTCAGATTTCGGGAATTGGGGGTGGGGCAGTAGGAAGCTTCAATTATACTCTGTTTTTAGCCTATAATGTGAAAGAAAATCATTGAATCTATCTGTAGAGATGTCTGTCTGCTGCACATTGTTCTTATGCCAGAAACATATTCTTTAATTTTCACATGATGGGGAACATCTCTTTCTGAATGCTCTAGTGTGAATGAGGATCACAAATAGGAAAGAGAGATGTAATTTTCACACTTTGGATTAGAAAATTCAACACCTATTAAATGTGTTTATTTGGAATTAATACTTGCTAGGTAAAATACATTGGATTGAAAGATACATTTATTTTTGGCATAACAATTTCTTAGTTACTAAAATGTGAATGGATTTAAAACATTAGCAAACAGAATTGCAATTGTACTCATCGTGCAAGATTTTAAAACATTATCATATAGCCATTAAAGATTTAATTAAATCTCTATTACATCTCTAGCAACTGTCTTTAAATTGTTTTTATAGAATATGGTATTATGGCATGTGTATTTTCCTCAGTTTTTGCTTTCTGTTTTCATTCTTTGGGAGGATGACATCAAATAATTCTTAGATTGGTGGCTGATTTTATCCAAGTTTATGTGCCTATGTGTCAGTTTCGCATGCAACTTTACTTCTTGAAGATGTGAATGGCTGTATGCTATAATTGTAGAGTAACAAATGAAACATGAAACACACTTTAAAAATCTACTATATTTCGAGATACTGGTCTAAATGCTAAATAAGTTGTAAAATAAATAAAGATTGGGAATTATATATATTTTGCAAGAATTTTATTTCCATGGTGATTGATTACTCTCCATTATAGAACAGGTACCCGTTCTTTCTATATACAAACAGATAGCATTTAATTAGAATAGTCCTTTGATATGTGTGCAGGCTTTAAACTTGTCTGATGAAGTAAGTTGTATATATTGACAGTATGAATCTATTTGACACTGTCTTTATAAACTCTTTTTATCATGGCATCCATTAGAATTATTCTGCTTTTCTTTTCATCAAAAAAACTGCTCTACACCTACATAACAATTCTATTGATATGCCTAGGGCTTGGCAATTTGGTAATATAAACTGTGAAATGAACAACAACAAGAAGAAGAAAAGGAATGGCCCAAGCAATTTTTCTTCTGTCATTTTATTGGTCTGTCATTACCTTTTTGTCCCTACATGTACACTTGTTTTGCCAAAGCAAATGCCTAGTAGCCAATTGTCAGTACTTTGTTTCTAAACTATAATAGAGATTTTTTTTTTAGCTCCTTCTTTTTCCTCCTTAATTAGATGTCAAACACGGTTAAAACATCCACTGCTTTGCCCTTAAAAATATTCCAGCATGATTCATGAAGAGTTAAATCCCTGCCAACCCTAATTTCCCATGGTCACTTGTTTTCAAAGATCCACCATTAACTCTCTCATTGCTCAGGTTGCCAAGACAAAGTTTCAGGCAATCACTGTGCTCACTTCCTACTTGTCATCTTGCCTAGTAGGAAATGAAGGAGATTTGATGTGTTAAATGAGAAAGAAAAAGAAAAGCAAGAAGGCAGCCTTGGTAGTGGATGCACATATATATATCTAATAAGGTACCTCTTTACTTTCTAGGAAAAAGGGATTGAATGGATGTGTTCAGGACCATCTGGAGAAGTGATAATATTAGAAAAATGGGGTATGCTGGCTTTTCCTCTGAACCAATCTGATTTAGAATCCTTGTGGGGGAAGCAAATGTGAGAACTCTGTAAATCTCAGCAGTCACATACAAATTATCCTCAAGAAACATTCACTCAGAGATGCTTTTGCTTTCCTGAAATGTATGTAATATAGCTAAATGTTGAAATGCTTCTTTTTCAAATTGATGTGGAACTGTTTATTTCTCCTACAAAACTAGTCAAATTTCACTTTTCTCATGAAATACCAGACTATCATATAATCTTCCTTTTGGAATGTGTGGTACAATGAAGACTTCAGAAAAACCTATGGAAATCACGAGGAAATAAGTTAGGTTTGGGGTTTTAAACAAATGACAAATGTTCCATCACTCAATGTAATGAGCATTTCCAGGACATTGTGTGCTCCAGTTTTAGTAAAAATGAAAGGCACATGCAAGTCTGAATGTGATGGTTATCATGTGAATCCAAAGGTTAAATCAATGCCTTTAACTTTACTTTCATAGGGAGGACTTAGTAAATAGCACTTAAATAAATGTTTGAAAGACTTTCTTTTCATACTTTGTAAAGAGTTTTGCCCCCAGAGTAGTTTAATTATTGCAACGAGATTATCAGGTAAATCAAAATCCTCACACACATCTTTCTGATATTGGAAGTAATATTTAATTAAAACTTTATGAAATACAATTTGCAAAAGACTTTTTATTTGCCATTGCTCAATGCACTATGATCGCTTCTGATTTAGTTAATATGAATGATGATTTACTAATTAAACTTGTTGACTTTTCAGAGATTTTTCTTCACTTTTACCAGAGTACAGATACACATCTATATATATATATATATATATATATATACGTATGTGTATACGTATAAATATATGTATATCTATGAATGACAAAACTTTATGTTAGTATCTTATAGCTGAGAAAAGTGATCTTGGCAACCTATAATAAAATTGTTACTGCTATACAATGACATTCGTATTTTATGTTATGTATTTATTTATTTATTTTAGAATGGGCATGAAAAGTTCCCATGGATATGTCAAGTACTCACATGTTGGTATAGGATGTAATATGTCTTATACTGATAATTTCCTCACAGCTAAAAGATAAGTATCTATGAAAGGTAGAGAAGTGTATATATATATATAGTATATTTATTCATTATATATAAGTATATATATAGTATATGTATTATATAATATTATATATTTATATATTATATGTTTAAGATATATATTCTTACACCCCCCCAAACACACACACACACGGTGCAAAGAAGTTATAAATTCTTTGCAGTATCTTTTCTCCTATAGTCACTGCATATTTAACATCAGATCTCTGACTTGCTGATTCTTATTTAACATGGCCTTTTCTGCTCAAATTTCTATTCACTTTAAAAATCATATTTTGATTCAGGAACCTTCAATTTCAGCCTGCTGAAAACTAGAAATTTTTATTCACCTATTCGAAAAAATGTATTCTGGCAAAATAATGAAAAATAAAATAAAACAAGATGCTCAGTCACACATCTTGTGATCCAGTGCTGGTCAGATCACATGAGGGCTAGTGAAAGTCTCCAGTTCAGGGGTTCTCTGTTTAAAGCTGCCAACCAGCTGGCCATGGAAGTAATAAGTTATACAGTGTAGAGCTCAGCTAGTAGAAAAAATAACTGAGACCCCAAAACCATGCCATGTAAAATTCTAGCCCACCAAATTTTGATAATAATATTCAATCATTATTAGCTCAAATAAAGGTGCATACTGAAGAGATAATGTTTCCAATTCTAACTTTTTTATGTTGGTATTTCTCTTCATATAAATTATTTACAAGACTCCACTGCAGACAGTGATGTAAATTGCCAGGATATTTAGGCAATCAAATAGATGTATAAATCTGTCATAACGAATTTCCTTGTTTTCTTACTTTTCATTCATCTATAAATCAACTTAATTAACAAATATGCTGGAATTTTTGGCCAGTTATATTTAAATTTTATATTCAAACATCCATGCAAATGAAAGATCTTTCAAGAATAAATTGAATTAAAATTAATTAATATGATCTCATATGTTCCTAGTAAGGAAATAAAACTGTTGCTTGCAGAGCATAATCTACTTATGTTTAGTGTGAATATCTAATTGTAGTTGAGATATGTACTTTAAATAACTTACAGTGTTATCACCAGTAAGAAATTGTGTGGTTTAACTTCTTATCCCAATTTTTCTCATTTAAACTTCAGTGGCACACCTACATGTCACTAGTCAAAGGTCAAAATATCGTACCTTCACATGCTTGGAGTATTTTAAATCTAAAGTCAGGACTATGCTAAATAGAATTTATATTTCCATTGTCCTAAAACCGTCCAGAGAAACCAGTACTCAAATACATTTTTAATCAATCATTATGTAACAGCATTCATTTACAAAGTCATGATATTATATCATGGAGAGTTACATATTAATTGATTAAGACATCGCACTTATCAAACCTTTATGAAAACAATCTATGATAAAATGATGTATCAGTACAAAATTGTAGGTAAAATCTCTAGAACTCGTGACAGTATCTAAGTTTAGTGCATGCAGTGATAGCTTATTTTAAAAAGACCAGCAGCTGTAAACATAAATTAGAACAAGTGTGAGTCTTGGGATGGATTTTACCCCTCATGACTTCTAAGGTGCTATTTAAAGGAATTATCATGATTTGCAGTTCTGTGCTTCCACTAATAGGTGGCACTAGCAATTTGTGACAGCTCTTTCATTAGTTTGGAAATGGGCAGGCTGCTAGGATAAATATACACAGAGTGATGTGTGGAGGCCAAGCTTGGAAAAACTGGCATTAGAGTCAGGAGATGTAACATGCACAAAACAGAAGCGTTAGTTGAAATGCGTTTTGCTAAAGATTTTGAGGTGCTCTTTGCATGCATGTATTGGTGTATTTTGACCCTTGAAAAGTAAATGGTTATAAGTAAGTATATATATTTTTAACTTAAGACTTAACATATGAAAATGGCCTGTGCTACACAGCAGTACCAAACAATCAGAATGAGGAAAGGATAGCTTCATGTGTCTCCATGCATATTAAGTATTTTATATACATTCATATAGATGCATCCATATATATTTTTTCAGTCTGAATCATAAAAAGTTCGTAACGGAAATGATGCAGACTTCCTGTGGCACATTACTGCCATCGTTCATAATTGGAGAGTAGCTAATTGAGGCGGTAAAATAAAGTTTAATAAATCACATTCGGTATATTTTTAAAAGTGACTCCTTGTGATTTGTAGGTTGTTTTAAATTATTATCATAATTAAACATATGGAAGAATCAATAAATTTTATCTGACACAAGTAAGTCTGAATGTCTCCAGTTACTATCTTCTTCTATTGCCAAGACATAAACATCAGTATAAATAGGGAATTCACACACTATTTCCAAACAGTAACAAAGCTGGACTCTGTCAAACCCAGGATAAGAAAATATACAATTTACACTTAAATTAGGGAATGAAGATAAGCAAAAATAAAATTCTGTTGATAAATAGGAAGAATAATTCAATCTTAGTATTTTCTAGAAACTTAGAGTAAAACTTAAAGAGACCACAACTTTAGGGAATCTTGTCGGCTCCTAAAGGAGTCATTAAACCTGCATTTCCAGGTTTCCTTTGCTTGGAAAGATATGACGTGGGAGAAACAGTGTTGACCAAATCTCACAGTAACGTATTTTGTTGCCGAAATCGTAAATGTGTCTTTTGATAAAACATAGCTTCACCCGCTTGAGTCTTGATCAGCAAACTAAATGAGGCTTAGTGCTGTTGAATATGTTGAATGGCTTCTTTAGTCTGTAAAATTACTTAAGTGGATCCTCTCTGTTATGCCAGACTGTGAGGTCCTCAAGGCCAGATCTCTTCTTTTTCATCCTTAGGCACTCAACAGCTGGCACAGTCACTTGTTGAGCGATTCTGTGCTCCCTTTGAAACACTGGTTTTTAAAAGCAATATGCCTGTTTATTAATGAGTACAAAAAGAATGCACAGGTGTAATTATCAATTCATTATAAGTGAACTGTTCATTGTAATGTAGAAAAGTAAGCTTAGTGCTGGACACTAGGGAAGGAGGATATCAGTTGAGGGACTTAGAAATGCACCAAGAGGGTTGCCTGGGTGACTCAGTCAGGTGAGCATCCAACTCTTGATTTCGCCTCAGGTCATGGTCCCAGGGTCGTGAGATAGAGCCCCATGTGTGGGGCTCCTCACTGAGCGTAGAGCCTGCTTGGGGTTCTCTTCTCCCTCTCTCTCTCTTTCTCTCTGTCCCTCCATACTTATACTCACTCTCAGTAAAATAAAATAATAAAATAAAATAAAATAAAATAAAATAAAATAGTAAAATAAAATAAAAGCACTAAGCGTATGTCAACATTGTTGCCTCCACAGACAGTATCTCCTCTGAACCAAGCATATTTCAGGACTGAATCACAAAGTTTCTGGTCAATTTAACTCGCCTGCGAGTAAGACATGAAGAATGGATAATAATAATACACACATCTTATAAGATCCTAGGAACCAGGTTGAAGACTTGTGTCATTCCTTTGGAGGAACACCCTGATTTTTCTCATAATTGTGTTGCATTACACATAGCCAGAAAAGAAAGTAAGTGAGGCTACTCTAAAACCACATAATGGCTAAAGATAAAAGATATCATCATCAGTCTTATTGTATCTGAGCTCTTTGTAGAACAAATCAGTTCTACCAAACAAAGCTGAAAGCACAATCACTTAAAAATTTAAATTTGACTGTATTCTATTGTCCATACTTTTGAGAGAATGCTGGCTTTGCTATCGGACAACTTGCTAAGATTATTATTGAGCAGGCTTTCTTGTTTCCTCTTATCTTTGACTCCACTAATTTTCTTAGTCCACTTAGAGGTGGACTTGATGCTTAGAATATAAATATGGCATTGATGTTTAGAATATAAATTCGTTTACAGTGCTTGATGTTAAACTCTTATAAAATATTTTAGTCTTGTGACAAAGTAGAAGTATTAACAGGAAAGGACAGGTGGACAACTACCAAGAGTGCCAAATCATAGCTATTAAGTGACATTAAAAAACTAATTAAGGTCTAATCCCAGCCCTTAAGGAATATATTTGGGGAAAGCCAGAACAAAGTTGTTTATACCTGAGGTCAACTCCAAAGGAGACAAGGACTTGTGACTCTTCATCAGATGTGTTAGAAATTTTAATTTTTATATTCAAATTTGAAGTTTCAAGAGAATAAACTCTGCTCTACTGTGATAATCCTTTAGAATTAGTTTAGGGATGAGTGGGTGGCTCAGTCAGTTAAGTATCCAACTCTTGATTTTGGCTCAGGTCATGATCTCACAGTTGTGAGACTGAGCTCTGCATTGGGCTCCATGCTCAAAGATTCTCTCCCTGTCCCTCTGCCCCTCCTGCCCTCCCTCTCAAAAAAAGACAGTGTAATCATACTTGCAGAATTATATGGAGATGAAGGACTACATAAATCAATGTGCTTATAGCAAATATAAGAAAAGTTACATTCCAGTCATTATTTTTCCAAATCATCTCACGTTTAATTGGTAATTGTGGAAAGTGGAATGCTGAGAAATAGTAGGGAGAGGATGTCACCCTTTGCTTGAGGTCAGGTCTTGGGCCCTTCAGGATTGGCTGTCATCTTCAGTCCTTTAATGTTTGACCTTCCCAGAGCATCTTCTACAGTACAATGTTGTCGTCTGGAGGAGTTCTCTGTTCTCCCTAAGGCATCACTACTCTAGCAAGTTGCTAACCTGCCTCTTTCAGCGGCCCTTCCCTTGAGCCTTCTCAGCATGTTGGCTCCAGGACATAGTGTTTAGTGTCTTGCTTCCACTCGAATGCACACAGTGTTTCCACTCTCAAGTCCTTCCACCTCCAGAGTGAAGGGTGTGAGAAGGACACAGATTCCCCTGACCCCCCTCAATACAAGAGCCCTCCATCTTTCCAGACTTGACATATTTAATAATATATATATATATATATATATATATATATATATATAACATAACTGATACTGGCCACCCTCCTCCCCCATCCTCCACCCCCTTTGACCTAGAAATAGTCTTCATCTTGTACCTTCTTGTCCTATCCAAATAAATCTAATTCAAGACCCTCCTTTGAAAACAAAATCCTCAGAAATTAAAAGCCCTTATGTCTCTCTCAAAAAGAAGTGTAGAACTGCATTTTTATCAGCTAGATCTACAGAAAAACAAACAAAATGGCAATTTCTTAATTAGGTCATCATGCCACTTTAAATTTCCCCGTTCTACATGCATATACCTGATGATCTCAACTAGACATTGTGCCTAGTACAGAGAGTGTGGTTCCCATAATTTTAGTTCAGTTGGGTCAACTTTACACATATAAAATACTGTGATTAAAGGACAAAGTAGCCTCCTTGACCCTTGAGATGTGGACATGTTGCCCAAGTGATGACTCAGAAGCAAAAAGCTCATACAACCTGAAATTTTGTGCCAGTGTCACCCAGGGATCTCTTCCCCATCTACCCATACCCCTGACTACTTCCCAGACATTACAAATTCTGGGGAGTAGCTGAGCCAGCTAGGGTCTTTTTTATTTGTCTCTTCCACATGTGAAAGGCTACAGAATATCTACACTTGGTCTCTCACACAGAACTCCAGTTTTGTTCAAAACTGTGCCCACTGACCTCTCTGCAAGCATATTTGTCCTCCTTATTTCCAGTTGTGGAGTCCTTATTGTCCTCCTTATTTCCAGTTTTTGTCCCAGTGGTCCAGGCCAGTAGAGTCCCAGTAGAGTCTTTGCCTCTTTCCTCGCTGACCCACCCCATATCTACCTACATGTCCTGTGGATTCTATCTCTTGAGTCACTCAAATCTGTCCTGTTCTCTCTTCCAGGCTAAGTGAGATCCGTATCATTACTTGCCCTGCTATGGCAACAGCCATCTTTAATTACGGTCTCTTTTTTTGCATCATTAGTGGCTACAATTCTTTCTGAAATCCAAATCTAATTATGCCTTTCCTTCATTTTAAAGTTTTACTGATTAAAGTCCAAACTCCTTAGCTTGACCTAAAAGAATGATTAATTTAAAGGAGTCTAGGGCATAGAGGGAACTAATTGGAGGTCTTGGAGTTGTTAAGATATGAAGAAATTAATCCCTGAATAAGGATCATGATAATGGAAATGAGAGAGGAAGGCTGAAGATGAGACATATGTATAGAAACGTTAGATTCAGTAAATGCTTGTGTACGTATGGGAGAATCTGGAGAATTCAAGAACAGTAAGTTTTTAAATTTCTGCAACTAGGAGTATGATACAACAATTGGTAGTAACTAGAAAGTGAAACTCTCTTCACCTTGCAGCCCCAACCACACCCTCATCCAGTACCTCCCTTTCCATGTCACACTTGTGAGCTTTCCTTCCTGGATCCACATCTGCCCAGCCTTAGTTGTTTACTGATGCTGTTCTCTCCAACATTGACTTGAGTATCTCCTTTGATAAGGCTTTTGAAAAGACAGAGGAGTATAAAACATCATGCGGCATCTATCCTAAAGAAATGTATGACTTGGAAGGGGAGAAGACCCACATTGTTAGGTTTTTTTTTTTTTTAATATTATGCTGTTCCTTATCCATTTTATTATTTTTTAAGACTTTATTTTTTAAATAATCTTTACACCCAACGAGGGGCTCAAACTTAACATCCCCGAGAGCAGGAGTTGCAAATTCTACCTACTGAGCGAGCCAGGTGCACCTATCCATTTTCTATTCTCAGTCAAGTAGAGTCTTACACATGATAGTGCCTCATTAAATTGAAGAAGTGGTTGAAGGAATAAGTGAGGAGGTGACAGATAATCACTCCCCGTGAGAGCCCTAAGGAACAGAGATGAGACCTTATATAAAACAGATCTGAGTACAAAACACAGTCCATTCTGGAAAGTGAAATCTCTGGGAGAAAAATCATTGATGGCTGCAGAAGCAGTTTAAATCAAGATAAATGGTAGAAATTTTTGAAACAGGTTATAGGCTGCAGTTCAGATTGGGCCTCACAGTTCAGTCTTGTTCTCTTGGGTTACAGAGACTCCAGATGGAGACACGTGGCTCTTCTTTAGCTACATAGAGCAATCTGATTTCACACATCCAGAAAAATGCAAGTTATACCTAAGAAAAACTGCAGCTATTTATTAAAATCCAACAGTCTAGCATATTTAGGGCATAGCTGTCCATCTAAAATATTCAATTACATATTAATTCCTTTAAATGTTCTTAGATTTATGGCAGGACACACATTTAGGACTTCTGATGAGGTATCAGACACACATCTTAGTCTGTCACAATGTCACTATTTGGCCAAAAGCAAGATGTCAAGTGTAACCTTTTTTGTTTTCAAATTACTATATAATGTGGGATCTTCCTTCTTTAGTAGATTTTTTCTTTTCTCCTGGGCTGGTGTGCAGGGATTCAGTCCTTTGCACTTGATTCTAACTAGATAGAATTGGAAGCGATACTCAAACAAAGCAACTACTCCTAAGACTCCAATTCCCTGTTAGGCTCTTACACACTGGCCCAGAGCCACGGAGTTTCCTACTTTCACTGTGTGTTCTTCATGTTCAATAGGCTCTCAGCCTTCTTTTGCTTCCCAAGGTGCCTATTCAGAACAGAATTAAGGTTCCCTTGGCACATACTAGCAGAACACACATCCTATCTCCATCATTCAACCTCCTAATCCAGACAGCGTCTTGAGAAAGATTTCTAGCATAATAGCAAGGTGGGACCAAGTGACTAGAAAAAAGTTTTTCTTGCATGCCTCAAATCACTTAGCAAGGTAGAATAGAGTCAGTGTCTGTTTTGTCTAATGTATCATCAGAAATAAGATTAATACTTGTCTCATTGGCATTGCTCTTTAGCTGTCAAATTAGAGAAAACTGTCTACTCTGTGACAGTACTTCTGTCCACAGCTTTATAAACATTAGCACATTCATTTTGAAAGAATATGTTTAGACTATTTTAAGCAGATGCCATATAAGGAAGTGAAATTAGTGATGCTATAGGGATTTGTTTCTTTAGTACAGATCTCAGTCTCTAATACTGAGTTGTACCAGATGTAACTATGAACTATGGACTTCATTCTCCCAAATGGTTTCTCTATTGTACGTATTATACCATCTTTTTCACACAACTCAGTTTACTTAGAGAAACTAAAGATAGAGATAATAGGTAAATGTCTCTAGTGTGCTCCCTCCACCAAACAGCCAGATTTATTGCTTTTTCATATTTTCAAAAGAATAAAATGACACATTCTTGGAATATGCAAAATGAATTCCTACATTCCATTCTTGGAATGTGCAAAATAAATATATCCAATACTATATACAATCTTTATTTAGTTTATTGAATAGGAAGTCTTGCTGTGCTTACAGTGTTCAGTCCTTTGCTTGTTGGCCTATTGAAAATTAGTGTCTTTTTCTAATTTAGCTGCTAGAACAAAAATTTCACAAGGACAAGAGGAATCTTAGCATAGTAAAGAAAGCATTGAATTGACTTTGGCATTTTTTGTGTGTGTTAGGATGTGGATGTGTTATTAACTTTACTAGCCTCAGGTGCTCTTCTCCAATGTGGGAGGTGCTACTTCATGGTAGCTGGTAGGTCTTATCAGGATAATAACAATACATTGTAAGAGGCCCAATCACTGCTTGGTACATAGAAGGTTCTAGATCACTGTTTTGTTTATTTGGTGTGGGTATGCATACACATATTCTCTGTTACTTACTTTGTGAATTAGATTAATAATAATAATACAAAGAAAATCACACTTGTTATATTTGTAGTGCACTTATTTCAAAGCCTCGTAAAATAATAGTGGGAATGCTAAAAAAAACATGAAGTTTGTCAATATCAGCTAGTCAGTGAACCTATGAGGAGGCTTGGTAAAAAGCTGGTGTTGAAAGTAAACAATTGATGAACAAATACCTAACAGACCTTTCAGTCCTGAATAGGTAAGCTGAACATCTTGATATGAACCTGCTTTTAAGTGTAAAAGTTTTAAGTGTAATTTCGATGGAATCTGTATGAATATATCCATAAAGCAAGGTAGGGATGAAGGCAGGCCTGATTTTTAGGTCCTTGGCCATGAATACTTACTGAGCCAGCCTGAGAAAGGTAGCACCTGTTTCTTTCTTTCTTTCTTTCTTTCTTTCTTTCTTTCTTTCTTTCTTTCTTTCTTCTTTCTTTCTTTCATTTTTATTTATTTTTCAGAGAGACAGAGACAGA
This sequence comes from Puma concolor, assembly GCF_028749965.1. Lineage (NCBI taxonomy): Eukaryota > Metazoa > Chordata > Mammalia > Carnivora > Felidae > Puma > Puma concolor. The sequence goes on from NC_141668.1 coordinate 81,983,498, forward strand.
ATGTGAGTGGGTTAGGGGCAGAGAGAGAGAAAGAGAGAGAGACAGAATCCGAAGCAGTCTCCAGGCTCGGAGCTGTCAGCACAGAGCCCGACACGGGGCTCGAACTCACAAACTGTGAGATCATGACCTGAGCCGAAGTCGGATGCTCAACCGACTGAGCCACCCAGGCACCCCAGGAAGCACCTGTTTCTTGAGGAAAGGGTTGTCTGCATCTCACAGACTATAAGTTCCAATTTGTGTTTTCAGCATGAACCAAAGTCAGTCATTTAATATTCAGTAAAAATAACCAGGAAATGACTAGTTTTATTTGCTCCTGTACTTACAGCATATCCTCTTAAGTGTAATGGTTGCCTTGAATATGATTTTGTTATGACTTAGTCCATGAAGACACAACATTCTTCATGACAACTTAAAGAGTATTGAATTCACGTAGGAATTAACACAATATTTGTATTTAATATGTCCCTGGGTCTGAATGAAACACTGTAGATATAAAGTCTGGGGCTTTCTGACCAGTTCTATGAACCACCTGTGATTGCAAATAACCCATTTGCAGGAAAGAGGATATTTGGTCATCAAGAAAATAAACTTGTAGTCTGAAGCTAGTAAATAGAATGAAGAACATGTCGAAGGTAACTTAAAGGAGCTTTTGTCTAACAGAAGACACTTGGAAGCCAGACTAGGAAAGCTAGACGTCCTTCAGAAGGGAGGTGACACTCACCATAGTTGGCTTTTAAAGGATTTTTCTGGAAGGCAGAATTCCTTTGGAAAACACTTTATACACCAGCATGAATAAATTTCTGTGGTACTCTAGACAAAGATGAATTTTATTTCATTGTGGCTTTAGCCATATTACAATGCTCATAAACTATTTTACCTTATGCCAGACATGTGGAAGCAATCAGTATATGTAAATGATATGTGAAGGTGAGGTATAGTCTTAGCTTAAAAACTTAGACTGTCTGTGGTTATAAATTATAACCACATCACAAAGAGCAGCTTGCCTTTTAATAGTAACTTAAATGTAAAAATAATCAGTGATGAATTCTTAAAACTGCCAGTGTTCTTTTAGTAAAGTATGGTAAATGTAAAATACAGCACTACTTTGTGCTGTTACATTATTTCTAGGAACACAGTATTCAAAGGCAAATATTTTTTACCTTAAGTAATTGTTAATATGTAAGTAGCTGTAGTAAGACATAATTATGTCAGTCTGTCTCTGAGAAACTTTTGCCAAGGCTTGCATTTCATTTATTCATTTTTTACCTTTTTATTGAGGTATAATCCACCTACAACATTATATTAGTTTTAGGTGTACAAAATAATGATTCCGTATAGATTGCAAGATGATCACCAATAAGTCTAGTAAACATTTGCCACCGTGCATAAGTACAGAACCTTTTTTTCTTGTGAGGAGAACTTTTAAGATCTACTCTCAGCAACTTTCAGATGTACAACATGGGTTTATTAACTGTAGTTGCCATGAGTCCATTACAGTTGGCTATAGTTATTGTTTATTAAAATAAATGTCTCCCCCATTTTATTCAATGAGTGTGATACAGATTTGGTCTTTGCCTGTAATTATTCTTTATACATATATATGTCTATGTATATACATATATATGTGCTTCAAAACATTTCATATATTTTGAACATTAAACCTGAATCAAATGTCTTTGACAAAGAAATAGATATAATAAAATAAATATTTACTTTTCTGTAAATTAAAAACAACAAAACTCTTAGTCTCAATATGATAGTGCTGTGCCTCTTTTAAAATCTTTCTATCATTTGCTGTCTATAAAGCTACATATTAAAACAACACAAACTCAAAGTCATGTTACTAGATACACATACGCACACACACAAACTGGTGGTGGGAAAGAAAATGAGGCAATATGAAACAAACCATACTGAAGCATCTTTTTATCTTTGTAGTAATAGAAAAAAAAGGACAGCGTCATATTTTGTTAGACTGAAATCACCTCTTTTATACTCCCAATTTGCTCATAATTAAACAAACAAATAAACAAACAAAATTCCACTCATTCTAAGATATTTACTTGAGGAAACCAAGAAGCAAATCATTACATCATTACACTAAGTATCTGAGTAAAATACAGCCATCTTCAGAACAAAGCAAGTCTCCCCACCTTGGCTCAACATGCTATCCTTCATTCGATTGTCATGTTCTGGGCCAAGCCCTATGAGAAACTAGGGCAGAGATAAAGACAATCCCTGTGCAGAAAGATCTTACCCTCCCTTATCAATCCAGGCTAATTAGGGTATAGCATGCCATTGGGCTATTTTCTTTTTAATAAAAATTTCACAAATAGAATTAATTCTACATGGTGCTACACACAAATGCCAGTTGCCATTTGGAATTAATTGCATACAGCAATAGTAGGGGAGTCTTAGGAGAGAAAGAATGACCCCAAATGGGGAAACTAAGCAGAGAAGCCCTAAGTGTGTTGGATGTGAAAAGCATTGGGAAAAAATCTTTCCATTATGTGTGTGTGTGTGTGTGTGTGTGTGTGTGTGTGTGTGTTGTTGTTGTTGTTGTGGTTTGGGTCAGGGTTCAACTACAACTCTGATTTCTCTTGGTAAACACTTCCATATTATTATGTTCCTGTTTCTTTAAATATTATTCTGTTTCTCATCCAGGAATTATTCTTTTAAAACTTTTAAATTCACTTCAGATGAACAGAAAGTTAAAAAGGGTAACTATACATTAACCACTGTGATGGTTACTAAGAATAGAAAAACACGTAGGATTACTCTCTTAAGTACGTCACAACACAGTGTTTGAAAAATTATACTACCCAATGATAAGGCAGCTTGGTCCATCATTTAGATATAAAACAAATGCTATGACGTTTAGAGGGCACAATGGTTTGTTAATTATGCTATGGTATGCTATTGAGAATGAGGAAGCTATGTTTTACAGGGAGTAAGAATTAAACTGGATTATAAGAGTATGTGAAATTTTGCAAGGAAGAACAGAGAATGCCTTTCTAGTAGAAACACGGTCTGGAGACATGAGACATTAATGTGTAAAGCTTATTTATGAAACAGCAAAAGTAATTAATTAATCTTATATGGAAAGGAATGGCAGATCATGAGGCAATGAGAGCCAATTCAGAAAATCTGTCAGTGATCAATGACTCTCTATACTATTTGATCCTTACTATAATAACTACTAACATAATACGCAATGATATACACTGTAATTTATGGGATATGTACACATAAAGATGGTATGCATACTGCCCCCAAGGAGCTCTCATATTTAGTGAAGAAGGTAAGCAAGTATGTCAAAACACATATGGGGCAAGTGTGCAAAGAGTGTATCCCAACAAAGAAGAATTCAGAAATTTAAAATATCACAGAGATGCAAGGGATGAGAAGAATCTTTATGTGAGAAAAAACATTTGAGAAAATCATATGAGATATGTTCAGGTACTAACTGAATGACTATGGACAATTAAATTGGCAAGAGGAATCAGTAGAACATTGTAGTTAAGAGCATGGTTTTAATAATCAGATCTGAGCTCACATCTGACATATTGTGTGTGTGATCTTGGAAATATACCTCACTAAAACTCAGTGATTATTTGTAAGATGGAGATAATAAAAAATCTGCCCCTTTAGATGGTTGTGAAGATTACCAGAGGCTTGGAAGTCACCATTCTAAAATGTATTGTGGTGGGGGGGGTGGCGCAGCACCAGGGTGGCTCAGTCAGTTGAGCTTCCAATTCTTGATATCAGCTCAGGTCATGATTCCAGCAGCATCGTGGAATCGAGCCCCGCATCAGGCTTTGCACTGGGCACGGAGACTCCTGAAGATTTTCTCCCTCTCCTTCTGCCCCTCTCCCTCACTCACACTCTCTCTCCCTCTCTAATATTAAAAAAAAAATGTATCTTGGATGATACATCTGGAACACTAAGCAAAGTGGTTGGCATGGTGAATGTCTAGTAAGTATTAGACATTAATAGAAAATATAAGAATGGCTCACACTTAGGTATCAGTGGTGAAAGTTTACCAAGTGGTAAAAGTTTAGAATAGGTAATTAGTGTAATGGAAAGAAAAGAGGTATTCTTCACAAAGGAATAAGATAGAAATGAGGATTGAAGGAAGGGTACAAGTGAGATAAGTCAAGAGTTGAGATAGTGGTGGGAGCAATTAAGTAAGTACATAAGCTATATTTTGAGGAAAAAAGACAAGTTTGTTTGACTGCCTTTCCCTCTGTTGTGTTAACCATGAGGTTGAATAAATCATTTCAGTCAAGGTGGCTCCACTTGGTGGTGTAGATATAGTAATTATTGTGTTTGACTTTCTAGTATTCGCCCTCTCTTTTGAGAAAGTTGATAAGCAGTGATTAGGCCAAGATGTATAAAGCGAGAGAGAATTAAAAGAGCCAAGAAGACTAGATATTCCAGTAGGTATAGCTAACAATAGAGTTGTTGATATGATCTACCAAAAAGTTTTTCAAGACAATTAAAGGTATAGGAGTGAATCAGTTCAGAAAATTAGAATCTAGCAGAGGATACAAATGCTATAAGGCAGGATTGGGGGAGAGTAACAACGTTAAAATATACTGGTTCACACTTTTTCTTATATCTCTCATTCATTTGAGATAGGAAACAACTCAAACTTATAAAATATTTAAGCTTAAAAATGATACTGAGTTGTATAACAATAGTAACTAAATGGGGGTATTTTATGAATGCCCTTTATAAAAAGTGAACATAATAGAAATCATGCATGGAATGCATAAAAATTGTTATTGCCAAGTAATGACATGTTTCCATAATCTCATTATATTTCACTTGTTATTAAATTGAAATTGTACCTCCCAATATGTAGTTCATTTTAGCTCAGGAAAAGAACGGAAAGAGATTTTTACCTTATGTGGCAATTATGGGCAGATCCTATAAGGAAAGGCCTACAATATGATATCATCGTCATTTAGAAGTAAAAATACATGGTCTCTCAAGGATACCCAAACACAGGTAATCTATATGTAGGTTGTTTATTATAACCTGCCTTCTGATACATCATGGGTCAAAATATGCTTTGTGAAGCATAACAGCTACATACAATAAAGTCCCTGTTTTGTATGCCCTATAGTTCTCTCATCTTATATCACAATTCTAAAGGCATTTCACTGGATTATGGCTATATTCTTTTAACCCTTTTTTCTTGAATGACTCATACAGAACAATAAGCCTTATTTGAATGAACATGCTTTATCATGTCCTTTAAACTTTTTGAAGTAGCATTTTCCTAACTTCTTCCCTGGGTATCCCTAATCATAGAAAACTATTCCAAGAATATTTTCAAGAAACTTGATAGCACCCCTGAAGTGGTCCAATTTTATGCCTCAAGCCTAGACATTATTATGCAACAGTGAAAGAAGGCTTAGATGGTGTCATTTAAAAAAAAAAAAAAAATTCCTGAGTCACTTATCTTCACCATTGTAATTGAGCGTTGCATACTCTAAAATTGATGTGATGTACTTGGAAAGATAGTTCCAGACTGAATTGTCTGAATTCTTTACTAAAGTCCATCAGGCATTGCTTTCAGTTCACAAATTAAAGTTGTCAGAGTGGCTAGGAAATGGGAGTGATTGTGGCACACTAGAATGCTCTCTGTTAGATTTGAAAGTTCTGTTAAACACGTAAAGAAATACTTTAACATTCTGAAACACTACTCTTGAGTTTTAGAGATTGAGCATAGGAAGATCAGCTCTTCAGTTGGTTTACAAATACTGATTTTTCTACCATTGTCCTTGGGGAAATGTGCTCATTTTTAAGCCACTGTTCCAGACTCTCACGGGCATGAATCTGGCACCCTAGTGGTTTGCCATGCCATCTTTCATAAATAAATAACCTCATACATCTTAGAAGATAATAGAATTGTTTTTTTTTTCTTTTTGATAGGTATACATCAAACTCATGGCATGGTTTCCATTAAATACAGGAAGAGAGAACCATTTGTGGTAGAAATCCCAATAGAAAACATATTTACACCCCTCTGATCTCTATGCCAGTCTGGATAATAATTTTTTGACTTGGCTGCTCCTTTTTTCAAAGTTCTTACCAGTCACACTAATTGGGACCTTTATTTAAATTGCTTCAGCAATTTACAACATACCACAGAATAACCTCTAAATCTGCACTTTGTAGTAAGATTTGTATCTGCTGAAATTTAAGAACTGCATCCTAAATAATTTATAAATTACAGGAAATAAGATATTGCATATATTAAAAAGGGAGCAACTAAATAGAAAGAATTATCCTTAGGAAAAAAAATACTGGGAGTTTTAATCAGAATCCCATATTTAGGCTGTCACAGATTTACCATTTCCCATGCCAAATAAAGTGATAGGAGTGCTGTGAAAATTTAATGCTTGTTAGTGTTGGTGAATCACTGTGACCATAAATAAAAACTCCTATAAAACTTCAGAGCATTCTTTAGTGGGGCAAGCAAGGTTCACATAGAGTCTGTTCCTTTGCCTACTTCCAGACATGTAAGATTCATACATCAAGCTTTCAATAGTACATGCATCCACCTGATAAAATGTTTATCTGATAGGTTCATTCAAAACGATAGTAATAGAAAGAAGAAAAGTAAAAAGACTGCTGTAGATTCCCAATCAAAACATTTGCTGGTATCATTTAAATAACCCAAATCATTTATCTCTTTATTTCCTGCTCTGTCCTTAAGTCATCCAGATGGCCCCAAAGGAAGGGAATAGAATTTGTTCTCTAGAAAATTCCTGTTTTCAACCCTAGATCCAGCATCCCAAATAACACCGAATGCTGATTACTAACCTTGCCTATATACCTCCTCTGAGTGGTGATCCCTCATGACTCAAAAGCCAGGGAAAGAGGTCACTCGGGATAATCATCTGACATAGGTTAAACAGGGAGGTGCTAGCTTTCTATTTCCTTTTTATGAGAATGGTTGATATTCCCCGATGTTGATGCATGCTGATGTTTGAATAAGGTTAGCAGTAAAACAATTGTTTTTAAAGTTACACGAAAAAACTCCCATATTTCTGTTACAGTTAATAATGGGGATGATAGACAATAATGTGAATAGAAATAGTGCTAAGATTTCTGTGTACGCTGTCTCGTGTAATCATTACGACCATTCTAGGCAGTACACATTTCCCATCCTTTTATGGATGAAGAAGCTAAAGGCCAAAGTAGAACAAGTCGAACAAGTTGTAAGGAAAAAGAGGTTTTAGAATTTTCATGTCTGCTTAACACTAAACATTTATGATTTTTTAATTGTAAGAACACTTAACATGATATCTATCCTCTTGATTTTTAAATGTACAATACATTACTATTGGCTATAGATGCATTGTTGTACATTAGATGTCTACAGCTTATTCATCTTGCTTAACTGAAACATTATGCCTGATGATTAGTAAGCTCCGAATTCCCTACCCCCACCCCTCGCCCCTGGTAACCACCATTCCACACGCTTGATTCTATGAGCTTATGTATTTTAGATACCTCATACAAGTGAAATCGTCACTTGTAATCACTCCTCTCCATTGAAAAAGATCCGATTCCAAGTGATTGGAAGAAATCACTGTTTAAAGGCTGCAACTGTGCAATTCTACACACTCATTACAGGAGAAAAAGATGGCTTTAAAAATTAATTACAAAATCCCAGAGTTCTAAAATTCCTGATGTAAGTCTCACAATGGGGTTTGAGATGCAAAAATTCAGAGCCTATTGCGTTTCCAAGAAGTGAAACACAAATTGTTGATCTTTTCCTAACTCAAGACCCATAGTAATATCTAAAATCTTTGGGGAAAAAAATTCTGTTTAAGTAGATGGGCCACATAAGAAAATGAACAATTAGGGTTATAGCATTAATTCTAATTTTAGATTTTTATTTATTCTATATTTTTATTTAGAAAATGGTACAGCTTTTCATAAAATCTTTCACTGTTTTTTTGAAGTGAATCATTATGTGTGGTTTCCCAGCAATGCATAGCTAATCATATGCCATTACATAATTAAGTTTACTGAAGTAAAAAAAAGTAATGTATCAAAGTAATTTTGCAAAAGCAAACTATTTTAGCCTGTTTTTTAGTTGATGCTTAAGATATTTTAGCATACAAACCATTATTATAGACTTGAAGAAAATTTTATGCAACACTCAAGTGAAACTTCTATAATATGGCTGGTTGAGGCTGAAATAATGCAAAACCTCTGTGTTCCACAGGATTTACTCTCTAAACCATAAATCCCTTCCTAACATCCAAATACTACCCCAGCATCAGTGGCAAATTGGTCCTGGTTCATATAAAGGTTTCTAAGTTCTGGCAAACTTTTTGACAAATGAATGAAATCAGAGACTAGAGCCGATTGTCACATTCTATTGCAGATGCTTTATTGGAGGCATTACTTCTCAGCATAAATGAAATGGGCAGTCTTTATGAAATGTTAAGAGGCTCATCAATCTTTCAAGAAGAAAGAGAAAAACTGTGTTTAGATAATGTGGCTGCTCTAGTTTTACAGTAAGTGATGAGTTATTCTGTTCAAGGATAAGAACAATTTGGCAACTATGGACATCACAGGTTATATTTTAGTTTTTAATTCAGCTCATTCACTTAAAACATGTTTTGAGAAGTACCCAGATGAACAATTGGAATACTCAATTATAAACAGTAAAGCACTTGCCTTGATAGTCACAAACTGTGCATTATCTCGTATTTCTAGACCCTAGGATTTGATTTACGGTTTATATTTCTGCTTGTGAATTTTAGATTCATATATTTCTTTGCAGGCCAGGTCTCTCCCATTGGATGTACCAATTTCAATTCATATGTAACTTGAATTCATGTCAGCCTGAGTTCATCAGCTTCTCCTCTCAGACTTCTCTTGACCTCTACCATTCAGTGTATGGTACCATCATCTATGCAGCTTAGTAGAGAACTTGTCCATTCTCGGTTTCTCCCTTGTATTAAATGTATTTGATCCCATCTTCCTGGCAAATAAATAGCATTTTTATAAGTGTTTTTAAAAATAACTCAGATGGGGGGCGCCTGGGTGGGTCAGCCGTTAAGTGTCCGACTTCAGCTCAGGTCACGATCTCGCGGTCCGGGAGTTCGAGTCCCACGTCGGGTTCTGGGCTGATGGCTCAGAGCCCGGAGCCTGCTTTGGATTCTGTGTCTCCCTCTCTCTCTGCCCCTCCCCCGTTCATGCTCTGTCTCTCTCTGTCTCAAAAAATAAATAAACGTTTAAAAAAGATTAAAAAAAAATAATTCAGATGGTTCAATGGAAGACTCTTACTTTTTTTGTAGTTAGCATTGATACCTTAAAAGATTATATGACAAAAATAGTACAAATGCATGAAACAGAGCGAAACTCAGGATGTGAATTATAACTAAGATATTAAATAATAACTATACTTCAAAGAATAATTGTCACCATACTTTGTCGCTGAACTATAGCCATAAATAGTGTTGGGAAAAACAAAGGCTATTCTTTCCTTTGTGATAGGGATCAGAATTCAGAATTTAGTCATTAAATTAATATTTTCCTCAAAGCCTTCTAGGTACACACATCAGAAACGTGTATCTCAGGTTAAGAGACATACTGTTTCAGGTAAATAAATTTATGTTTCTTTCCCTAATTTAGATATTTTCCAAAACACAAATAAAATGATAGGTTGAATCCGAAGTCAGGAAATTACCATCTGTGGGCTAAATCCAGCCAGCTGCTGGTTTCTGTGTATCTTGTAGGAAGAGTTTGTATATTTAAATGGTTGGAAGCAAAGTCAAAACAAGATTATATTTGTAATGTGAAAATTATATAAAGTTCAAAGTTCAATTCCATAAATCGAGTTTGGAGTTTTTATCGATGAAAAATTGGTGGAAACGTGTTGTTCTCTCTTGTTCCAGAAGTACCTACACAGCATCCTCAGTGTTGCTTCTTGGTCTGCAATGCCAAAGATATTTGCTGTATGACCCTGTCCAAGCTATTTATTTTTGCCTTGTAGAGGTCCAAAGTCAATTTGATCCCAATAACTGATGGTATGGAAATGTACAAAATTAATATGTTTGTTGGTTAACTCATAAAATACAGACACATTTTGATGCAAAAGTTAAATTTTTTTAATGTTTATTTATTTTTGAGACACACACACACACACACAGAGTGTGAGCAGGGGAGGGGCCAAGAGAGAGAGAGGGAGACACAGAGCAGTGGAGAGGTTGAGAGAGAGGGGGAATGTGAAGCAGGCTCCAGGCTCTGAGCTATCAATCAGCACAGAGCCTGACACTCAAACCCATGAACTGTGAGATCACGAACTGAGCCAAAATCCAACGCTTAACCAACCCACCCAGGTGCCCCTGATACAAAACTTAAAAAGAGTATATTTGAGATTTGAAATTTAAAAGCATAGCAAAATCTTGCTTTTGATCCTCGAGCTTCCTTCCTCTATGACTGAACTTATAAGGTAACAGCTGCTCTTTGTCTCTTTGACTGTTTGAAGCACCCTGATACGGCTTACATTGTTATCCTCATGGTATAGCAAATGCAAAAAACTCAAGATGATTATGTTCCCATATAAGCAGAATATAATATAATGTTTAGTAAAAAAATCTTTAAAAATATTTAGCATTAATATAATTTTGTCCTCTCTTAATAGGATATTTTTTTTGTATCATAATAGTTCATTTAAACTATAAGAATTCTGTCTTCATCATTAATAGTTTTACTTATTTTTGTTCCATTTTATTTTTTACAAATCTTACATGTAACTACTATTTTGCTGGTCAAGATGTTACTTATCTAGACATACATATAAAAGAATAAAAGGCAGTTGAAAGAAATGCCGATATCAACATGAAATTAATTTGCCATATTATGGTAGATTGATAGATCTCTGTTAATCTTTTGAGAAGAATGAAGTTTTCTAGTCATTTTTGTCTCTTTGAATGTAGAACACTCTCCTCTTTGTCAGGGCAAAAGTGTTAATTTATGTATTTACATTCAGCTTATATATATATAAAAGCTTAAAGTAAAAGCTTAAAGCTTAAAGCTTCAAGGTAGTATAAAACCCTCAGGTCTGAACACTCACATTGTCAAGGAGTAAGTGCCAATCTCTTTCTAGTCTCCAACCCAAACAAGAAATACAGTTTATGTTTCACTAAACCAACAGGAAAAAACAACCTTTCCCTTTCATGCAATGTCTTATGTTAATACTGGATGGTCACAACGTGAAACTGAACTCTCTGCTCATTTTTGTTGAAAAATTTGTGTTGTTTCAGAATAAGTGGTATGTGTTGATTTTGTACCCTAATTGATATAAGTATTCAGGAGATTGGAGCACCATTCTTTATAATTCAGTGTGATAGTGTATTCCATCACCCGACAGCTCAATTTCTTTCTCCTACCATCTGTTCTTACTTTCTTTCCTCTCTGCCAAAAATCGATAGAACTCAATGAGCAAAATTGAGCTGTTCTGTAACCCAACCATATTGGGATTATTTTGTTCACAATACATTGACCTAGTTCTTACACTGGTCCAGTTTAATTAGGTAAGCCCTCTGTTGATAAAAATGCATTTACTAAACTGTAAACATTAAATGAGTGTTATAAAAGCAGCCAAAACGTTATTGTTTCAACAGTCAAGATTTTAAGATGGCAACACTTGGCAAACATTAAGCCACACACTGTCTGTTTTCAGCTTGGAAATCTCTTTATGCATCAAGAGCTTTTCATGAGAATCGATTGTACACATCCAAGGAGATTCAATAATTAAATTTTTAAATGCAAGGAAGTCTGAAAATATTATCAGAGATTTTACATATATGTATGTTCTAAAGACAAGTCTATCACAATATTCACAAAATCTTAGAATAATTTTCAGTTGCTCTGTTCCACTTGAAAACTCCGTATGAAGTTTTTTGCACACATATCAAATGTATCTCATATGACTGTCACAAGTATAAACACAGCAAATGGCAAAAAAAAAAAAAGTGTAATGGCATTTTCTTATAATCCAAAATTGTCACAGTGTTTGCTATTGTGCAGCCTTATTAGCATAAAAATCCCCACTGCAAAACCCTGTAACTTCCATTTAAAAATTCACTGCAGTGTCAGGCACCTTAAGAAATAATAGTAGTTGCACTTTAATTTTGTGTACTTCCTATGTTACAGAATGTCACTTTCATTTTTTAAATGAAATGTTCGGCTTTTATAATTGGGAGGATGGGCAAAATGTAAAACAACGCATATAAAACATGCTTTATCATCACAAGGGAGTGAGTCATTGTAACTTAGAGTACCAAGACGTGTTCGCCTTCCATAACTTATGTCAGGGCTACGCTAACAAAGCTGTTTGCACCTGATGTCTCATTCATCTTTGCAACTTGAAGACTGAAATTGCAATGTGCTTGCTGACACTTATATTTGTCATTTTCTTTCTTTTCATTTTTTCTTTTTAAAACAGTTGTTTACTTTTCTGGCTGGAACTCTCATTATGAGAAGGCATTTCATTTTTAAATAAAAATAGCCTGAAAGATAAACACCTTTAGGTCTTAATATCTGTTAACTATGAAGCTCTTTAATAAGACAAGTGATATCTTCTCTACTAAAAAGCTTTGAAGATTCATACAAAGGAATTGTTACCAGTTATGGTCAGTTTTAACAAATAGCATCCTATTTTTAAAATCGATTTCATCTTTATTACATGCATTAATAACAACATTGCACTCTGTGATCACATTATTTTATATTCTACCCAAGAAAGTGTCATTTTTTCTGTGACTGATTAATTATAGGCTGTTCATTGTGACCTAACAGTAAAAAGGCAGAATTTTGTTTTTTTAGAGCAAAGAAGAAAAATCTGAAAAAAAGTATCTTTTTATTTATGAATTTTAGTTCTAATATCTAAAGAATACAATTATAATAATTTCTATTTATAAATTTTTTTTTCAACGTTTATTTATTTTTGGGACAGAGAGAGACAGAGCATGAACGGGGGAGGGGCAGAGAGAGAGGGAGACACAGAATCGGAAACAGGCTCCAGGTTCTGAGCCATCAGCCCAGAGCCTGACGCGGGGCTCTAACTCACGGACCGCGAGATCGTGACCTGGCTGAAGTCGGAGGCTTAACCGACTGCGCCACCCAGGCGCCCCAATAATTTCTATTTAAAGAAAACGATAAACTCATTAAAATTAATTTTAAAATCCTTCAGTACCACTTACATTTTGTTCAGTAAGCAAGGTTTATAATAAAGAGCATTTATATAGATACATAAATATAATGATTATCTCTAATGCCCAAACTTAAAAATGCTTTTCATGTTTATTTGTGTTGGAGAGATAGAGAACAAGTGGGAGAGGGGCCGAGAGAGGGAGAGAGAGGGAATCCTAAACAAGTCCCACACTGTCCGTGCGGAGTCCAATGCAGGTCTCAAACCCACGAACCGTGAGATCATGACCTGAGCCGAATTCAAGAGTTGGATGCTTAACTGAGCCACCCAGGTGCCCCTATGATGCCCAAATTTTAAAATGATCAACCAGTGATATTACATGTCCTGTAGGCCCACTCACTAATTTTATTCAATATAAAATTGAGGCCCTAGATAATTCGTTGTTTTTATTCTTGAGGATTTGTGGCAGAGATAGGGCCCAGGGCTTGCATCCACATAAAGTTGTTTGAATATTTTACAATGCTCCGTCGTTTTTACAGATAACGTAAGTGATGAAGAAACTTAATGCCCCTATTTTCTTCTCTACACTGAGAAGTGTTTTTATATATTAGGAATGTTCCTTACAATTTATAATAGGCATTATTTTTATCATAATACTTAATGAATTGGGGGACAATGTAGAGTTCTCAACACTGAGTATATATTAAAATCAGCTGGTGAGATGGAGGAAAAAAATAAAATAGTGACACCTGTTTTCTACTCAGGATTAAGTATATTAGCATCAACTTTTTTTAAAGCTTGTCAGGTTTGAGATCACTGTTCAGGTAGTACATAGTTCGATACAAGCTTGAACCCTCGGGAAAATAAAGTTATATATTATAACCAAATAGAAAATAAGTTTAAATCATTATCTGATAAAGTTAGATAATGAAGTAATCGTGAAAATGTATATTAAAAGATTAACTCAAATGGCAGAAAGACTCATGTGTTGTGAACTTGTAGGTATTATGTTAGCATCCCAGTCGGCTCCACCAAATTATGAAATAAGATTCTATTTTATTAACCATCTAACTTGTATATGAAATGGTATAAATTGACATCATTTCCATAATTAGATAGCCATCATTCATTTTCTTCCAGGTTTGGAAAAATGTGATGCTCTTCTTTGAAGCATACATTTATTTCTTCTGCCAGATACATTTGTAGAAAGTTTCTTCCTTTTAATCCTTGGTGTATTTGTAATATTGTCATTGTCTTTATTAATGAAAGCAGCTGACACCACAAAAGCTTTGCTGTTTTAAGCGTTAGAAATCAAAGCAATAGAACATAGATCTCTGTGCCAGCATGGGGGCTGCAAACGGAACAAGTGAGTTTGTAAATACACCATGCACTAAATTAGTCAAAAGAGAGGGGATATGCACATTAATTTAGTTTGAATTTTTGTAAGAGTCATTTGAATGTAAGGAAAAACAATCCAGGAGACACATTATTTTGACTTACTACTTCTTTGTTTATCTTTCCTTTTCTTTTTCAGAAGCAATGTTTTCTAATTAAACATCAGCCTGGAACATAGAATTCCAGAATTTTTTTTAAGCTTACATAGAATTATCCTTGACTTTAAACCATGTTGCCTTTATTTCTATTAGGTAGTATTTCACTTATTGAATGAGATATGGCTGTATCATCTATGGGTATTAAGACAGTAAATATGGTCAAACAAAAACAGCTGGACCCTGTCACCTATTTTTTCTAATAATTTATAGCAGTCATTTGTTGATTTAGCTTGCGGCCCACTTTTCTATTTCATTTTCTGCTTCAAAATTACAATCATTGTTGAAATGTTTTTCAAAAGGAAGCCATTTCAACAAATAGTCTCAGTATTGATAGTTCTATTTTGTTTGTTTCTTGCGTGTGCATTTGGAAATGGATATTATAGTAACTTTTCTTTTAATCTCTTGGAGTGAGGTGAAGCTTGAACTAGGAAATGGAGACACTGGGAATTCTCAAACATTCTGCATCTAAATGATGTAGAAAAATTTGTGCCAGAAGATTATCATTTCTCCCTGTCTTATTCTATTAACACCGCCTACAAATTGTATGTATTCTACTCTCCACCTTTTAATGTTTCTGCCTTTTAATGACTTTTATTGTCTTGGGTTCTTCTTACAACCTTCCCTCTGTGTCTGGTTGCTTGCCATATTCAATTCTCCATGTCTCTGGAATTAAAAATCCCTGTGAGAGTAAATTTAATCTTTTCAGTTAGGATTCAATAACAAAATATTTCTACTGGAAAGAGTTATTATGCCAGACCATGTCAGAGACATACAGAGCGTAGACTTTGGCTCAGGCAGACATCTCTCATCCATTGAATTGTGGTTGCATGATATAAAGCATGGAAGCAAACTACTGTCTTTTATTCAGAGGGATGCCATGGATGTGGTGCACACTCAGAGTTTTGATGGCTTCAATCCATATTCAGCTGCCACCTGGAGACCCTGGCCACATGGCCCATAGGTATCTTGAGGACCATATATGTCCTTGTTGGGGCAGAATCCTGAAGAGGTTTCCTCCCCTTTTATTTTTTCCCCCCAGTCAGTAATTTCCCTTCATCTTCCTACCACATCTTAGAAGATGTCTTACATTTTTAAATCTGCCTGTCTTTGATTATCCCATCATTCTGCTCTGCCAGTCACAGCCACAATCCAGAAACTCTAAATTACTGTTGCAGTATTTGTTTATTCGGCAAATAGTTATTGAGTATGCACTATGTGATAAGCATTGTTCTCTGCATTGGGGAAGCGGGAATAAACAAAATAGAGAGGAAAAAGATCACACAATACATTGTCTATGATTAACTCAACTTTGCTGTTACTTATGTATCTTGTCTTACCCCTTTTTACTTTCCATATTTTATACAATCCAGTATCATATATGCTCATGTTTACTATATAGTCTTAAATAAATCAATAAAGTCTAAATCGGAGACTTGATACAATTATGTGTTGAACATATATTAAAATGAAGATTCTGTGTCCACCTGGGCCTAATATCATGGGCATAAGAAATGTTTTAAATATTAAGAGCTGTTTACTGGATTTATTGTTTCAAAGCATGAAGGGAAGTGCTGCATAATAACCATGAGCAAAGATTGTTAAGCCAAGCTGCCCATATTATGTTCTTGAGCTATTTACCATGTATAGGTTTCTTAATAAATTTTCTCACCATAAATTAGGAATAGTAATAATAGAATATACCTCTTAGGGTTATTACGAGGACCAGCTGTGCTGATATAAAAGTGTTTGGTCTAAGATAAAAATGACATAGGTTGAAGCAGTCATAGTTATCAGGCATTCTCTATTTCATTAGTGATAAAGTAACTTTTCAAAGACCACACAAGTTGTTAGAGCTGCATTTTAATCCTAAACTACTGATTCCAAAATCCAAGCTTTTTTCCAGGATTCATATGCATTCTCCCCAATGCAGAGAACAATGCTTATCATATAGTGCACAGTCAATAACCATTTTCTGAATAAACAAATACCGCAAAAGTAATTTATATTTGTTATCAGCAAATCGACAAGAGCATCCTTTCTTAGGTATAGGTAGAAGCCCAAACACAAAAGAGAAATGTTTATTCATCCATAAGAGTGTTATCTAAATACAATCCTAATTTTCATAATTGTATAAGAAGTTCTGGAGGTAAAATTATCAGATTTATTCCAGGAATTTTGTCACAAAAAAATCTTTCTATTTTACTAATAATTCGGAATAAATCATGGCAATGAATTTATCAGTGAGTTAGGGCATAAACAGAATTACAAGAAATGGTTCCTAAACTTCATTCAGGTATCTTTTACAAGTATTTACCTTTGGTTTTATGATTTAACATCTCTATTCAAATAGTACTATATGAAATTAATTGTCATTTTCCCTATAGATGTGTAATTCCCTCAAAAGCATAAATATAGGCCCCCAGAAAAAGATGATTCTTTAGAAAGTGATCAATAATTTACAAATAAGATTTCTCCCAAACATCGACCAACATGAATTCATAAAATTTAGGATGTAGAAAAATATCTATTTATATTATTAATTTAATGAATTGCTTATTTAAAATTACATCTAAAATATTACGTTAATTGAGGGATGATGCTGTTTTCCCGTCTTTATGAAAATATGAAAATATGAAAATATTTTCTTCAAATTCGAGCATCTTTGATACTCGAATGTTCAACATTATTAAACTGAAGTTGGTGTCACCACTGTTTATCATTTTAACTTTGCCATTTCTGAAAAAAATTCCCAAAATACTCACTTATATAGAATAAGGACAGTTAGATTTTTGGGGCTTTGTTATATATTTGCTCTCACCATCTACTCCCTGTATTGGTTCTTTAACCGAGCCTTACAAAAAAGGTATACATATATAACAAATATAAGTAACATATATATAACATAAATAAATACATATATAATATGTATATATTACATATATATATAAAACATATAGAACACACACACGTACATATAAAACTTGAAACTTTAACTTTATTCCTGTAAGTAAGTATAATTTATAGGATGAAGATAATTATGTACAAAGCATATGAATCCTGGAAAAAAGCTTGGATTTTGGAATCAACAATTTGGGATTAAAATACAGCTCCAATAACTTCTGTGGTCTTTGACGAGTTACTTTGTCACTAATATTCCTTCTTTTCTTACCTAGAAAATAAATTTTAATGGTCCTTGCAGAGTACTTGGAACTTGAGTTCCTAAAGGAATTACCAGCAATTACATGAATGAATCACTTGTATTTTTCTTGGTATACTTGTATTTTCTTTGGTATACAAGTCCTAATGCAAGGTCTCAGACTCCGCGTAGCAACTATCTTCCTAAGTATTTATGGGAGTTCCCAGAGGCGGTCTCATTGCGTTTTCAATAGCAAATCTAATTCAGCTAGCAGGAGCTATCAACCAAATGATGCTATTACTTAGCTCTACACCTCCATTCTCCTTGGGCCTTAGAGCACTAGGTAACACAGCCACAGCTTTGCTAAGCCACCAAGTAGTGAGACCTTTTCTGGAAGTCTTCAGCAGGACATTACCTCTAAGATCTTGAGGTGTACCAAGTGCTTTGGTTGGTTGTTGGTGAATTGCAAGTAATGGTTCCCTCCCAGTCTAACAGTCTGCTATGGAAGGAGTAAAGCTTCTACCTGTAATTTTGGCCGAAAGACAAAGTGAATGACAACTTGCTATCCCCCAATTTTTATCCCTGAATTTGTTAAGAAATTTCTTTCTTGTCCCCCTCTTCCCAGTTCCTAAAACAAATGAGGAGTCCCCAGTTCCTGAAGTTGAGCCAAGTCTGGATCTCCTATTTGGCTCCAGCTGGGTACTCAGCTTTATTTTCCTCCCCACATCTACATTTGGAGAACTGTACTAATGTGTACATGTGAAATTAACTCTACTGGTCACTCATGTATAGTAAGCATCTAATTGTTTCTATGTTGACTCTTTTTACTAGAAAAAAATGGACTTAATAAATGACATTTTAGAGCAAACTTTGTATACACAGGAGCTTCTGCACCATAACATAGACAAAAGTCACTAAAATATTATGTGTATAGTATTTAGTAGGAATTACATGAAGCTGAATATTTTTGCTCTTTCAGTAACCTGAAACTCAAAATATAAATATTTTATTCCGAGTAAATCCAATAAGACCCTATGTTAAATACTGTATACTTAAGCAGGCTACACTCTCCAGACGGAATTGGGGTCAGGATTAAAATTACTACAGAGCCAAGCCGTTTTTGAATATATTGTTGCTATTTTTAATGATAAGCTTCTATCAATGTGCTGGAAAATGAAGTATCAACAACATCAAGTAAATTTAAATATTAATTCTTCCCGGATATTTACAAGACAGAATACATTCATATCCTCTCCCCTGACAATTGGTTTCTCGGAATTTTAAATATCTATTTGCTTTTGATCTGAAGTCAATGTGCAAAAGCATTTTACATACGAATGAGCACACTTGTCCTCCAATTTTTCTGTACTAGTTCCAAAGTCAAAGCATAGAGATCTAGCCGTTCTTCCCATAAATCAAGGTATTTCTACGCCCTCCAAAGCAGAAAAAAAATACACAGTATACAATGAAATCATTTCATTCATCGCTTCAAACCACCTATTTCCTGCACTTGCCAGCTACTTTTATAGTTTAGCAGAGTAAAAACCTTCTAACATTGGTTTTCCTAACGTAGAGGAGCCAGAACTCCTGGTGTCCCATGAGTGTGCTTGGGGTGATTTGTGCTATAGGCAGTGTTTGTAGTGTAAAGGTTGTGTGTTCACATGTTAATCTCTGAATTGATTTTGAAAGTACATCTATAAAAAGCATTCTCTTCTACTCATGCCAAAGGACAACCCTTTGTCTCAATTCTGGTGAATAGTTCTGTTGGAGCAAGCAGAATGGGGCCTGTGCTGACTTTAAACTCAGATAGCTTTGACACTTGCTAGCTCTGAGGTCCTACTCATGTTTCTTTACCTCTTTGACTGCTGTTCCTCCGATCTGTAAATTGGAATAACTCTACCTACCTCATAAAGTCCTTATAAGGATAACATATATAAACGGTGTGAGGGCACCTGGTGTAAGGTAGAACTAAATAAATACTCATTTTTCTTTTACTCCACAAAATGGTCTACGGTAAAAATATTTCAATACCAATATTTGGTGCAGTTTTGTTAGCAGGAATAAATGTGGCATCACTATAATCCTTAAGAATATACTTTTACTGTAAGGTTACAGTACCTCAGATTTTATTAAGATCTCGCACCTATCTTTTGTGGTTTCAAAAGCCATAAATTATTTCAGAAATAAATATAGGTCAAGAATCAGTCATATCTTGAGGATCAATTTAGGATCTTTATTCCTCTTTTTATTCCTTCTAGTGTGAAAATTGATGCTTTCTACTGTGGGACTTTGTTCCCTCTGTTTCAATGTTTCTTTTCTGGCTTTCTAACAGCAAAATGTCCAAAATATGAAACTCAAAATACTGAGCCCATTGGAACACAGTTGTCCACACCCAGCTTGTATATAAGTAATTACCTGAAGCTAGTGGTTAAACCTGGGTATTTTCAGTCCTCACGTTACTAGAACCATTAATGCTTGGAGTGCATCAAGAGCTAAAAAAGCCTAACTGTATTTTTTGACAGTTTATTCTGTCATTGAATTATAGTATCACTAAGTAACACACTTCTCCAACTGCAAATTGCCTTAATGTTGAATGCTTTTCTCTAACTGGTGTGAGGAGGTGGTGTTCTAATTTTATTTCCCCCACAATTACTATGTCAGCTCCCTTGGAAATACAGCAAGGAGAGACTGATAGAGCTTTATGTAGGAGTTGTGCATCCAAAATGTTTCACTATTTAATAGGATTTATGTGTAATATTTCCTAGGGAAAAATACATTTGTAAAGATGAGTGCTTCCCCCCCTCAAAAAAAACCCCACCCTATTTCTTTTAAATTACCATAAAATGAAAAAAGTAGTCTGAAAGAGGTGAGTTCTTTGTTTTTTATTTGTTATTTATTATTATTATCATTTGTTGTTGTTGTTGTCCTTGTAAGGTTTAGCAATTTTGAAAGGACTGGGTACTTCCATGGGTGTAGAAACAATTCTTTAACATCACCACAACTGTATCAAGCACTAAAAGATCAGTTAGAATTCTCTGCCTCTTGGACCTTTAAAACCTCGGTAAACAATTTCAAGCGGCTATTCACTATGCTCAGTGGCAGATTGTTTCAGTGAGTTTTTGTAAAAAGGGGAAATTGGGCAAAACTTCCTGTCCTTTGGGGAAAAAATTAAAAAAGCAAAATATTTTGAGTTAATAATAATGCAAAAAATCATTGCTTACCAGATCCAGCAAGTCACATGAGGCTTGCTTATGAAATTACAAACTCTTACAGAGGCCAGCTTTAAGAATTAGACCATAAAATTTTTGAGTGACCTTAGACATAACAGAACTATAGATCTAAGTAGGCTGAAGATGATGAGAATTAATAAGATACTGGCCCTATCATCTGGACTCAAGAAGAGGAGTTCCATCATATGGTAATATTTTAAGAAGATCCCCCTGATTATTCTGTGTCCAGGGCATCGAATGGTATAGTTGAATTTATTTAGTTATGTTGCATGAGTCCAAGTAAGAGGATAGTGTCTTGAACTGGATTGTTAGTGGTAGCAACTGAAAGGTGTCTGTGAGTTTGAGATGAACTTTAAGGGTAGCATTGAGTGTGACTTACTAAATTTGGGTAATTGCAACAACTGTACACTTTTCTCTCAATTTTCCTATAGTTAAAGTCTCAAAGATTCCCTCAGGCAGAATATTAAAGTTGCTTGAACTAACTATGTGCTCTGGTTCTTCAGAAAAGACGGCTAATGCTACTTTTACACACACACACACACACACACACACACACACACACACACGCACAAACTCCATTAAAGTAAGTCAGCATGCAAAATGTACCTTTTGACTTTTTGCTAGCAGATCCACTCTACAGAGTCCCCTTAACCTTGCTGGGTATTAGTCAGTGTGTGGTCATCAGCAAACTTTGTACACAAAGTCTCAAATTAGCATTCAACAGGTTCTGAACTCAAGACCTTTTGAGATCCCTACAGATGTTATTCATCTTTCAATAATAAAGTATGATATTTCATGGGATGTAGACATTTTCCAGTATGGAAAAAAGTTAATAGCTATTGGTTTTACCTTCATTTTTGAAAGTAAACATACAAATTGTAAAATTTCATTATAAGGATTTTGGAGAAGTAGCAATACCAGTGTGAAGGAAAAATAGATTTTCATACTCAAAGGAATTTTGATTAGCAGCCCTTCTCATGCCATTCAAAAGAGTGCATTTTTGCCTATGCAAATATTCCAGATAATGTTAAAATTGCATAGAACATTCACTCACTTACTCAGTATATACCAAGCTTGAAAATTACAATGCTGATTGCTAATTTGGGGAGAATTTAAACAAAGGATTCTATACGTGTACTTTAAGTCAGTGTTGGCATACAGATTGAACATTTCAAGTCTGGTTATCCACCTTTAGGTGAAAAGGTTAGCTCCAAGTAAGGATTTGGTCTTGATATTGTTATACAGAGTCCTTTAACAAAAGAAATTGAGACGTTCTTGAAAGGATTAACATTTTATGGGTCAGGATGGAGGACTATGACTTTCATTCAAATAAATATATAAGGAAGAAATCCTATGGCTGTAACACACAGCTGGTGAAAAACATAATATTCCCACATACATTTCATGTCTTTTTGACATGTGTATCTTCACTGTATACAGACTTATATGCACACAAACTTTCCCACAGAAACATGCCACATACGTAGAATTGGAATGTGTATTTTACAAATAATCCCTTCACAGACAATTCAGGCAATAAATACTGAGCGAAGTAATAAAACTATCCTTTCCTGTGGCTCACTCAGTTATGCAACATTGATCTAAATAGTGTTTTTTTAAGAAATTATTTTGTAAATACTTTTAAGGCATAGAGTGACCCAAGGATGCTATCATAGCTCTAACAATAGCATTTCTTGTGTTTTTATTATTTTTTTAACAATAGCATTTAAAGGTCACACTTTACGGGGTTTGTGATTACCTGTAGGAGGGAAAGTTTGGAAAGAGCACTTTTCTGCTATAAGGCTTACAGATGGAGACTTTAAAATTAAATTGAATCCAAATAATTCAGGAGTCATGATACTTTGGTCATGTAAAGATGTATAAACCCCATTTTTTCTTTTTTTTCCCCCTGATGTATCCTATAAATACTGGTAACCATTGATTCCAGAGGCTGATATGAAAAAAGTGAACAAAAAACCCACAATAAAAGGTCTTGTTGTAATTTATAAAATTCCAGTTGGAAAGAAATTGTCTAGGAGCCTTAAAAAGTTGGAATCATTATAACATCTTCAGAAAGAAAAGACGTTAAAGATATTTAGACATTACATCATTCTTTTTCTTTTTAAGTTAGCCTAAGAAATATTTAGGAGCAGGTATTTTACATGTAGAGTTACAGAGGCAAAAAAAAAAGTCATAGACTCTTGCCAGTAGCTCCATCATAAATCAGATGTAGATTTAATATGATATGCAGAACAAAAACTGAGCTTTCAGAATCTTCCTTAACCCTACAGTTAAACTGGATATATTTGAAAGTAATTATATTTTGCTGTTTAAATGTAAGGCAAATGTTACCAATATAACTTTAAATCTCAGATCTCATCATCAAATAGAATGCACACTTTTAAAACTTTTCTTGGGTATTTTAGAGTAGAAATATATTTAAAACATTTTGACTTCAATCATTTTCATTCTCCCCTACATAATTAAAATAAGCTAATGAGCATACAGAAGAAGGAAGTGTTAAAGCTGAGAACTGCATTTGGTAACTTCTTAAGGGCATATTTGATACAAGTTGACACAAGTTCTCATCTACCCAAGAGAAATTCCCCAAGTGGAAAAGATGGCCTATTTGAGGTCAAGTGTTTTTGTCAAGTTATTTGGAAAGAACGAGGCACACCTGCCCAAAGCACATCAACTTCTTAAAATATAGAAGCTATAGACTAGGAAGGTATAGAGTTGATGAAAGCTAAAATACATTCAAATTCTCCCAGAAACTTTGGAGTAACTTAAAAAAAATCTATGAAAACCTAATGGGACTTGAGCACATTTGAGTCTAATTAAAAGAGACACTATTTTATGTAGTCCTGGATATGCTGATCCAACCATAGGAGGAATCCTGCATAATGAAAATCTTGCATGGGAAAGAGTGTTGATAGATAGGTCTTGAGTTGGAAGTATGAGGTCACTAGTTTATATCCTGAGGAGAAACCTGGACATAGTCCATGAAAAACAGCTGCTTTAGTAAAATGTAATGTCTTGCACACAAATGGAATTAAACTAGCTACTGTCATTTTTAAGGATTCCACAAGTCTCAAAGAGAGGTGGACATTTGGACTCAAGCATTTCAGACATGCTATTTCAGCATGAAAATATAATTTTCCTTGACATAAATCAATAACGGAAAAAAAATACATTGCAGTCGGAGCACATACTTTATGACTTGAATTATTTACATTTATTGAGACTTACTTTCTGGCCTAGAATATGAGCTATCTGCGTTTCATGTTTACTTGAAATGGATGTATATTGTATTCTTGTTTATTGCAGGTATTTTACAAATGTCAACGAAGTCAAGAAGGTTGATAATCAGTATCCTTTCTGTACCTTTACTATATACAAATATACTTGGAAGGGCGGTCTGCCAATTATTTGAAGACGATTGTTGAGATCTCTGAATATAACGGTAGATTTGCCTCTCTGTGTAGTTCCATCGATTTTTACTTATGTACTTTGAGGCCTTTTCCTTAGGCGACTAAACATTTCCGACCGTTATGTTCACTTAAAAAAAAGTAAACATTCAGGTTTTTTTTTTGCCCCTGTCAGCCCGCGTAGAACTGCAGAGATCTCGCGAGATCTGGCTTTTTCTGGGCAGAATGTTTCGACTCCCTGGCGGAGTTGTTCCCGGAGACTTTTGTGAGTCCGCTTACGTCTCGCCTGGCTCACCCTGCCCTCCAGCACTTCCGTTAAATGCTGGTCTGTCTTATTATTTTAATATGTTTACAAGGGTATATTATTTATCATTTTAAAAAGGGATACTTTTTAAAACCCAAAACACCGCCCATCCCCCAGTATTAGCTCCGTAATGGATGTTTCCTACAGCGCCAGAGAGAGCCAGGCTGTATGCGCGGGTAGGTAATTCACGCTCCCCGCCCGGGGCCCGTGGGGGGAGGGGTGCGGGTGCTCGTGCCCGGTTTCCCTGCACCCGCCGTTCTGGGAGCTGGCCTGGTGGACTCAGGAGTCACAGGAACAAGAAAGCCACTGCACAGCAGAGGGAATCAGGTTGCCCGTAGGCCCAGCTGTAGATAAACCAGCTTGGGACATACAGCAGGTGCTCAAAAAGCCACTTGGGATTTGGAATCTGCTCCCTGAGCAGGCTTTGCTGGAGGTTTTTCTACACCAACTCCTTCCCGTGCCAGGGACAACGCTGTGTTTAAGGAGTATTTCAAGGTAGCTAGCCAGCACTCCCAGATGCATGATTAGGGAGTAGAGGAGTTCCCGAATTTGGTGCAGGTGTGAAAGGGGCGGTGCCAAGAGCGGGGCAGTGAATAGCGCCCTAGATGTGAGTTCTAGGCCTCACTGGGCCACTGCTTGACTTTGAGACCTAGGTGTTCTCTTAGTATTGGGGCCTGTCTTTCTGATCATTGTTCACAAGGCTTACTTTCCCCACTAGGCTGGCAGCAAGGCTCCTCATCCTTGAGAAGGGCCTGCCAGCTTGGCTGGCGGGAGGATTCTGAATGCAGTGATTAATTAGCCATGTCAGCCAAGGGTGCAGGAGGGAGGAATGGCCGCAAGTGTGCTAAGAAGTTGTCCTCTCCCATCTGGATGCTTAGTCAAGACTGGTTCTGCTTGCTTAGCAAAACATCGTGACAGGGACACAAGCTGATGGCCAGCACACAGGACTGTGCTACAGTGTTGTCAACTGCCATAAAGTCCCAGCCAGGCTCAACACACAGGACCGGGTGCCCTCCTTCGCTGGGCCGGCTCTTGGAAGGCCCCCCACTCTCACTAGGACAGACGGACACCTGTCAGTCCTCAGGCCTGTATATATATCAGAGTAATGATCTAGCTATGTGCATATATCTGATATATGTTACAATATATACAATAGTTAAACTATATGCCATTTTACAAGAAAGTCTTGGTCAAAACTGTACAGATACAGATACATTTTAAAACCAAAAAGAGAAAAAAGCAAAAATCAAGCGCTCTTTTGAAACTCATACAAAACATAAAGTGACTTTTGTTTTACTTTTCATTTCTAGACATATGATTGCAATTCTAGGAAACTGTCCTATTTTTTTTTTCAGACAATGCCTAATAATCATTAGCTGAATTAGATATTAAATATTTGTTACACCAGTAACAACTGGTTACACCAGTAACTTTTTTGGTTTCTGTTTACCTTATATTAAAAATAAGTTAAAATCAGATTAAGGAATCTACCAAAAACATGGGATGTTATTATTACAATACTGTTACCCTCCAAAAATATACAGGAATTGAAGGCAAGATGACAGCACAAAGAAAGGAATTGGTCTGCATTCACTTTTCAGAACAATTAGCCTGGAAAATGTCTATCATTTAAAAATAATTCCAACCAAACTATTTTCTCTGTTTAATATCCTAGTATTTATCAATAAGTAGCATTTTTAGTAATCAAAGTCTTCTATTAATATGGTAGTATCTCCCTGAATATTTCTTGAAAGTAGGAGTGCTTTTACATTAAAAAAAAAATATATCATACAAGGTTGGGAAACAGGTTTAGTAGTTTCCTTATGTAAATTTACCCACAGCTAGACCTCCAAAAGTCTTTTAAGGTCTTAATTTGAAGTATAATATAATATATGCAGTATTCTCCCACATTCCAGCTTCTCATGGAATACTTTATTCCATGGAGCATCAGAGGAAATTAGTGTTTTATGGAACACACCAGTATAAGATCCTTCATTCATTAATATGTATGTTTGCTTTTATTGGGCAAAGAGATAGCTTCAACAGTTCTTGATGTAGAACTAATGGCATGTAAATGTCACAGAAAATATGTTCTAACTTTTGTTTGGAATATTCAAGATTGTTTATGCTTTTCCAGTTTATCAACTGTAGAAGGTAGGGAGGAAATAAAGTTCTCTATAATTAAAATTAAATTTCACTAAGGTAGTATTTTGAACCCCAAATAGTATATGTGCATTAAAGGCAAAGCTCATTGTGGAATTGCTTACTTAACAAAACACAAATATATTTAGTAAAAGATTGGCCACAAAAATAGTGTAAGACCAAGTATAAGCATCCATTTAAGCATAGAAATTAAAAAGTGCATATTTTTATCTTTTATGCATTTATCCTTCGGTAAGAAAATATGCATTTGTATTCCTATTTTGTTGCCCTCACATGATTATAAGGTAAGAGTTCCAAGGTCAGTGATAACTCTGCTGCAGTGTATATTAAATCAATGTGTGTATTTTTTCTGAATGTTACAAATCAACTACTGATAGTTCAAAAGCTCTCCTTTTCTTTGATGTCTACAAAGATGATAACCAACTGTATGTATGTGGATGATGTGTCTTTCCTGATAGACCGTCTTTTGATTTTGCTTCTGTTGATAATTGGTACTTTTGCAATAAGAGCATTCTCAACTACCTGAATCAAGACTTTCATAGCAATATCACTTACTGGTTCTTGACAGCTAATGAAGTGGCAAAGCAGGGCTGATAAACTCCAGAGCCTATCAAGAGAGTTGAGTGTAACATTTTTTAGATTCTGATTTCCTAAATGAGGTGGAAGTCATTAAGTTCATCAAACAAACTCAGCTATGAACTTTTAAACTACTTTCTTGAGTTTTTAAAGTAGAATTTCTTCCCTTTGAGTACTTAGAAATGATAAAACAACAGTTATAATTGAGAAAACTAGAAATTTTTTCCTTGATTTTGTAATTCTGGTTTTTACCACTTTTTGAGTCTTGCCAGGAGTGGCATTTAGCCTAACAAGAAACAAATGCCTGTTTTAGATAATTGCCTTACAAGGAAATAAAAAATTAAAAGAAATATTTAAAATCTTGGAAATGTTATGAAAAATGTTTTGCCACTGTGGAACACAGCAAAAAACAAGACCTTAGCTTCTAAAGCAAGTTTTCTGAGGTGGGAGTACATAGGTTCCTATTTTTATAACAATTTATTGATTTGAAGAGAAATTAAAAAAATAAATACCTGTATTTGAAGAAATATTCTAATTTTAAAAATAGAAAATAATTGTCAATTACTTAATCCAAAACTTAGTAATAGTAATATTATAAAGAAATGATTGGCAGAGATAATCTTTTAACTATTTACATGCAAAAGAAACAAGTAACAGGAAAAGGTAAGAATTCAGAAATTGGGAACCTTAGATAATGTTATATGACTCTTTCATGCTCACATAGAACTGCTGTGAGGGTTTCATTAGAACTTAATAGCACTAATAACACTTTCCCTGTGTCTTGAGGCAAATTTTCCCATTAGTCTCTGTATTCAAACTAATGGAGGAGTCTCATTTTGAATGTGTGTTAAGGCAGGGATTAAAAGGAGATCATATGTCACTTTATTTATTTATTTATTTTTTAATTTTTTTTTTCAACGTTTATTTATTTTTGGGACAGAGAGAGACAGAGCATGAAAGGGGGAGGGGCAGAGAGAGAGGGAGACACAGAATCGGAAACAGGCTCCAGGCTCTGAGCCATCAGCCCAGAGCCTGACGCGGGGCTCGAACTCAAGGACCGCGAGATCGTGACCTGGCTGAAGTCGGACGCTTAACCGACTGCGCCACCCAGGCGCCCCGATCATATGTCACTTTAAACAACGTTTATTATTTATCATTCATTTTAAAATTTTTATTAGTGTTTTGGTTTGTTTTTTGTTGTTTTATGAAAGGGAAATGGTAATGTTTTTGATGAAGTGTAGAAGCAAGTTTAATAAGAAATTGACTTATGCTGCTTTTTTTTTTTGCCCATTCTAAAAGAGATAAATCGGGTTCTGAATTAGACTTTTGTTCTTGGGGGGATAAATGTCTGTGTGCCCTGCATTGGGCCCGGGAATGTTGAATGTTGTCCTCCTGTTCAGCCCAGAGATATGCTTGATTTTAATGAGCCCTGGGAAAGCAAGGATTTTCAATAAACATGCTGCATTATTAGTTTCATTCTAGGGAATCACTGAATTGTCCTCAGGGCTCTTAAATCAATCCTGGCTCACATTATCTTTAATTGTAATCTCCAAATATTCCAAAACATGACCCAGTCTTAGAATACACTTATAGCAGAATGTGTTTAGAAAATAAAATTGAGGGGCGCCTGGGTGGCGCAGTCGGTTAAGCGTCTGACTTCAGCCAGGTCACGATCTCGCGGTCCGTGGGTTCGAGCCCCGCGTCGGGCTCTGGGCTGATGGCTCAGAGCCTGGAGCCTGTTTCCAATTCTGTGTCTCCCTCTCTCTCTCTGCCCCTCCCCTGTTCATGCTCTGTCTCTCTCTGTCCCAAAAATAAATAAACGTTGAAAAAAAAAAAGAAAAAAAAAAAAGAAAAGAAAATTGAACAATTTTAACTTGTCTCATTTTCTATATAAGATAAAATTTTTAAATTATTATTTATTTCTGTACAAAGTAAATTTTAGAACTAATACCGTGAGATAATTTTTGTAAAAAAAAGAAAATATTTGGGCAGTGTAGAATATAGGAAAACTTAATTTGCCCAAATTATCTATGTAATAATCAATCTCCTCTTTTATTTATGTATATAGAAAAACTATAGAATGTCAGTGAAATCTTATAAACCTACTTCATTAAAGCATCTGACTTCTTTTGATTAATAATTTCTGAAATGTGCCCACTCCAAAATTGAACACATTATTAGGGGAAACATAATGTGTCATCATTAATAGGATTATTATTGTTACTAAGATCAGAATAGACTCAGAACATATTGTATGGTTTCATCTAGAGATCTTTTGAGTTCATTGGTTTTCAACAAACACCCTCCTCTTCCATCTCTCTTCCACCCCTCTGCAGGAAATCTGATTCAAACAGAATCCTTTTATGGGCAAGCCAGAAGCCTTCATAATCAAAATGTATCTATTCTGTTTAAAGCAGTGGGACATGCCTAGGTATGCCATATGAATGCTCTCCCTATTCTCCATATCCCCCTGAAAAGACAATAAAATAAGCTCTCAGGTGAACCAACTTCTACTTTAACTGACAAACTCAAATTGCGTTTGTTTGTGACACCCAGACACCATGCAATTTAGAGAATGAAAAGACTAGAGGAATAAGGGGAGCAGGATAAGATATGGATAATCTAACCCACATACCCTGTTGTACACTCATAAACACGTTCATTTTATCCACCTAATCAGAAATTCATCTACTCATTCATTTGATAAACATGTAGTAAATATCTTTTGTCCACAGAATCTAAGTTTTAGGTAATTCCTATCCCCATCCACACAGACATGCTCCTCTGATTTGGTTACTGGATTGATCCTTGAGAGTGTCCATATGATCTCCTGGACTTTCTTGTGACCTTCTCTCTCTTCCAACTCTAAGAATAGATTCTTACCTCAGTCAAAAAGGGACACTCATGAACACTAAAGTAAATATGTTCTCTGGAATGGTCACACTTCAATGTATCAGTTCTTGTCAGTGAATAAGGAAGGTTTCTTTCCTCCCATAAGCATATCATGGAGTGGAAATGATGGAAAAATACGGATGAAATACTCATTTTCTTTCTTAAGTAAAAGCTCATTATCTCAACATTAGAAAAATTCAGAGAAATTCTTAAGCAGTTTTTAAAAAATTCTTACAGTGGGTATATATAAAAGATAACATGTAATAAGTGGTTTATAGCTATTTAATTCTCCATATGTGAATATTGTCCACAGTTTTGTTACTGGAAAATTAAAGTATATAATGTATAAATATTAGAAAACATTTGCTTTCTTATAGCCATTTGGAATATGACAGCTATTTCAAGAACACACTGAAATATATGCTATGGTATGTGTAAATGATTGACCAGAACTGCCTGATAAATCAGACTTTCAGGTGTATTCTTTAGATAGGCTTCTTTTTTGTTTTCTTTAACTTTGCTAATGATAATACAATTCTTGCTACTCATAGGCATTTAATGAACATTTACTGGTAATAGAAACCTGCCTGTAGAGGAGCCTCATAAATAATTAAGACATAAAGACAGAATCAAAAACAGAGTTTCGATCTCTGGATTACTAGCCTATCACTCAATGCACTAAATTAAACCAGTGTGAATTATTATAAAAGAAAGATCTATACTTTAATTGGAGACTTTTACTGACTAATCATCTTGCACAGAAATAAGTGATCAATTGTAATACAGGGTTGTATTAATCACTTTTAGTCACATTAAAACATTTAGTTGCTTTATGTAATAATGATATTTAAATTCATTTTTTTCCAAGAAGAAGTAAAAATTAGTATCTTATATTAGGTTTTTTTTTCCTCTAAATCGTTAGCAGCTTTTATTTTTTGAGCAGATACTTGTACAAAAACTTATCAAAGATCAGGCAGAAAAAAATTAAGAGAAAATTAACGTCTTGAGTTTTCTAGAGACTTATTTAGAAAGAACATTAAACTAAGAGCCAGGAGAATTTAATATAAACCTGGCCTCTGCAACTATTCATTGTAAAGTCATTTATGCTTTTTTGTAAATGAAAGTAATCAGACTTTATAGTCTAAAGGTTTTTTTTAGATCTCAAATTCAATAATTAATTAAGTAGATGGTTAGTCTTTCTTCTACAGATAATTAGACTCATATAGCACTGTGATCACTTTATATATAATAATCCGCTGTATGTATGTGGTTAGAACAGTACCTTGCATTCAAGTGTTACTTGTGATGATTGTGGTGGTGGTGGTGGTGGTGGTGGTAATGCCACCTTTGTACTTTAGGTGTAATTTCACTTTTTATGGACATTTTCCTATAATAGCCATATGGATTCCTAGAGTTTGTTTCTGTAATTAAGCATTTGAGGATACAACTTTTATGATTTGTTAACCTTTTGATTACTAATTCGATCCTACCTGGAGTATATGAAGGTATGTGCCAGATTTCAGCATTCCATCTCGAAACATTTCATGCTTTTGCTATATTGGACATGTTTTCTTACTAATTTGTGGTTTGATATTTCTTTGGGGTTACTTCCTCTCTTCATTTAAGACCGATATTCTTGTCTGTTTTCTTATTCTTTTCTTTTTTTCCATGTGAGATTCAAAGGAAAACGATAGAGTAAAAGTGCCCTTTTCTCACCTTGTTTTGTAGAAAATTATTCTGGAGGTAGCACTAGTATGGCTTATTAGTGTAAACCTACGGAGGAAGTTCTTTTAGAATATAATTATAATAATCAAAGGAAGAAATTATGAGGAAATGAATTATGACACTGACAATGAGGATGTAAGCAAAGGAAAATACACAAGAAATTATTGTAGCGTTTAACAAAGTGGAGTGATGGATTGGACCGATGGATGATGAAGAGGCTCTGGGTTACATGATTGAGTGATACCTGCATCTAGTTTTAAACATACAGAAAGGTGATGATGTCAGTAATGGAATGAAGAAAAGGGAGTGAGTTCTGTTCAAGTCCTGCAAACTCTGACATGTTTGTACAATATCTACATAGAAGTATTTGGTAAGCCCTTGTTTGGTCTTCAGAGGGAAATCTGTCTTGGAAGATAGACATTTAAGACATGTCAGAATCCTGCTAGTGACCGAGAAATACCTGTAGAAAAGATTACCCATGGAGTTATTACTGTGTAAAAAAAGATGAAGCACAGAGAAAATAAGATAAAGATTTAAGAGACTCCCAACTAAGGTGAATTATGTAATAGTAAGAAATAACCGAACTTCTTACATTTTTTTGCCTCAATAATCTGTTCTTAGCATTCTCAAAGATTCTACCTTCTTAGAGATAGAATAGGGTAAGACTAAAAGAACCGGCCCCAGGTGTCAGATGGGAGTGGATATCTTGACTTTCTACCACATAGTCTCTGTGACCTAGGATATTTCCAATATCTGTCTGAGAAAAAAATGAGACTGAGAACTGTCACCTCATAATCTTGTTATGAAACTTTTAATGAATATACCTATAAGTCATTTAGCAGTTTTTGGCAATAGTAGGCAATTAAAACTGTACCTTATATTTTACCTTATTTCTGTCTCCTGATCATTATCATGTCCTGTGCATGGAATGCTCTGCCACACCTCATCCTGCTGGTCAAAGTCATATGTTACACATTTTTTTAAGGCCAGGATTAATCGCCAAGTTCTTTCTCCAATGAGTATCCACTTTTCCATGAGGCATTAATTTATCCCTCCTGTTAACTTTCTTAGCTCTTATTATTCTTCATGCTGTTCATTTAGGTTTTGCTTCTTTGAGGGCATTTGTCTTTCCATCAAGATTTTATTACTCTTTATATTCCACATACTTCTTAGCCAATGCCTGTGTATTATACACAGTAAAGACTGGGTATGTGCTTGTTGAATTAGATTAGTCTGTAGGAAGTAACTCTCCATACATATGTTTCACATTGTAAAAAGTGAAAAACAGATTAATATCACAGATAGGCCTGCTCTTGAGTTTTACAAGCATATTTGAGGAAAAATACATTGTCTCTCACTGACAATATAGTTCATTGTGTGGCATCTAGAAGCTTAGAAACTGGGTTTGCGCTGGTAACGGACCTTTGCTTGTCTAAAACTCAAATGTGGGCACCTTGTACTTTGATTAGGGAGTCTCTCCAAGTCCACTACAAATAAGAAGCACCTGAGAAGAGAAGGGAGAGTCCTGCCATAAATTCAATGTGTTAGGAGACGTTAGAGATCAGACCCTTGGCAAATATAAATAAATAAGTTGGAAGAACTTGGAGAAATGTTCTAGGCAGAGGTGGGGGGATCGTGTTTTACAGAGTGTTGTGGCGTCTGGCATAGACTGGAGAAATTAGTTAATGTAAAAGTTACCATCGGACCAGGATGTAAAAATTGGATGCACATTTCAAGTATTTACTAGTAATGAAATTAGAAGATAGATTTTTCTAAGTATATTTGAACAATACATACCTAAGTATGTGAACTGAGAGCATATACTCAGCATCACCAAATAAATAAAAGCATGTAGATGCCCACTAACATTAGCTATATCTATGTAATGACAAAATACACTGGCTAGAAATGCTGTGAGTAGAGTTCACCATTCACACAATTTATCTTAGAGAAGCAGTTGTCAAACATGTCTGTGGAAAGGTACTTCCCTTCTGTGTAATAGTCTTTAAAAATGAGTCCTTGGTGAAATAAAGTAGTAAAAATAAGGTGAATTTTTCTACAATATAAATTTATCCGTATCCAAGGATTATCCTTTTTGTGTGCTGCTTCTTGCTCTTTTTATTAAGTAAAATGCCTCTTTTTTGTATGAAATGATATGACTGTCAATAGTACTTGTTTCTGTTATTTTTATAATGCAACAAACAGTTGCCAACTTTTATTTTAGCTCCTATTTTGCTTTAGAAATAATTTAGTTTTTGAAATTTAAAAAATAATCTAGGAAGCACTGAAATACAGCATCTAAAACTTTGGACCTCAGTGAACCTTCCAGTATTTACAAATATCTGGATATAGTCATCATTTAGTCAAAATATTTGGCTTCCTATAGATCCAGCCTTTGACTACTTTAAATGGGATCTTTGTTCTGTGAAAGGACAAAGTTCAAGTCATAGAAAAAGGACATGAGGCTAAAGCCATGAATGAATACAGGCAATTAATTTGAATCCAGTAACTGATGGCATCCTATTACCTTTCATGCTATAAAACTTAGAGGAAGGGGTAAGGAAAGAAGAGAGAAAAAGAGGAAGGAAGAGCAAGAGAATGAGAAACAATAATGGAAGTCAGAAATATAAAGAACAGAGTGGCTATTGTTTGATTTTGAAGGTCAGACAGTTCTTCATCCTATTATAAAAATGTCTAGTTCTGGGCGGTCTTACATTCTAGAAATTTGTATTCATTTCATTGCCTTTTGAGAATCTGACCTGGTTATTGCAATACAATAATCTGTAGAAATCTATTTTTGTCCTAACGATAATCAGAACACCACAGGAACTATCCAGCTTTATTATATAGAGGTCAGTAGTCATGTATGATTTTGATATAAATTTTCCCATCATTTTTTTTCGTTTCATACATTAAAATAAACATGAGAAGAACATCAGCTCGTAAAATAATTTTTCAGTATCTTAATCTACTGATAATAATTACTAACAATGTCTTTTTTTCTTTATTCAAATAAAGCTACATAGATTATGATGAATTCAGGAAAAAAGGCAGATCTCAAAATTTATAAATAAATAAGTAGAATGAAAATTAGAATTGACATGAGGGCTGCCTGTGTGTGGCTCAGTAAGTTGACTGACTGACTCTTGGTTTCAGGTCATGATCTCACAGTTTGTGAGATGGAGCCCTGTGTTGGGCTCTGCACTGACAGCCCCAAACCTGCCTAGGATTACCTGCCTCCCTCTCTCTGCCCCTCCCCAGTCACTTGTGTGCTCTCTCTCAAAAATAAATAAACTTTCAAAGAAATAAAGATGCATTAGAAAAGATCATGGTTCTTCTCCCATAATTAGTTGGTGGGCTCCTCTAATTAAAATACATCAATTATAGTTTCATTTCTTCTTTTGCTCATGTTATTACATTAAAAATAGATATATGGACTTTATATATATGTGTCCTGAATTTCATAAGACTGTTTTATGGAATTATATCACAAGAGAATGTAATCTATTTGTAATTGAACACTCTGCTGCTTGAAATCATATGAAATGATTCCCATCCAGAGCATCTATATACACTTAATGCTTACTGTCTCCATTATCTTATAATGGTGATAATAGTTAGCACTATTGAGCAAAAACTATTTACTCTTTGATTGGTATAGCTTCCATTTTGTCATTAAACAAATTGTAGACGCTAAGTCATTTTTGGAAGCTGAAATAAATAGAATGCTTATTTAATCACCTTTTGTATTTCAGAATAAAAAGTTCATTAAAGAGTGCTTGTTTGAAATGGCACTTTTGATTACAATTGTACATTGACTTCTCTTTATGGTTGCCACAACGTGTAGAGGTTGAAGCAATGTCTCAACCAGGAAAAAGCTGAATTACACCAGAAAGAATTAGTGTCTTTACATGCTTTGGTCTATCAGATTCATTATAGTCAAATTGATTCTGTAGAAATTTAGATTGTTATCTAATGTTTGTTGCTATTTTCCTGGATGTGAACATAGGCAAGATATGAAAAGGTAGTGGAATATTAAACATTTCACATTTCTGAATACTTATTTTAGTTCCAATTCTAATTTATGTCACACTAAGAATTATAAAATAGAAGCTGAAAAGAAAGTCCTAAAATTCTGAAGGAGTAGAGTCAAAGTTGAAGTTATTTAATATCAGGTATAGCTGAATGTATCTACATATAAGAAAAAATAACAAATTTAAAAAAGGAAAACAGAATATTAAAGAATATGAGATCTATCTAGATGTAGAGAAAACGTCTCTGATTTTAACCTAGGTATTTTTTTCCCTGGAAAGTGTTGAGATAATCTAAGCAATCTAGAATTTGCTGTGACTCAGTGTCATGAGAGTCTCAAAAAGACTCTTTTCTTGGTTGTAATGAAATATAAAAAGTCCTTGATAGAGACGAACATCTAAAGAAATTGGAGCAAAAAGGAATGATTAGGCAAAATCAAGTATATTTGAAAGTGATGGAAAACACAGCTGCTAACCCATATTCCAGGAAAATATTGTCTCTTTGTTTAATGAAATGATCTAGCACTAACACATTTTTAAAGCGTAGTTTGTTTCCGTAGTGATGTCATACATAAACCACTAAAGACTTTTCTCTAAGTTGTCTGTACTGAGTAACCATTGATTCTCCCTGAACGAATTTACAAAATTCAACCTGTAATGTATTTTTTAATTAGGTGAATATTTTCATTGTTTGGAATTATAATATAGATAGGCACTACATTTATTATTTAAAATTTAGGTTATAGAAATTGGCAGACCAAAAAAATATTTCACTGTTTTTAAAAGGACCTTTATATTTCATACTAATGTAAATCGAAAGTATATTGGTTTTCTTTATCCCTTTACAAAATGATAATGCTAATGAGTTAGCATATTTGGTAAGATAGGTCGAAGAATATTTTTTTTCAGTCTGCTACATCTGGATCTTAATTTCCTACTTCTGGTCAAAAAGATTGAACATACTACTATTTCACCTCTACTTATACACATAGGTGATTGTGTGCTTTATTATGCAAATTATTGTTCTAAGTATTTAACATGAATTACCTAATTTCACCTTCACAATAGCTCTTAGAAGATATATTATTAACCCCATCTTCCAAAATCTGAGGTCCAGGTAGCATAAGGAATTCATCCTAGTTTGCACAGCTAGTAAGTACTATGATGATACTTTGTGTTCTTACCTGTAACTGGATGACTCTGCGTTCTCTAGGTATAGTAGTTGTCTTCCCATAACTTTTCCACTTGATGCTTAGACCTCCCTTATATAGTTCTGTGTGTTTCCAATTAAAATTCACCTTTGTGTCTCTTGAAGGACCCTCCTATTGGTTAATATTTATGTAATTGTCTTGGCTTAGACTTACCTGACTTTTCAGTTTGTCTAGCTCCCTGTAGTTTTGTTTCTCTTGTATTGGGGGGGGGGATTATTATAGATTTTATAATTGGAAGGAATACTGAAGGGCACGTTCTCTATTTGATAATTATTATCTCTTTGAACAACCATTAAGTCAGTCATTGAACATGTCCAGTAACGTACCCTTGCCTTTTACAGTAGCCGTCCTCACACAGCTCAGGATGCTGGAAATTTCAGTCTTATATTCATTCTCTGTAGCATTGAGTATTTGCAATAATTCGGAAAGTGGTGACAGGATGACATTTAAATTCAGATACCATGTAGTGAATTATGGTTTTTTTCTCTCTGGAAACTAATAGCTCTCATTTATTTCAGATGTCACTCATGTGAACGAAATTCTCAAATTGATTCCTTCCTTCCCTCCCTCCTTCCTTCCTCCCTTCCTGCCTTCCTTTTCTTTCCTTTCTTCCTTTATTTTTTTTTTAATGGGTGTGGAGGGTGGGAAAAGGCTAGCCCAGTATTATACTGTTTTTTCATGAATTAATTAGAAAATCACATTTTAATAATTTTAACAATTCTTATAATTTTGTGTAGTAGATGGATGGATAGATAAATCCATAGAAAAAATATACATTCGATTTAATATTTAATGACCTGGTAATGTGGAAAAGAAACCATGTGAGTTGTGGGTAGTGAGCTATTAATTATAGATTTCCTGACTTGAGGGGATGTTAATTCTGGTAGATAAGTCATTTACATGAATGATTGACAGTGTGATACAAGTTATAGGAGTAATTTACAAAGAAATTATAAGAAATTCTTGGGGCTTGCACTTGAACTAGCTCTTACGGATGGATGCTCTTTGTGGTGCCTGGGTGACTCAGTTGGTTAAGTGTCTGCTTTCGGCTCAAGTCATGATCTCACAGCTTGTGGGTTCAAACCCCATGTTGGCCTCTGCGCTGACGGCTCAGAGAGTGGTGTCTGCATCGCTATGTCTCCCTCTCTCTCTGCCCCTCCCCTGCTTGTGCTCTATCAAAAATAGATAAACATTAAAAAAAAAAAAAAAAGAATGGATACCCTTGTCAAGGTGGTATATAGTTGTAGATGTCAAGAACAACGGCAGCAAAGGCTAAAAAGTGGACAACTGCAGATACATTTTCCTGCAGGATAAAGGACATGAGGGAGGAGTACTGGGTTGGGGTGTAAACTCAGATGGTCTTTAATGCTAAATTAAGGAGTTTGAACTTTATCCCCCACTGAAATAATATTTTTGGTTATACGGAGAAGGCGGTAGGAGAAATAGATACAGCAAGGAAACTTACCGTAAAGCTAATGTATGGGGGACAGGACTGGGATAGAGGAAGGGTCTATATTGCTGCTTTCTCTCCTTGGAAAACACATTCTGCATTTTGTGGGTGTTGATGAAAGGGTTCAACTATGTGTGCCCTGGACAAATCTGAATCATCGATTCAGTACACAATTTTGGAGAATCTTCAACGTTTCCATCCCCTGGGAGGGGGTTGTGGTGGTATATGTACATAATTTTGACTGAGGCTGATATGTAAAAAAAAAAAAAAAAAAAAACCTCTTTGTTGATTATCAACAATTGCCTTTGCAATGCAAAGGTGGACTTACAATTAATGTTTTTATTTGAAAATATTTCTTCACTTAGGTATAGGTCTAAAAGTCAGGATTTGCCCCTTAGCAAAAGCAAATAGAAGAATGATAATAAACTGAAAAATTGAAGTCAGATAGTAAAATTCATATAACTTATGTTTTTATGAAAATGTAACTTGGCTTCTGTATATATGTCAGTCACAAAATATTACAAAATATTTAGATGGTGGAGTTAATTATTTAATGGTCAAAAAGACATGTAAAAATTCCTTAGTAAAAAGAAGCCTCAAACAACCTAGGAGGTTCAACAGTGTTTCCCTCATACTGCCTCTGCTCTGTTGGCCTGCTTCTCTTTTCCTTTTAGATAATGATTTGGAACAAATGAAACCATTTAAAAAAACCTTTGTAAAATTAAAGACATTTTATATACAATACTGAGCATTTCATTTTATCATTACATGCACAGAGATTTCATTGGATCAGTTGTGCAGAGGAGGTATTTCTGTTCCTTTCTTCTGAAGAAGTATATGGTATTGAGTATGAAATCAGCAAACTAATGAATATGACTTCCATTTCCATGAAATGTAAACAAACAAACAAACAAAAATGGCTCCTGTATATTTCTTAGTACCATTAAGAACAACCACTGATTTGTAGCTACAGCAGGCCGTAGATTGCCATGTACCAATAGTCCATGCTCATGTAGGACCTCACATTAACACCCAATGTCTTGCTTTGTTACCTTGCAGAAATGTTGGAATCCAACAATGTGATCACTTTCAATGGCTTCGCCAACAGCTCCAGTTATCATACCTTCCTTTTGGATGAGGAACGGAGTAGGCTGTATGTTGGAGCGAAGGATCACATATTTTCATTCAACCTGGTTAATATCAAGGATTTTCAAAAGGTATCTTTATTCTAATGTATACACTGTAGTTTCTTTAAAACATCTCAAGCTATTTAACAGTGAATTCTCTAGCTATTTGATAGTGTTACAACTGAAAAAAAAAACTGTTTAAATTAATAATTTTATTTTTTCAGATGCAAATAAAAATAATGCATTGATTTGATTATCACAAATCAATGGATGCAGTAAACCATAAAAATCATCAAGGACAAAACCATAGTATGTTAAATGATCATTTTAAGAAATACTGACTTAAGCTTATCCTTCCATAGTTGTATCATTTTTCCTGTGTAAAACTAAACATCTGAACCATTATATTTATATATCATAATTGATATCATTTACCGTGTGTGTGTATATGTATGTGTATGTATATATCGCTATATTGTCAGCAAATGCAGAGTTCATCAATCATTTTACACATGCCTAATCTGGTGTGTCACCTGTTTTTGTAAATAATGGTTATTGGAACACAGACACTCATACATTTACATATTGTCTATGTTTGCTTTCATTCAACAATGGCAGAATTGAATAGTTGTGATAGAGGTCATCTGGCTCACAGAGCCTAAAATATTTACTATCTGGCCTTTCAAACAAAAAGTTTGCCAAACCGTCATCTAGAAGATCAGTTTTCAGTGTCAGATCTTTACAAATGTGGTCATTTAGACACTTGCAGTCTATCAGTTTTATCCTTACTCTTTACCATGTTTTTGGCTTCTTTAATTAATAAGCTATACAGTTTGGAAAATAAACATGGATTGAAAAATTAGTGCAAATTATGCTACTGAGTCCATATGCTGCACTCAAAGTCAATTATTTTTTCATAGTCAGTATTTCCAGTCATAATTCTCTGAGGAACAAAAATCTTTTATGTAGCGGCTTTTGTAGGAGTACTAGTATAACATATTTTTTTAGAGTACATATACATCAGTTTTTATGTATGTTAATTTTGCTTCTTATAGGACTTTAGAGAGTGGTGTTTCCTAAACTGATAAACTTTAACATATTGGACAATAAGTTTTGAAAAGTAATGAATTGTATTAAAAGCTTTTGTCCTGGTTGGAGAATATTGCTTTGAAGATCAAATGAAGATTAAATTCAAAGCTAATTCATATCTCTAATAGAGTATACCACTGGACCTAAGACTTTTACTTTCCTACTACCCAAACTCTGAAATTCTGACTGTACATAAAGATTTGACTCATTATGTATATCATACAAAACAGCAGCGATATACTTAGAGATTAATATACGGGATTTAAATGTCACCTTTGATATTTCTTTTTCTGATTTTTTCAATCTATTTGATTTCTAAGACTTCTCAGATGATTGCAGTATTCCTAAGGTTATCTGTTGCCTAAAAAAACTAGTTATCTGTTTGTTTTTCTGAAATAACAAAATATTTACCTTGGAGTCTTTTCTAAAGGTAATAAAATAAGCAGCTTTGTTTTGTTTAGTGAAAATAAGTCATCCTTTTTATATAATGAGTGAAAAATCTAAGTTTAAGAAATATTTGGTATTTTAATAGTAGGAAATTATATAAGTTCAAGTTTTCAGTGTTCATAATAGTTTTATCATTTTGTAAAACTCCTATATATAACATAAATATATATACATATATTTTTATCCATAAACAATATATGAGTAACATCATACCTCAGAATATGTATTTAATGTATTTGGCATTTTTCTCTGAATAATGAAATAATAAAGATTCTTAGTTTATATACTCAGTTTGTTCTAAAATTGAAAAGGCTTAATTATTGTATGAGACAACCTGCTGTTTTATAGATGAGGAAAATCCCAGAGCCATTTGTATGCCCTTGATATAATCACAGTATCTTCTACCAACTAGACTTACAATAAATAGATACTGAAGTAATGAATTAATTCAAGTTAGGTGACTTGCCCAGTTTCATAGTGTTGTTATAGCTCCTGCTCTTGCATTTAAAATCATTATTCTAATGGGAGACATATTTCTAAGTCTAAAACATTCATTCCAAACATATTATTTAATTATACCACACTGTCCATAGGAGTAAATCTAGTTTACTTAAGAATTCACATGCATTTGTCTATTGTTCTTTATAATCTCTGTATGATGTTATTTAGCATTTTCTGAAGCATCTACTCTTGTAATAAACTTTATAAAGATCACTATAGGATATCATAAATAATTCTTGAGGGACTTACAACATAATATTAATGATAAGATTATGAGCATAAAGGTATATATTAGGCCAATCCTTATTAGAGATAACACATTCTCAGATTTGGAAGAACTATGAAAAGATTCTAGACCTTCATAAAAGCATGCTGTTTCTTTAAGGCACAAATGCTTATTTATAAAATTATGAGTGAGAGGGGCTGTCATGAATAGAACTATAGACGCATGAAGAAAGGAAAGTGTAATACACATCATGAAACACTTTGAATATGAGCATAAGAAATTTAGGCATTGTTAATTGAGACTTTTTGAACAAAGAAGACAAAAATATCTACAGGTAAACAAATATAACCAAATAGTCAGGAATTTTTCTTTATGGAAGAGGATACTGTTGGAAATGACAATTAAATATGTTTATATTTTTTATATA
Source organism: Puma concolor (assembly GCF_028749965.1). Lineage (NCBI taxonomy): Eukaryota > Metazoa > Chordata > Mammalia > Carnivora > Felidae > Puma > Puma concolor. Next base: position 82,026,206 of record NC_141668.1, read on the forward strand.
AAGTAAATATATATATTTATTTCACTGACTTATAGTTATGCCCATAAGTTGCTTTCCAGAATAGCATATTATATACCAAAATTTATTTTATTCATGCCAGATTTTTAAGCTATACTTATTTATTTAACTCTGGGAACTCTAGAAAGTTGAGAGTACACACTCCTGTAAGTATGAGAGAATTGAGCATAAATGTTATCAACATTATTTTTTATCAACATTTGACATAAGAGAAAAAATGACAAAATGAGACCCATGCTATCTCACCACCAGCAGTCAAGAGCTAGGAAAGTATGAGAAAATGACTTGCCTTTTTCAGTTAAAAATCATGTTTTAATAATCTGTGAGTTTTGGGAAATGTAACTGGCAAGCTTAATGTGAAAGTCAGTAAATCTTAGCCCTATACTCTATATTATTGTCGTGTTTTAAATGAAATTTATATTTTATCTACCGGTATAAACTTTAAATAAGAATAGATCGCTTGGGCTTTCCATAGCCACAGTGAAGACAGAGCTGTGGAATGTATGGAACAGACTACCCAGTACCCGCTCTAGTAATTCAGAAGTCAGGGTAATGTGAATTTTAAGGACGTGCATTTTTTGTGCTTAGATTTTTTTTTTATTATGAGATTACTTTGTAAGATCCTTGTGGAACAAATCAAATGACAGTTCTAATTTACATATACAGATAAACATGAAAAGAAAAGCACATGAAAAAGAATACATAAATTAAAAGCTTCAGATGGTAAAAATGAATGTATAACCAAAAATTTTTAGGGCTTTTATAATTGTGACACAGAGCTGAAATGCATTTGTTATGCCATCATAGGTTATTTCGATATGTCCTAAATTCTTGCTTATGAATGTGTTATATTTTGTTTTTTGATTCCCTAGATTGAATATCATAGCCCTTGCACAAGTTTATGACCATTTATACTGAATTATCTAGGGGCTTGTTTATGACCGTTTATACTGAATTATCTTGAGGCTTGTTTATAACCATTTATACTGAATTATCTTGAGGCTTGTTTATGACCATTTAACTGAATTATCTTAAGGATCCCAAAAAAGATGATCAGTCATTTTGAGACTAACACAGACATGAATGAGTGACTGCACCATGTCTGGAGTTTTTTTTTTTTTTTTTACATATGACATTTTTTTTTTTCCTGCAATTAACTGTTACCAGATGAGAAAGATGAATTAAAGAAAAAAATTCAATTGTTCTGCCCCAATACAGATAGGACTCATTCGAATTGCCCTGAGGAACTGAACAATTTTATATTAAAATTTAGATGAGGATGTTTGTATTAATATTATAAAGAAAAATACATCCACCATCCCCTAAACCACCAATAATATCTTGGCCTGCTTAGCACTGTCATTGTAATTATACAGTATAGAAACCTTTGGAATTTAGCATAAATGTTGTCAAAGAATGAAGGGGAAATATTAGGGATGAAAACAATTGTTTTTCAATTAGTTTAAGTTTTTCCCACAGTGGCAAAGTTTTTAGGGCTATCTATTTGGAAATTCATTTCCTTCTTTATCTCCAGAAAGTATATAATGCTACTCTTACCTACTTACTGTGCTTCCCCCCACCAAAAAAAAAAAAAAAAAATTCCTTTCTAAAATGAGGTTTTCTTAACCCTATCAATTGCTCATTCTAGAGTGTCATGCTGAAATTTGAATTAGGGAAAAGGACCCAGAGCACCTCATGTTTAAATTCAAAATGACTATTTTATAATAAAGACAGATTCTTTTAGAAAAATGTTAGACACTTTTTTTGTGTTTATTTCTATCTCCCTTCACGAGATTTTCACATCTTCTCAAAATGATCTTCCTCTCCCAACCTGACAGTTCTCTTCTCTGCACGCTGCTTAAATCTACTGACTACATAAATTCTGTGTTGCTCAACTTTCATAAACAGCAAAGTCTAATGGGTAGGCAGAGATTGAATGATACCAATTACATTCATACCAATTAATAGATGCTACTGCAGAGTTTAAGCTGAAACCTTCCTACCACATAATGCTTTGTGGAACTTTCTTTAAGTTGCCCCACCTTAGTCTAACAGGCTATAATGTTGGATCACTTAGAGAACTTAATTGGCATAAAATTATGTTTTTTCTCTGCCCTTAGATTGTATGGCCAGTATCTTTTACCAGAAGGGATGAATGCAAATGGGCTGGGAAAGATATCCTGGTAAGTATCAATCAACTAAATTATCTTAGTAATTACATAATTTATTATTCTGTTATCATTTTTGTTTAGTGTTGTATTAAGTAAACACTATACTTGTGAACCTAATCACTTTTTAGAAACAAAAAAGTATTTAATTTTGGATAGTGGTATTTTTATATAAAGAAGTGGGTGAAGGTAAAACATGCCTAAAGATTTACATGTATACAAAAGATAATTAACAAAATGCAATTTTGTAGCATATATACTTACATTCAGCAAGTCAACTTCTTTGTACAAATTTGTTTTCATATGTTAATTCTTCTTGAATTCCTTTTGGGTGATATGAAATTTTTCTGCCTCTGAGTCATGATTAAATTATCCCTTCTTCCTTCTTTGCCTTCCATTCTTTTTCTGTTTTCCTTTCCTTTCATCTTCCTTCCTTCCTTTCTTCCTTCCTTCTTTCCTTCCTTCTATCCATCATCCATCCATCCATCCATCCTTCCTCTGATTTCTTAAATATGGATTGAGTAATGACTAGGTAATAGGCATTGTCTTGACTAGGTAATAGGGATTGAACAAAAGAGGAATGGTAAGCAATCCAACAATGGTTTTACCTTTATCAAAAGGTACATTCATTTTTTTCTGAGGCAAACTTTGTTAGTAAAATCAAGTGGGTCACTGTTTTGAGGTATAGCCAAGTAGTTGCACAGATCATAAAAGGCAGTTATAGTCATTTAAATCAATTTAGGGGTGCCTGGGTGGCTCTGTTGGTTTAGTGTGCTACTTCGGCTCAGGTCATGATCTCACTGTTTGTGAGTTCGAGCCCCGTGTCAGGCTGTGTGCTGACAGCTCAGATTCTGTGTCTCCCTCTCTCTTTGCCCCTCCCCTGCTCACACTCTGTCTCTCTCTAAAAAATAAACCATTAATTTTTTTTGAATTAAAAAAAAAACAGATATAATGTATTTTATTTTGTGTCTTATTTTTGGATGTCTAAAAAAGAAAAATCCTATATATTTTGTATACATATTGGCATTTAAAAGAAATTTATCTTAGGCGCTTAAAGACACACATTAACCTGCGTGTGTGTGTGTGTGTGTGTGTGTGTGTGTGTGTGTGTGTGTATGTATATGTATATATATATTTGTAGATGGATAGATATGTAGATATTTTCAGGAGACAACCTGATTGATTGGTAGCAGCTGCCCACAAGATGACGCATATGTTTAGAATGATGTAGAGGTGGAGTCTGAATTCATGGGGAAAGAATATCTCAGTCTGGTAACAGTGTTGGCTACTGGTGAAGGAAGATAGATAAAAGAGGACAAAGCACAGGCTTTGACTAATTACATATTAGCAAACATGGCAAATTTCATCCTTGAAAATTTCACTTTAAATATAGTGATGATAAGTTACATTGCACCTTCATAGTAAACATTTTTTTGGCTATGTAAAAGTGAACCACAAAAACGTTCTGTCAAGGGACGCCTGGGTGGCTCAGTAGGTTAAATGCCTGACTTTGGCTCAGGTTATGATCTCATCATTTGTGAATTTGAGCCCCACGTCGGTCTCTTTGCTGACAGCTCAGAGCCTGGAATCCGCTTCACATTCTGTCTCCCTGTCTCTCTGCCCCTCCCCTACTCATGCTCTGTCTGTGTCTCTTTCTCAAAAATAAATGAACATTAAAAACAAAGTGTGTTCTGTCAAATATTAAACTGTCCCAAGTTGATACTTATGTTAGGACTATTGGAAAGGAGTAAAGAGGAAAAAACAATGGTGTAGGAGTCCAGAGAAGTCAGGAATGTTATGTTGAAACCCCCAATGACTCATTAACTGTACTTATGCAAGTATTCTGATTTCTGGAGTGCTTTATTATTTTATCCATTAAATGAGACATTACATATTTTACAATTGGGAGAAACAAGTTTAAGAGTTTTTGTGAAAATTATTTAAAAGAAGAAAATACTTTGTAAGTCTAAGGCAAAAAAACCCATAACTGAATACACAAAAAATTATTAACTTTAAAATGCCATGCTTACCATTAACAGATTATTTTGAAAGATCTCAATGTGATATTAACTAAGGATGGATAGAAGTAGAGATTTTACCAGTATGCACCTGTGACTTTTAAAAACAGACTTTTTCCATTTCTGTTGAAGTTTAACAAGTGAAGACATGAATACGTATAATTATTGAGAATCTTTCCTGTGTCAAGTACTATGATGATTTAAATGCTATTTTGTAAATGTAATTTTAATGACAACTTTATGAGGTGGATATCACTACTTCCATTTTCTTGATCAGAAAATACAGTGATTCAGAATATTCATTCAAAGCCTTTTCATCCATAATTTTAGAACATTTTGAGTACTATGCTAGAAGTTGAGATCAGAATGTCTGTGCTTCTGATGAAGTTTTTGGTGTCATGTGGCATATATGGATTTGAATTTGCCTGTTAACACACAGAAACAGTAAAGGACTAATAAATACTTTACCTATTCTGGTTGCATCAAGGGTGTGGACGTAATAACAACCAGCTCACAGCATTCCTGTAAGACTCAATCACCAATGAAATTATTGCATAGGCTATAATGCATTGTACAAAATTTATATTAACTATATTAGTGTTCCTGGTACATGTAATAGAGTTGCTTAGGCAATTTCTTAGCAAAAACATCATTCATGAGATTAATTTGATCCTCTTTAAAGATCATGATCACTGTAGTGTTGCACTATTCTGAATTCAATTCAATTTTGAAATTGAAGATAATATGTACTTATCTGGCAAATTATCTGGATTTTATAATAAGCATTTATAATAAGCACTATAGGCAAGTACTGAGTGTATTTGATATAGTGATTGAATCAGCTTACTCATTTACTAAGATAGCACATAATCTTTAGTGTTTGTGGTTTCCAAAATTCACCTCACTGTATTTCCCTTATCTTTTATGGCTCTCCTCTCATCTGCCCTTCCCTCCTCTTCTTCCTTCCCTCCCCTCCCACTTTGGTATAAGTACTAAACACCAAGGGATTCTGGTGTTAACACAGATGCAGTTAGTTCAGCAGGTGCAATAAAGTCATGATCTGCATAGTGCCATAAGGGTAACCCTAATTATGACCTCAGAGGTTTCCTCTCTAAGAAAGGCAACTTTATTTTATTTTCCAGGCTTATTGAAAATGCTGTGGTTTTCATAGAACTAAATTGAAAGGAACTAAGACATATAGAGTTTGCTAAGTCGGATACACGGTATTAATTGCACGTGATCATTTCATAGCACTTTGTAATAAACATTCTGAAGTCTTATAAGTCATACTCCATAAATTATGGTAGAGATAGGTAATTATGTGTGCATCGAGATATTTAAATTTTTGAAGGTTTAATGATATGGTAATATTAGCCATACTAATCTTTTTAAAAGTCAACTAATTAATGTAACATGATAAGGTGTTTGTGTTTTGGTTATTCCTTTATCTTCTGTTAAATTATAGCAGTTCAATTCCAGCATATTTTGTTTTCTCTTTCTTAGCACTTATTTGATAAAATAAAAATGTAACAGTTTTCATATATTTTGGTTAAAAATGTATTTTTCCTCTAGCTGTCAACAACAATATATTCAAATAGGAAAATAGATTTCTTACTATTTTTCTGGTAACCCATCTTATTCCTTTAATAATGCTTTTCATTGACCTATTATTCAAAATATATTTTGTACATTTCAAATGCATTTTATTAAAATTTCTTTTCAGGTAACCTAATTTATGTAACTTAATTTACATATATATTTCATTTAAATAAAATATGTGCCATTTATTCATTATTTTTGAACTTTAATATATAAATGCATTTTTCCGTTTCTTCCCTAATACATGATTTTAGAAAAATAGCAATTAGTAGGCTTCCTGGATTTTTATCATTTTTCCCTGATAAACATAAAAAAATAGCTTTGGTATTTTTACCAATAATTTCTTAATCACTTGGCAAGAAATACTAAGAGTAAAGAGTTTTTAAGAATTTACATCCAGTACCTGATTTTTGAAGTGACATGGATGGTTTGATAGAAATTCTGCACTGTATCTTGAGTAAATAATAGTCAACTGTGACATATGGACAATAATTCCTTTCAAAGAATTCTTGTGATGCTGAAAGCCACAGGAATGAGGCTTAGTAGTTTTTGCAGCCATTGGGACTCCACGATAGAATTGTAACCAAAATAGGAACTGACCTGAACATTTATAGAAAAGTAAACTAATGACCTGCTTGAATGCTCCCCATGGTTTCTAGGATCTGAGTTTACTGTTTCCCTCTGGTTTTAGTGTTTTCTTAAGAAGTCCTCTAGAAATAAAGCTCGTTTAAACAAACCTTCCTGGAGGAAGTGCTGTCTTCTCAGTATTGGATTTAGATGTAAGAGTACGATAGGAAAAGTAAGGCAAAGGCACTGACTGATACATATTATACATCATGTGTATATTATGATATATAATATATATTTCAGATAAATATACCTTGAAAGTGGGTCATTCTTAATTCTGGTTAAGATGGTTAAGACAACACAGCCACCTGGGTAGTCAGGATATGCCACTAGATTGAACATTCATAGTTCCTGTACATCCATAGTTCCTGAAGCTACATAGTTCACTGAGTGTAGCATCATACAGAAAATTGAACCCTTTCCCATCCTGCCAGGCAGCTGAAAAGATACACACCATCGTTTCTCATGGCTCAGTTTTGTATCAAACACATATGTTAAATCAGCAGCTGGAATTCAAGCCAGCTATCCACAAAGATGGACTTTGTGGTAAAGAAGGAATCTGCATCCTGAGAGACATTTATATTTCCTTTCTTTCTACATATATGTGTAGATCAAGGGAGAAAGAGAATATGAATGGGTCTTAGACTGCTGGTAATGACATTTCTGACAACAACATTACTCTAAATTTATTTTTGTTTTCCTTTTGTGCAAGTGAATATACCGGCTATATTCCTAATATGCTTTCTTAGTGTAGCAGGCTCTATCTACACTTTTATGTTGTTGGGGCATTTCTATATTAGGGGAGTGAAATGCTCATGAACTTTTCCATTGTTGTAACTTGAGAGTTGTAATTTGAAAAAAAAAAATACATAGAATATTATTGGACAGAGTCCCTGAATAAGAAGATAAATGCAATCCAGATATCTCTATTCTGACTGCTATTATTCACCTTTACTTTCATTTTTGATATTTTTCCTGGTGCTTAAAATCCACTTTGTTATTCACAATAACATTTCTATTGAGGGATTAACTTCCTTGACCCTGTTTTGCAAATGAAAACTGAATACATGCTAAGCTGGTAAAAGAATCTGTTTCGAATCAATAGCTCTCTGTATCTTCTTTGTTTATCCTACTAAACCATCTCTCTTTGCACTAAGTTTCAATAAAACCAAATGGCAACCGTATGACTGTTAGAAATATTTTGAACATCATTGGAAATCAAAATTTCAACCATCTGAGATGAACAAAAAAAAGCAGATTCTCATAACATCGCTATTGTTGGAAACATTTCAAAGCGTATTGTCATGCACCTGAATTTTGGGACATTTTTGCAATTCTTGAGGGATTTATTTTTATATTTTTGTCCTTAGTTGTTATTCATTTTTAATGCTATGATGTATTATAACATGTCTATCAAATTTATCATGGCTCAAATTACAGGGCTTTAGCAACACTATTTTTTGCCAAGTGAATGCAATGGAGAATTTGAAGCCACACATGAATCTTAAGTTTCAGTACAGTCCAAAATGCACATTAGTCATTGAAATTCATTTGCTTTTCTAGAGTGAATTTCATTTTTTAAGGATACATATGACCTTTTTTTAAAGGTCAAAGTTGGTATCAACTTTAATTTTTTAAAAATTTCCTTCTAAGGAATTCAAGGCATTTTAATTTTTTTTTAAATGGATGGTTGAATTACCTCCTAATTCTACAGAAATCATAAGGCTTCATTAAATCTCAAAACCTTGATGTTGGGGCGCCTGGGTGGCGCAGTCGGTTAAGCGTCCGACTTCAGCCAGGTCACGATCTCGCGGTCCATGAGTTTGAGCCCCGCGTCAGGCTCTGGGCTGATGGCTCAGAGCCTGGAGCCTGTTTCCGATTCTGTGTCTCCCTCTCTCTCTGCCCCTCCCCCGTTCATGCTCTGTCTCTCTCTGTCCCAAAAATAAATAAACGTTGAAAAAAAAAAAATTTAAAACCTTGATGTATAATCATTCGGAGATATTTTTTCATGGGTCTTTCATATAATTCTGCATATCTGATGAATAGAGGCCCTAACTGCCATTTTACAGAATTTAAAGGATATTTGAAGGATATTTGTATAGGGAAGAGACTTGGAACATAGTGTCTCCCTCTTAAACAAAAGGCTGGTTTGCAAGCCTTGAGCAGTTAGAGGTAGTGTCTCCCTCAGGGCACAGGGCAGGTATGCTTACCATCCAGTACAATAAACTAACATCTCCCTCAATATATAATGGCAAGCATGCTTGTGACTATAATAAAATATTCAGGTTCCCTTAACCCAAGGCTTCTCTGCTGTAATGCAACTCACTGCACGTACAGGTTGTCACCAGATCCTCTTCATACTGTGCACTAGGAATTGGAGCTTGGGGAACCAGCATGAGAATGCTGGTACAATGACTAATATTTTTGTGGGTAATAATGTCCTTTGTCTCTGATTCAAGAGCCATGTATATTCTGCCAGCCTGAATGAAACTGTATTTGAATAACTTGTTATCTTCTAAGTTAGAAAAAAATCATAGACCCTTTACAATTCTTGACAATATTGGTTATAATTTTCTGCAGGCATTTTAGATGATGAAAGATTATGGGGCGCCTGGGTGGCGCAGTCGGTTAAGCGTCCGACTTCAGCCAGGTCACGATCTCGCGGTCCGGGAGTTCGAGCCCTGCGTCAGGCTCTGGGCTGATGGCTCGGAGCCTGGAGCCTGTTTCCGATTCTGTGTCTCCCTCTCTCTCTGCCCCTCCCCCGTTCATGCTCTGTCTCTCTCTGTCCCAAAAATAAATAAAAAACGTTGAAAAAAAATTAAAAAAAAAAAAAAGATGATGAAAGATTATGTTCACTGTGTTCATTTTTTTTAAGTTTATGTATTTTTGCGGAGAGAGAGAGAGAGAGAGAGAGAGAGGGGGAGGGGCAGAGAGAGAGGGAGACACAGTATCTGAAACAGTCTCCAGGCTCTGAGCTGTCAGCACAGAGCCCGACGTGGGGCTCGAACTCATGGACAGCGAGATCATGACCTGAGCCAAAGTCGGGTGCTCGACCGACTGAGCCAACCAGGCGCCCCCAGACCACTCATTTTTCGTGAAAGACAGTGAAAATCTTGTCTTATAAAAGCCACAGAAATGAACATAGATTTTTATGCACATGCACATATGTGTGTGTTCTTCTGCTTGGGGGTCAATATCAGGTAAACTGAGCAAAGTGATTACAGTTTAAATTCAGCATTCAGAAGTAATAATAATAATAATGATCACTTGAGGTGAGCTTAGTATAACTATAGAATTCTGGAATTATTATGTTATATACCTGAAACTAATGTAACATTGTGTGTCTTCTATGCTTCAATAAAAAAAGAAAAAAAAAAATCCACACAAGTGGACTAAACTAACACTTAATGGGAGCTTAGTGTATATACCTGCTGCTCTAAATGCACTGCTTTTATTAACTAATTTTTGTAACTCGTATTTGGTTACAGGGTACATATTTTCCTGGTGCACCTGGGTAGCTCAGTTGGTTAAGCGCCTTGATACCGGCTCAGGTCATGATCTCATGGTTTGTGGGTTTGAGCCCTTGTCAGGCTCTGTACTGACAGCATGGAGCCTGCTTGGAACTTTCTTACCCTCTCTCTCTGTTCCTCCCTTGCTTGTGTGCACATGCACACACATTTTCTCTCCCAAAATAAATAAATAGGCTTAAAAAAAGATATGCATTTCCTTTCAAAGCAACTGGAAGAATCAGTTTTGTATCTTAGGTAGAAGATGCATCAAAAATGAAGCTTTGGCATTAAAGATATTTTAGAAACTAGATTTTATTCATATTTTGAATTAATATGTTTTATAATATGGCAAAATAAGACAGTAATTATTGTGTTTGAATTGCTATGGACCGAGTCTCATATATATAAACTTAGGGTTTGTTTCTTGTTTTGTTTTTTTGGTAATCTTTTGAGTTCGGGATTAAATTTTAAATGCACTTACAAAGTAAGGCTAGCACTTAAAATAGGAACAGTATATAAAACTTGAAGAGAGTTTACAGATTTTAGATTATATTTTTTTAAATTGGATCCCTCCCTCAGTGGTTGAAGTGAAATTCATATATTTGGCATTGGTTGACAAACTGTTATCTAGATTTGATTGGACACTGTATTTCATGCAGATATCAGTATACATACTTTTAGAGTGTAGTAAGCATTTTATGCTTTCTAAGGTTTATTAGAATGATTTGGACAGTTCCTCTGGGGTTTTCTAACTACATAGTTAGCAGGTGTTCCAGGTCATACTGACACGTAGCTTCTCATGGTCATCTTTGGTATTGTTTCTCTATGCGCTTAATCTTCAGGTTTGGATTTCTGTTCATTTTCAATGCGTATGCTGACCATCGTGTCATAGATCTAACATGAACTCTGGAAATATTTTTCTTGGATATGTTCTGTCTCAAGGCAAATAGGTTATGGTCAACTTTTGACTGTTTTTCTTTGATTTGTTCATGTTGCAATAAAAATTGCTATTATGTCTATCGGACATCACAAAACTTTCCTAAAGTTCTTTTTATGTCATTTAATTTTTATATAGTTTTCTTTACCACATTTTTAAGGGTGGTAAGGAAAACAGGATGCAAAATTATAGTATCTAAAAAATTGACACTATTTCAGGAAACTGAGAATCTTAAACTTTGTTTTTAGCTTTTATGCATTTAGAACAGAACACTCTTGGAGATTGTCATAATCACATTCAAATTGAGTGCTAAGCACACTAAATATATTATACTCTGTATCCTATATGCTATACAACGTATTAAATATAGACTGCCTGTGTGTATATATGTACGTGTGTGTACATGTGTGTGAATCAAAATATTTTTTTGGTATTGTGTTTAAAGAGATACCAAAATTAGTATAACTTATTGATTCTAAGTCTTAATATGCGTTTTAAAAAGAAGAACCATTTGCATTTGGAAACAGAATGATCAACCAATAAGTTGTATTTTTCTTTTTAAATGGATCAGATCCATGTTCCCCTTATAATATATCACAATGAGCTGTTTTATGGTAGTAAGTTATATATATAGCCTTTTATACGTTAGGGTTTGATCAGAGGCCAGAACTTGTATGAGCGATGTTAAAAAGGATTTTGTAACAGGCACTTGACCTTATACAGTTGTGGAAGATGGTGGAGAAATCCATGGATCTCTGGAATTTATTGCCTCTGAGTCAGGTAATGGGCCTGACATTGTTGTGGGTCACCAGGATTGGCACTAGGGAAGAAAAGCTGACATTTAGTGGGGAAGAGCAAGGACCAACTGAAACTTGCAAGGATAAACTGTGACCCACAAGGACAAACTAGAGTTGGTGTCTCTTTCACCACTTCCAACTTTGATGACTTGGGTGACCTACAGAAGAAACTGATGCTTTTTGCTATGGAGCTGCACAAGTACCAGGACCAGGTCTTATAGAAGCTAGCAAATAAGATCTGGTAGAGGGTGCAGGAGGGGCAGGCCCAATGCTAACATGGTGGCCAGCAGATCAGAACAACTTTGGGACTTTTATGGTTGCAGTTCAACTTCTGCCTTGCACATCTCATGCAAAATACTTTATGGCCAATCTTAACCAGTTTATGGAAAAGGGAATTCTACACTGTACTTCCAGCTTATCTCAAGTGACACAGTACAATTCTGCCACAACTTTTTAATAATTGCTGCATTTGCTGTTTGACAGTAATTCATGCCATCTACCACTTTGATGAAAAGAGTGACTATAACTTATAGTCCTCCACTCGTGGAAGACTGGAATTTTATGAAAGTTCTAATGAACAACATGTAATTTCCCTTTGTAACAAAAATGGGCACATATTTTTAATGTTTCATACCAATTTTACTAAGTCCACCTCTCCTTATCATCAAGTATGGGCTTAAACTCCCTTATCTGTCCTTAAAAGGAAGGAACAATTCATAATGGAGTTCTTGCCCAAGGTATTGCACACTATAGTGAATGGCGTGAGAGGTGAGCATAGGTGGAAATATTCAAATCAAATAAACAGATGATTTCCTATATTAAGAATAAGTTAGGGGCACCTGGGTGGCTCAGTCAATTAAGCGTCTGACTTTGGCTCAGATCATGATCTCACCACTCATGGGTTCAAGCCTTGTGTCTGGTGCTAACAGCTAGGAGCCTGGAGCCTGCTTTGGATTCTTTGTCACCCTCCCTCTCTCTCTGCCCCTCCTCCACTCACACTGTTTTTCTCTTTCTCTCAAAAATAAACATTAAAATTTTTTTTTAAAAAAGAATACTATAACCAGCTGATTATTTAGTAAGTACTAAGTTATTATGGTAAGTACTTTACTATATCACTATTCTCATTTTTAGTTGAGGAGACTGTGACTCAGAGATCCTAAGTAACTTTCTGATAGCCACACAGCAAATGAAAAATGTTGCCTGAATAATTCTAACCCATGTCTGACTGACTTTTAAAGCATCATGTTAAGGGGCGCCTGGGTGGCGCAGTCGGTTAAGCGTCCGACTTCAGCCAGGTCACGATCTCGCGGTCCGTGAGTTCGAGCCCCGCGTCAGGCTCTGGGCTGATGGCTCAGACCCTGGAGCCTGTTTCGGATTCTGTGTCTCCCTCTCTCTCTGCCCCTCCCCCGTTCATGCTCTGTCTCTCTCTGTCCCAAAAATAAATAAAAACGTTGAAAAAAAAAATTAAAAAAAAAAAAAAAAAGCATCATGTTAAAACCCCCATGCTATTTCTGTTTTGTTATTATTAATTCATTACTTTTGCTCTATATGTTTTTTTAAATTTATTTATTTATTTAAATGTTGTCTGTGCCCAACATGGGGCTCAAGCTTATGACCCCAAGATCAAGAGTCACATACTCTTCTCACTGAGCCAGCCAGATGCCCCTATATGTTTTCCTTAAATTCTCTGAGAATACCTTTTCAAGTTTGAATATCTATTTTAAAAAACTAACATCTTTATTAAATATTCATATAATCAAAATTTAAAATTCTGAAGGTCCAAATTTTCATTGTATTCAGAAATTATTTCTAAAATTAATGTATGTAATATATATGCACACATATATCTGTATATGTGTGTATGTACATTATAGTATATACAGATTATATAGTATATATGGAGTATTATAAATGCCTAAGGAGTCTCCATATATTAGAAAATATATTAAGAGAACATTTTATATTATTAATTAATTAACAGCATTTAATACTTTTGATATTAAGACTCCAACCAAAAATGTTTTCACTTTTCATGTTAGACAAGGTAGAAGGTAAAAGAGAGGTATATGTGAATGAAATCAAGCATTCCTTTAAAATGTGGATTTCATTTTTATTTCTCCTTCCTCATGGCTATATATCACACATAATTAAAGATGCAGTTTTTCTCCCTTATTTGAGTATTAGATTCTGTTATGAGAAAGCATATATGTTAGGAATAAATATGCCAACTAATTCTATCCACAGTAAGCCTCTTTAAAAATTTTTTATGTTTATTTTTGAGAAAGAGAGGGAGAGAGACAGAGCATGAATGGGCAAAGGGCAGAGAGAGTGGGAGACACAGAATCCGAAGCAGGCTCTAGGCTCTGAGCTGTCAGCACAGAGCCCGATGCGATGCAGGGCTCGAACTTGTGAACTGCGAGATCATGACCTGAGCCAAAGCCAGAAGCTTAACCAACAGAGCCAACCTGGTGCCGCAGGAAGCCTTTTTAGATTGTAACTCTACCTACTTGGTGTAAATCATGGACTTAGTTGCTGTAAGGCATGAGCACCAAGTACTCAACATGTTGCATAAAATTGGAAACCACATAGTATGGTTGAAATCAGAGTAGGGATTTTTGACTACTTAAATAGTTCTTCTGGCTTGGCAGGAAAATTTTTAAGTTGGTTTCACATAATACTTTATAATTGTATGCTTTCATTTGAATATAAGATAAAGAAGGTTTATTTTTTTATGGACCACCTACAATCAAACAACTCAAGTGAATGATACAAATGTGATAATTAGATTGATAGCACAATATGAAAGAAAATATAAGCTAAAATGTAGATGTTATCAGTTTCTCTGGTCCATAAGTAACTTCTAGAGCTTCACAGCAGTCAATCCTGAGGTGAAGAGTCAGTCAAATGGGGCATCTTAACAGAAATGAGTATTTACATAAAATGATTTGGTAGCTTTGTGTAGGAGTCTTCATTTAGTCTGTCACATAACTCGAGCCACTTTAAAATTTAATTTTCATCTGTTACAGGTTTAAAGATGTTATAGGTCAGTTAATGTGAATAGGCTTACATTCTTAAATAACTAGCCATGAAATGACACCAATTTTGTTGTCCTAACATTGTTTTAAAAAAAATTCTGAAATCAAAACACAACAAAACAAAGCTTTGAGGTGAACAGGTCAGTTGGTTTTATTAGTCCATCATTTTTCTTGATAATGAAGGTGAAAATGTCTCCCAAAATGGATAGAACAGCCTACTCACCATATCACAAGGTGCATGTTAAGCAATTCCAGGTCACAAATTCAACATTAGATGGTTAATATTATAATTAGAACACAGTTAAGTCTTAGTTTTATTACCTATGCCTCTTTGAAGAAGAGATATATAACATCCTTTAATGAATGCCGAGGTATTAGAAAGACATGATTATGGATGATTAGGTCACAGCTGTAATAGCATAGTGTTAAAAGAAAAAAAAAGAAAATATTATTGCTAGATAAGTATGAAACAGCTTACATAGAGGGATGAAGTGAGTGACAGGAACAATCTCACGGATTACTGCTTTGGCACGAAGATTCTAGTATTCAGCCAGCTTGCCAAATAAATTGAGCAGAGAAAAAGAAAGTCAACAGATTAACTTCAGGAATTAAGCTTATTAATGGATTTTCATGCAGAAATGTATCCACCCATCATGATAGGAAAAGGATTCCTTTGCTTTCCCAGATGGTAGATTAAACATTAAAATATTTCTACATAAACTACATAGAGACTTTTTCTTCTAAATGAATGTTCGCTGACCTGAGGCAATACTACACTATACCCATTCATTTTGGGCGGATTTTTATTTGAACCAGAACAAGTTGTTAGATTTAATCATGAACTGAATATATTTGAATAGAAATTGTTCATCTTCACAGCCTTCTCTCCTTTTTTCTCTTATTTAGAGTAACATTTCACTGCTCCATCCATAATTTAAGAACATGCAAGGAGGTAATTGGAATTGGAGGTAAATTACATTCTTTTGTAGAAAGTATAATTATCGGAAGTTAGTTAAAAACACCTCAATTCTGTTTTAATTTTCATGCATGGAGCAGTTGTTTTGACAGATGGATGGACTTTATTTTTGTAACCGTCCGGGAAAAGTCTGCGTAACATAGTCTAATCAGTGCTACATATTTGTAATGTTTGTTTTTGAATCACAGTGCATTTGGCTCCTATATCTTTTTTCTGGGGGTAGACATTTTCTTTCTAATTTATTTTTCCAGGCTAATATCTCTTTTGTTTAATTCCTCTATCAATTTAATCTGAAAGCACTAGAAACATTGAAAAAATAAGTGTGAACGGTTTGTCACTAGGATGATGAATCATTGTTCTTCAGGTGCAGCCTTGGGGTTTACTGGTTTATTATTGCCCTTACTTTTACTTCTAGGAAAGTTAACAATTCATAATGCTGTTGGTCTGGAGTACATTTCAGTAAAATAAGAGGTCAGTATGGTTACCTGACTCTTGGGAAGCCAACTTGTTGCTAAACTTGTCTGTGTATCTCAACTTAAATTCCAAAAAGGATCAAGGTTTGAAAAATGAATTCATTTTGAACTGATTACATTTTCTTTATTACGTTGTAAATCCGCCGGTGCTGAGCAAAGCAGTGCAGTAGTTTAATGCCAAAAAGTACATTACATTCTAAGTTTTAAGAATTGTCATGGTTCAAGAAAAGGTCAGAATCACTCTTCTTCTGTCTCCCTAGAACAGAAATGTGTGAAGTGTGTTTCCTTTTTCTGCCACGCTTCCTTCTTTTTTAGAGGAATGTCCAGGCTGCTTCCAAATAAAATGAGTATCCTGTTTTGGAACATTCAAAAAACAAAAACAAAAACAAAAAAAACCTTGGCAGCAACAAGCTAGAGAGTGAAGGCAAATGAATGACAGAATTGATACTCTTTTATGTAGGTTTTCCGTTTAAAGAACAATCCTTGCTAACAATGTCTTCTTCAAATTTTTGGTTCTTCTCTGTCCAGTACTTTTAATTCACTGCTTCCATGCAGCTATTTTTAGCCAATTTTGAAAGTACTTCATTCACTGTCTTTGTTTCATTTCAAATGTCTTAACCTATTCTGTAAACCTAAGAAATTTCTCTCCATTCTATTTGCATCAACCTTCCTTTCAAAATAATGCTGAGCTAGCCCTGGGGCATGGCAACATTACAGCCTGCTGCCAACTAGGAGAGTTCACTGGGGAAATGAAGGGGATCATTCCAGGCCTTAGGCCAATTGGGTGGGTCTAGTCCCTTTGTAGCACAGATAGAGTCTGTTATCAGTATTCTCAGTAGAACCCTTTGCCAGGTTTCACAGCTATAGTCTTGTGACTGATTTTTTTCCAGCAGCTCTGTAGAGGGCTAGCTGTCGTACTATCGTAATACTTCTTTGATAGTTAATAGACAACAAACTAAAATTATGATATTCATTGTGGCTCACTTCTGTAGTTTTAAGAACCCTGAGTTTTTCAACCACTAATTATTGCTAACCAATTACCCAGTCTATAAGAGATATCAACTCACCAGCCTATTGATTTTAGAACTGAAAACAGTTACAGAGATGGCATGAGTCTCCATTTGTCTTTACAAGTATCCATGCTCATAAAATGTTTCCTTTTATTGTTGTCCCAGAGAACTAGGGCCTCTTCTCAGATTTCTAGGATGCACTTAGGTGTTACTAATGGGATTAGAGAATTTGGATTTGTATTCAGAATTGCATGTGTGTCTTTTAAGGCATGGCAGGCAAACTGGAAGCCTGTTCTTTTCTAAAATGAACAAGATGTCCATCTGGTTCTGCCACTATTATTTATTAGAATATTCGTTTGCTTACCAATATATACATAGCCATTTACTTGGTTTCAACATACGGTGCCGGAACTGGTTATTTATAATCACGAATGCTGTAATACTGAGTCCACAATTAGGGATGGCTGTCTTTATGTAAAAGAAGAGTATGTGGCCACCTACATGTTTCAAAAAATGGGGTGCTGTGAAACATTTTCCTGAAAATGCCTTCTTTGCAAATGACTGAATATTCTTTAAAGTACAAATAAATCCTTTGGGTAAGACTTATGAATGGCCTCATTTGTAAATGAGTTTATCAGATGTTTCCCTCTGCACAACCTCTTTCCCCTGCCTAGACATTCATGCCCTAGCCTCTTGGGAGGAGAGAAACTGTTGCGGAATGGGCAGTTTGTTGCTGAGAGTCTTGGAAGTTAGGCTCTATCTGTTTTGTCTAAGATGTACCATTAAATGTGGGTAAGATCCATATACTCTTTAAGTTAGCAAATTTTTCTTCATTGCAACTTCTAAAATTAATTGATTTGAGAGCTTAATTTTATATGCTGTACTGCTTTACCAGACAGAGTCAGGATTTAAGTGGCAAAACAGTGGGAGAAATTAGATGTTTATTTTAGTTACTTCCCTAAACTACTCAGCATATGTTAAGAAAGTATGAGGAGTCATAACTTGAAAGTTACATATTTTACCTTAAATAGGTCTCATTCATCTTTGGGGCAGTATATTAACAGGACACCCTTAGGTTTCATCCCAGAAAAATCAGTGGTAATGGAAAGCAGTTATTTGAATTTAAATAACAATTATTCTGCTTAAGTTTGGTTGTCTGCTCCTTATTATGGGGGCAATAAAGACCAAAATTATCAGCTGCAAACACAGAATACAAACATCATGTGGAAATGTACTTACATCATTGTAACACCTCAGTTATAAATGCCAACTGACCACATAAGTCCAAATGCATTCTGAGCTTTCACTTGAAAAGGCACATGTTACACAGAGTGAATTTGGAAGTGTTCCATGCTTTGAGGTGCTGGGATCAACACTATCTTCTATTATATTTGCCAGCCTTGCTCACATTAGAGTCTGCTTTTCATCTTTATCTGCATTTCTAGTTACATATTTGGCTCTTATTTCCAAATTTTTATAGGTAAAACACAAACTTAGGATAATCTATGATCAATAATAAAATAGTTTTCGATGAAGTTTTTATTATTTAGCATATGAATATTCATTTGGCTGCTTTCAAAGTGGATATTATGTATTCCATGATGAACTCATACTTTCTACTTATATGTATGTAATTTTTAAGATTCCTTATATGGTTAACAGACCATAACCTTTTATTTGAAACTATTTTGACAGTTTGGGTTTTCTTTTCTTTTTTTTTTTTTTCTTTTTAATATTGATATAGATTCACCTATTTAAAAATAATTTTGTGAGGTGCCTGGCTGGCTCAGTCAGGTAAGGGCCCAGCTCTTGATTTTGACTCAGGTCATGATTTCTTGGTTCCTGAGATAAGCCCTGCATTGGGCTCTGCGGTGACAGCGTGGAGCCTGCTGGGTATTCTCCCTCTCCCTCTCTCTCTGCCCCTCCCCCATTTGTGTGTGCACACATGCTCTCAAATAAATAAATAAACATTAAAAAAATAATGAAAATATTTTGCAAAAACTAAGTCTTTTCTGCTCTGGATTTTTTGGGTAATAAAATTATCAGTTTATATTCTGATTATCTGATTTTTCTCCCAAATCTTTCATCAACAGGGACAAAAGGCTGAGATTCCTATTTGTTTATAGAAAAACAGTTTCTTTCACAGCACCTGCAGGTAGACTATATAGAAAGGATATAAATGGCTCTGTCCATTTTATTTGTTTTTATTAAAATTTTTTTTTAATGTTCGTTTATTTTTGAGAGAGAGAGACAGACACAGAGCATGAGCAGGAGAAGGGCAGAGAAAGAGGGAGACACAGAATCTGAAGCAGGCTCCAGGCTCTGAGCTATCAGCACAGAGCCTGATGTGTAGCGGGAACCAACGAACTGTTTGTGAGATCATGACCTGAGCTGAAGTCGGATGCTCAACTGACTGAGCCACCCAGGTGCCCCTTTCTCCATTTTATTTTTCAAGTGATCTTTTATTTCAAAAGATACAATGGCAGGTATATCTAAACTATAAATAATAAGATATGACTAGAATATCTCCTAAGAACTAAGCATTCTTACCTGTGGGATTTGTGGCTCATTGGGCAGGGAATGCATGTATGGGTTCATGGGTTCAGGATGTCCATGAACCTCCTGAAAATATTTGTTAATTATAGCCACTCCATAAAAGATCTTTCCACCTACAGATATTCAGTACTCTAACTAATCTTCCCTATTTCATAGAAATATACTCTGCATTGTCTTTGAGGCTGAAATAATGTTTTGGAGAGGAGGCAGCTTTACTTTCTTAGACTCTATAGAGGTTACTAATGAGCAGAACTGAAGTTTAAAGGCAGGCACCCATCATTATTGGCTACTACTAATGTTTAAAATTCATGTTTAATAAAAAGCTTTATTATCTTTTATTTTTGTCTTATTATTCTAAACTTAAAGCTTATTTTTGCAAAGAAATTTCATCACTGTGTGCTTTAAGTAATCTTTAATTAATCATATCATTTCCTGTTCCCCTCATCTCTAGAAAAGTCACCTGTGATTAACAATTATTTATACCTTTATTCCACTTTTATATAAATAAATTACAAATAGTTTTAATGAACTGCTATGGAAGACAATCTTTTATTACCCCCCCCAATGATAAGAGCTTTTATATTTTATTTCATTAGATAATATGAACAAATAATAGGATAATAAGCCCTAAAAATGTTGTGAAAAAGACACAAAAGAAAAGAAATCTGTTCAAGCATGCCTAGCACCCTAGAGGATACCTCAGCCATGCTGACTGCTAGAACTCACTGGTTTTCCTTTTGTTTTACAGAAAGAATGTGCTAATTTCATCAAGGTGCTTAAGGCTTATAATCAGACTCACTTGTACGCCTGTGGAACGGGGGCTTTTCATCCAATTTGCACCTACATTGAAATTGGACATCATCCTGAGGTAAACTAAAGCTGGCTTTTAAAAACTGGTATTTGTCCATGACCCCTTCCTATTCAAATGCTTCATTACTAATTTCTTCAGCTCATTTAGCTTCTGGTTTGCTATTCAGTGGGATCTACTTCAAATTCAGATGCTGTTATTAATTTTAATCTGTGAATGCAAAAAGAATGAGACCATCACTCAACGATAACTATGGAACAGGAGGAAGGAAGGAAGAAAGCATTTGCTTTTGCCCTGGATTACAGAGTCCAATCCATTTTGCATGTGCAGCAGATGTCAGCAGGCTGAATGTGTACTGTTTTCTCCTTCATTTGTATATTGCCAGCTTTCCCCTCCATTTCCATCCTCCGCCAGAAGTGTCTGCCACCCCAGTTGTTTTCTTCTGCCTAGGGATTAAGGAAGGATGCCATACATGTGCACAATGGTCTGATCTCATGTTTGACCTAAATTATTCACATTTGTGTTCTTACTCAACTAAGCTTTCTTTCTCTATTTTGAGCTATAATGTTGGCAGTATGGAAAAGAAAAAGAAATGTTTCTTTAATTGGTTTAATATAAGAGATGTTTTAGTTAGGTAATTAAAGTTAGGTAAGTTTAAGTAACACTAGAGATTAGGGAAATACTGAAAGGAAAAGTTACGGATATTGAAAGTGGTTCCATGAATTGGGCTTACCAGTAAGCCTTCAACTATAAGCCCTTTTATAATTTTTTGGCACTAAATGCCAAAAAGAACAAATGGTGAGAGCATCATTTGTGACAGAATTTTCTTCCAAATTGGAATTCAGAGATACTCAACAAATAAAGGATTTATTTCTCCAATATTTTTGAAATCCCGAAGATAAAATATAATTCACACGTGAGCCACTTCTCTGTAGCTATAGATTCTCTCCCTAAATTTTCTTAAGGTGTCCTAAAGTGATACAAAAACGTTCTTTCAACCCAAAGGTTTAGAAATCAAAACAGTCTGTGCTATAACATCTTTGTAGACACCTTAGAGACTATGTGGTTTCTAGACCAAACACAATTATTATTACTTAACTGATGATCCTGGAAAGATGAAAACACTTTCCCAAGGCCTCACCAGTGTAAGTATTTGCTCCTCATCAGCCGGTTCCCCCCGGTCCATCCTTCCTCCTTTCCCGTACAAGCACGTATAGTATACTTGCTGACGTACCCAAGAGTTTTAAGTAAAAACTAACTTTAAGGAAAGGCCGTTCTACTTAAATTACTTGTTTCGTGTTGATGAAATTAGGAATAATTCCTTGCACGTGATCTAGGAGACTTTGTATGCTTGACTTCCAGCACCTCCTGGAGAAATCTCTCCCTCTTTGCTTTCTTCTCATCTGTTCCTGTAGTCAGGCACCCCAAGAGTTAGGCCTGGGGTAATTGCCCCACTATTCTGTACTCTGGAGAAAGCTCTAGAGAACTCCTTCCACATCATATTACACTTTTTCAGTTTGTCAGGGATCATGCTGTCCAGACAGAGCAATGGAATCAGGAGAGCTGAGCTCCTAGCACAGATTAATAGAAAAGACATGGGCTGTGAAGTCACATCTGGCTTCTGATCTTATTCTACAACTCACTAGCTTTGGAGCCCTGGAAAAATTATTTAACATCTCAGACTCTGTCTCATACTATGTAAAACAAAACTGAACAAAACCCCTGTTATCCTCAGTGTCCATATATTGTAAATGAGAGGTTGACTTGTTATCTCCAACTGCCTTCCAACCCTCCTAGTAAGGGCATGACCCACTGACTTTTTTTGTTATAGAAACTCAATGAGTTCTAATCCCATCATTGTTAAACAAGTGTCCCGTGTCCTAGAGTGGAGGACTTTTGTCTGACCTTACTTGGTACTAGATGCTTGATCCGGAATAAGCTACTTATTTTCTTTGTGTGTCTGTTTTATGTATGGCTGTTGTGAGGGTTTAACATTGTCCAATAGGTAGTAGGTACTGAAAGAATGTTATCATTTTTAAAATAAAAATCTGCATCTCGCTGTTACCGTCTTTCGTGTAAGTAATTGTCATCTTGTACCTCACTTGATCAGATATTGTAAATTACCGCACTGAGCTCCCATTGTTACTAGGTGATTCTGCACTTTATCTTAAATTCTTCCATTTAAAAATTTTAAACTTAGATGATCTTGATGGCCATTTAAATTAAAATACCATTTATTGTTCCCATGTTTCTATCATTTTCCCAAAAATACTGATTTTTTTTCTTGAAATTGCTATTTAGGAGAGTTCACAGCATATTTCCTTTATAACTCATTAACTATTCATTGTTCTCTTATGGGTGGGCAGGGGAAATGAAAGGTACAGGTTCTGGAGCCAAGCCACTTATCCAGGAAAGTGGAGGAAGCCATTTCCACCACCGAAATAAATAAAGCTTCCCTTCTAATCTCCTTTGAGGTAGAATATTGGGATGCAGGTATTTTCCTGAGATTCTGAATCTCAGAGCTTTGGAGAGAGGTCCTCCTTCAGAAGCTCAATGACCTTGATTTACATGGCAAATATATTGGGAAATATTGTTCCAGAGTCTTTTAAGTGGTCAGAGGAAAGATGATTATGCAGTCATCTGGGGGAATTTGGGGCGGTCTAGACAGACAATCTAGGAAATTCTGGAAAAGATATTATCAAGATAGCTTGTCTAGACAGTATAAGATTTAATTTTCAAATGCTTAAGCTGCCTTAAGAGAGAATCTGCTTTAAGTTGATCTATACTGGTACTTAAAATCCTACCCTTGAATTTAGACAGTTATGCCGTTTGTGAAGTTGAAGAGACAATGTGTGCTTCATGCCTTTAGGAAAAGAATAACAATGATGGAAAGATTGGAAGAAGAAGGTACAGTGATCAGAACTGAGGCTACAATTGTTGGGTTAGCTCTCGTGAAGTTTGAATTTAGTAACTTTTGTTTGCAAGGATGGCTTTTCATATAGAACCAGGACATATCGTTGTCTTATATTTTAGTTTATAAATAGAATGAATGCTTTGCTATTACCTGTCCCATACTACATAAAATAATTAACTAGTATCCTCTTTAAACCTCTGTTCTGCCTTTACATAATGAAGATTATTTCATCATACAAAAAAAAAAAAAGAAAGAAACATTTTGCTTTTCGCTTTTATTGTGGCCTTTGTGGACATTTTAACATTCAATTTTTTTCTTTGCTGTGTTCTTTCTTTAAAATAACTCATTATCTTACACTGAGTTCCCCAAATTGTTGAAACTCACTGTTAGGAAATGATACAGTGGACTTAGCTTTTCAGATAACTGATGTCACAGAAGTAAAGACATCACTTTGGAAGCAAATCAAGATTCCCTTTGTGATTTAACAGCCTCAGATCTTGCAGGAGGAAATTAGCAGTTGCTTTAAGTAATGATAAATAGTTTGAGGGAAAAAAAGAGAAAACCCTTGCTTAGTCTTCCAGTTAGAAAAATAGGCCTTATTTTACACTCCTAGCATTTTAGCTATTTACACTCCTGAATACTGTATTCCAAAATCTACTCTTGCCATATAGTGAATGTCTTCTGACCACACACAGTATGTCATTGATTACTGTATTAAACAGATTTTCTGTTTCCTGTAGTACAGTTGGGAATTGGTAGACCTATTAATTAACTCCAGTTCTATAAGATATATGTCAATCAATTCTTGGGTATCTGCCAGTGGTTTTTGACACTGCAGATAACTGCCAATGAGGTCACATACTTTATGCACATGTGTGTGTTTATCATAAAAATGCACAGTTCACAGAAAGAGTGATTCAGAGCTAGAGTACAGATGAGTTTTGTGTTTAAACTCTCAGTATCCATGCCATTCAAATGAAAAGTGTAAGTCATCCTTACAAGACAGAATATTCCCAAATGGCTCTTAGTATATGGTATTTCCCCTTCAAATTTACATCTGCTAATAACAAAAATGTATGAGTTTCGGACGAGTATAGCTTTTCAAAAAAGTCTCTGGATGCTTTCTCAAATTCCAAATGGGCCTTTTCTATATACCGGGCAGGAAATCTGAAGAAAGATGGACCCAGATGAGAGCTGGAAAATATTAACTCTATAAATACTCTCATAATGTCATGATCTCAATTTATGATTGAACCAAGGGGACATTAAGAAATGCAGTGAAGCTTAATGGCTATCTCCAAGGTCATTTCTGTAATGACAACCCATATATCTAGATATAAAATAAAATGTTTTGTCTGGTTCTTCCCTTCCATGAAGAATAAGACTTTGCTTTTATGCAAAACTTTGAATCAAATGCTCTTAGAGTCTTCAAGGCCAAAATGCTATTTAAGTGGTAGTTAGTGCTCTGGTGACTAATTTATACATCTATCTAACCTCTTCTTATTGTGTTCTCTCTCTCAATGCATGATCCTGTTTATCCCAGTAGAGCACAGGTTTATTTCTAGGAGGAAATGTACTAAAGCTGAGAAATTTAGATGTCTTGGTAAAACAGTGAGGAGTTACTTTTGGGTAACTCTTTCTGTCTTTCTTAGATTATACAGTGGAGTCTGAATTTACTTTTTAGTGGACTAACTTACGTGGGAAAAGTCAGGATTCCTTGGAGATTTCTTCTTGGCTACTCATTATTTCCACCAGAGGCAGTGTGTTCCTCATTTGCACCACTGACTGAGTAACATGTTGTTAGAGCAAGTCCATTATGATTTCTAGGTCTCTCTTTCCTAATATTTCAATACTTGAATCATGTTGGAAGTATAATCATGTTGGAAATATAAATAGTACCACCATTTATATTGCAAATTAAATTTATTATTTTTTTATTTAATAATTTTTTTAATGTTTATTTTTGAGAGAGAGAGAGAAAGACAGAGTGGGAGCTGGAGAGGCACAGAGAGAGAGGGAGACCCAGAATCTGAGGCAGGCTCCTGGCTCTGAGCTGTCAGCACAGAGCCTGATGTAGGGCTAGAACTCACTTGCCATGAGATCATGACCTAAGCTGAAGTCAGACACTTAACCAACTAGGCCACCCAGGTGCCCTCTTGGAACTTAAATTTTAAAACACTCTTATATTTGTATTTGAGGAACAGAATCATAGTTCATAAATTCTGAGTGAACTTAACAGCTCAGCAATATATTTTTCATGAGCTATTAACATTCTAATTTCTAAATATTATCAATAAGACAGTTTCTCAAAATTAATAGAACTAGTAGTTAAATGAGGTAGTAGGGGGACCTAAGTCATGATTAGAAACAAGGTTAGAAAAGAAAAAAGTTCACAAATGATTAAAAAAAAAAAAAAAAGTGAGAGAGAACCAGAAATCCCCCTCACCCTGTTTAAAATGTTACAAATCACCGTTTTGTTTTTTGACTTGTTTGCTCTAAATATGTGATATGAAAACACCATAGTAATGACATTAATATTTTACCTTCTACCACATATTTGGTTCATTTGAAAAAAAGATTTTTTTCCTCAAAGTATTTCACTGTGTTTTATTCCTAAGAACAATGTCAGATAAAAATGGAAATGTTAGCATTCAATTCTTAGGGTATTTAGTCTCATGTTTTATCATATCTGGTTTACCTACTGCCAGAAAAATAATTTGGACCAAATTAAATAGTTTTCTAAAGGCCATCCATATTGGTTCAATGACATCATTGTCAATTACTTCTTAAAAGTCTTTAATGTACTCAGTTTTTGAATCACATCTTCATTCATAATCAACATAGGTATAAGGACTGACTCGTATACAGCATGTTAATCAAAATATTTTTTCTTCTCCTGAACCCTCAAGAGCTAGTATGGATCGAAGACCTTCCACTTATTCGATCTAGCCAGTCACTGGAGGTATAGACTACCCAAGTTGCTCTTTCTCCTATCTATGTCTTTTTGATTGATTCCTCTGCACTCATTCCTCATATGATCTATTTTAAGAAAAAATATGTACCCATAAAAACTTTTAATTTGTTACCAATATTACATTTTACAGTAAACATGAAGAGTAGACTAAACCCTGTTGCCTTAAGGAAAATAGCAGAGTAGGCTTAGACTGAATTTCCACAGATCAGAATATATTTGTCTTCTCTTGCAGTGTTTCAAATAGGTATCAGCAAGTTATCTTGCAGATTTGTTGCATATGGTTCACTTTGATGATAATCTGAAAAAATAATGTAATTGCATACTAAGTTATTTGGATAACTACCTCATAATCATTTAAGATATTTGTTTCTTTGCTTGGGGATTATGATCATGTGAGTGTCAAGAATACTCCTTTAATTTTCTTGGGCTAATGAGAAAGAAACAAAGGTTGACTTGATATGCAAATGATGTATTCCTGCCAAGAATAAGCCAAAGTAAGGTCAGAGTGGACTGTGTGAAGGAAGGTTTTGCTGTGGTTGAAAGAGAGAAAAGTGGTTAGAGAATTCAGTCACTCCAGAGCACAGAGGAGGGTTGGTCTACCAGACCCAAAGACTGTAGCTTCTGGACACTAGAACCATGTTCATATTGTAAGAAGGTATTTACTTTTTAGAATACACAGGGGTATCATTATCACTTTGCATTACTATTGCAAATTTTAATTTTGTTCCCTAGTTTTGTTGGTACTTAATTTTAATCATGAAGAACATATAATTCCACAAATTTACTTACTTTTAGGAAATATATGATAGAAGGTAAACCTGACAGTACAGTAAGAAGATAACTTGTGGTAGTTTTTAAGCAGATAGTGTCCCCTCTTCTCTGTGTTCACATCTGAGGACGCTCTCCTTGCCCTAGTGTGATGTCCCCTGGTCATGGGCTCCTCATGGCGCTCAGCTGCTCCAGACTTAACACATGTGGTTAATTTGGACAGGATGAGAGCTGGGGAAGTAGAAATAACACAGGCTGGTGATGAGAATCAGCGTGAGGTGATGAGAACAGCACTGAGGTGAAAAGGAAAGACATAATGAGAAAACCAGTACTTTTGCAATAGAAGTTTTATTTATTAAATAGATTTGAGTAGATACTAGGCATAATAGAAGCATAACATTTATATCTTAAGTTCTTTAGATTTGTAGCTACATTTCTACTCACTTGCTACAATCAATGCCCAAATGACCTTGGAAGCAATTTGTATTCAGATGACTAGTTTAATAGAGATAAAACTGACTTTACTAAAAATATAGGAAACATTTTTCCTAAGCCACGTCCTCATAATAATAGTGAGGAATATAAATAAAAATGTCTGCCCCCAAAGAGCTAACATACATATAAATCTCTAACTTAAACATAGGTGAAACATCAGTAATAATAACAGTTATATTCCCAACAACTAACACTTATTGAGGAATAAGTGCTTTGAATTTGTTACCTCATTCATTCTTCACAAAATCTGATGAGCTAGGTACCCTTATATTCTCATTGTACGCTTGAGAAAGGTAAGGTTTTCATGGGTATTTTGTAAATGTACCTGAGGCAAGCATCCTGTTCAGTGGTTTGTGTCTGAGACCACAACATGTTCCTTTCAAAGGAAGTTACTAACAGCATGTAGTGGAAGAGGAGTGATGAAGTCATTCATTCTAATTTAGAGGACTAAGTTAAGGATTTTTGTGTTGTATTTATTTTATATTTTGAAAATACTCAACAATACTTCAGATTCATTGCCTAGTTTGAACAGGTGATGACTGTAAATAAGGGGAATTCACGAAGTGAACAAAGGCATTCACATTTCAGTTGGATTTAGAAAAATGAGTGAAGTATTGATAGTTGTGAAAGATAGTCGAGACTAGAAGGGCAGAATAAAAGGACAGAGTCATAAATGAGGAAATGGCAAATATCCCAGTGTGCAGAGAGTATAGTGATTTCAAAAAAGAAGGCTGGAAAATTAGGATCAACTTGAATTTGGGGAAGCCAGTCAAGAGCAATATAAATTTTTTGAAGAGACTACTATTATCGCTATGATTGGCTTTAAAACGTATTTTCATGTAAACACATTTTTGGCATAAATGTAATTGGGAGGGGGTACGGAGTGATGAATGGACATATAGCTGTGTCCATTTTGGGAGTGTGGCAAACGTTTGAATGGTGACATGATGAGAGCCTAAACTAATATTGAGTGAAAGATATTAAATATATTTAAAATCCTTACAGGAAAGTAAAAATAAAAATAATATCCAAATCTCCTAAGCTACTAGGTGAAATACAGTTGAGAAGAGGACACTGTTTAAATTCTCCAATAAAAAATGCTTTTCCAATTCCTTTGGGATAATTAGAGAAACACGTTTTGTAGCATATTGTGGTTCATGCACACTCAATTTTCACTTCTAAGTCTACAAATAAGCTGAATTTATGTTGTGCATAAAACATTAAGCTATCATATGCAAAGTTATGTGAATTTCTCACCCATAGTGTATCTCACAAAAGCATGATTTCTCCAAGCTTGTAAATCCAGAGAATGCTATTTTGTGTAATGCATATGTGAAAGTAATTCAGACACATTGTTTAAAAAATAAAAATAAAAAACAAACAAAAAACAACTAAATAGAAAGAAATAAAATATACAGTACTTAGAAACAGTGATTTTAATGAAAAATCTGAGCTTTATTTTTAATTACAATTTTACGTTATAACTTATTCTGTGAAATTTTTATTAAAATGATACATCTGATTTATCCTTTGTTATTCTGTTCAGTTTCTCTCCTGCTACAGCTATTCCCCATGATTTTTTCATTATGTGTATTAATATTAATGCCTGTCATTGTTGGGATACTTGATGGCTTTATCAGTATTTTATAGCAGTTTATTTTCACAACTCCGTGATGAAAGTGTTGTCTCCATTTTTTAGTTTGGGAAACTGAATTTTAGCGCGGTTCATCATACTTCTATCACACAACTAGTTAGTCTGTTGCCATAACCATCCTAGCATATCGCTTTTCGGTAACGTAAATCTTATGTCTGATATTGTACCACTTATACTTTATTGGAATGATGCTATACATCATGTTTTCTTTAATGGTTTTTTTTTTAATTGTGATAATAATTAACATAAGATCTACTGTCTTAATACCTTTTAAGTGCATGGTTCATTATTATTAACTATAGGCGTAACGCTGTACAGACGACCTCTAGAATTTAGTCATTTTGCATAACTGAAACTTTATACTTGTTGAGCAGCAAATCCCCATGTCCCCTACCCACAGTCCCTGACAACCACCATTCTACTCTCTATTTCTGAGACTTTGGCTATTTTAGGTTCCTCCTTTAAGTGGAATCATAGAGCATTTGTCCTTCTGTGATGGTTTATTTTATTTAGCATAATATCCTTCAGATTCATTCCAGTGTTATTTGCAGTAGCTAAGATATAGAAACAACCCAAATATCCATCAACAGATGGATGGATAAATAAAATGTGGTAGATACATAAAATGGAATATTATTAAGCCTTAAAAAAGAAAGAAAGCCTGCTATTCAACAACATATACTGTGTGTTCATTAATACTCAGGTCTAAAACCTCTCAAAACAATGAATTGCAAGTGAAATGAATTACAGCTTGCATTATTGGAAGCCTCTTGAAAGAAACATTAAGTTCTTTGTATTAAAAATGTGACAGTGCATGTCATCTTGGTAAAATTTCATGGCAGTGATAAATTCATGGAATCTTTTAAAAGATATGGTAATAATATAATCAGGGAGTCATGTTTCAGTAAAGGAAGTGCTAGGATACCTCACAGAAACATACTTTTCTGATTCTACTAATTCTGTCTCTGTGTAATCTTAATATTGAGCCAAGATAAACAAAGCATACCTGCTTGTGCTTCTACTCAAACACACAGGAGAGTGGTAGTATGTTTTATAATCAAGGAGAATTGTAGTTCTTTTTCATCCCAAAGGGAAATGCAGAATTTGTAGCATTAATAGCAATATATTTTAAATAGAATACTTAAAATATAAAAAAATAAAAATTGGTTTTCTCTCATTTTAAGTTAGCAGTGAAACATGTCCTCTTTTTCTTAATATTTTGATTATGTACTGTCTCAAGAATATAGAGAAATCTGGATGCTGATCTATATAAAATTCTAGATTCTCTAATAAACCAAAAATATGTAATTTATATGGCAAATTATCAAAAAACAGAAAATTGGCAGTTACTATTCTGTTTCTTAATATAAATGGCTCTTTTCAATCTACTTATGCCTATGAAGATATTGAATATTAATGTACTTGAAAAAACTATCTGTTTTACTCAAATTTAATTTTGTACTTAAGAGTCTTTAGAAATTCTGGCCAAAACAAATGCATTTAGAGAAATGTAAATTTACATGAAAGGACATCCTTTAATCACTGTCTAAAAACTTGGCCAGCATAAGCCTTGATATTTTATTTAACACAATTGCTTCTGTCTTTGCATATTTCGCCCTTACACTTTAGTAATTTAAATCTATTCCTTTGTAAGTGATAGAAAATTTGGTATCAGGGTCTGTGCACAGTTTTTGAGATTTGTACATTTACATGCAGGCAATATAGTTTCAAATTGTCAGAAATCAAACTGTATAGAATGACTACTTTCCATTTTTATTTTATTTTTATTTTCCAGTCTGACATTTTAATTCAATTTTGCATCTTTGGTCACTGAAAGCAATCTCAAGAATTGCTGAGTGGTTAAAAAGGGAGTCTAATGGGATCTAAAATCAATTCACAGGTCTGTCACTGATTCATTGTGTGACTTTTGCTGCCACCGAAATGACATTAAATTGGTCTCCTCAAAATTTTCACACCTCAAGATTTCTCACGTGATAAAAAAAATAGTTACCTAGAATGCATTATGCATATTCACTTAAGAAAATAGGTTAGTGATTAAATACAGGACTAGCTTCTATTTCAGCAAGTTACCTCACTTGTGATGATCACAAAGCTTTACACAGAGGCTAAAAGTCTGAATCTTTCTAATGTTGCAAATGGGGTTCTGTATACATGCCAGGGTTCAAGCTCCTTTTAAGTGCTTCTATCCTGGCAAACTTTTTTTTCTTCTGATTTACATTTTGTTGGCATTTAATAGCTGTCTTACCTCATATTTAAATTACTTAACCTGGAAAGGATGAATATTTAGTGCCCCACATTTCTTGCCCTTTGCTGGCCTAAATCTTGGAGGCAAATGTAAGATTTGCCATAAGGAATACCTTTTCTTTGTATTATCTCATGCTAGATAGCAATTCTAGCTAATACCTTGACACTGCATCAAATTTTTGCTAACAGCATTATGGAGTTTTTTAAAATTCATGCTAAAGTTCCATACTCTCTTAGACGTAAGTAAAAGTCTTTTTTTCCCCTAGAATGAGGTGTAATAACTCACCTGACAGATGGATAGGAAAAGATGATGTAAATGGTAAGCAAAACATAACCATTTTTACAGTGCGAACATCTAGAAAACTAGAAGTGAACTGACATATCCTTGTTTATAAAGTACATCAGAGGCAATCAGTAGTTTCCATTGTCTTGATTAAAATCAACTTCAGGTAAAAAAAAAAATGAAATGAAGTGTTTGCTGTATGAATGCATGAATAAAAAAAAATTAGTCACATTTACTTTTCTACTTTGCACTTAACAAGTACAAAACTTTACTAATTTCCTAAGACAGAAATAAGAAGTATATTTCAACTATGCTGCTGAGAAAAAGATATGATCTCGGAAGATTTTAGTACCAGAAATTAAGTTGGAAAATTTGATGTCTACGTAACTGCTTCAGGCTAGTACTATGCTGAACACAGAGCTGAGCACTATCTGATGTCTCACTTAAAAAAATTTTATGAAAGAATATTATATCCAGAGTTAAACTGGGACCACATTTCCATGAAATTCTTATTCAAAAATGCATGTTTATGAAATACCAAAGCTTACCATTAGCATGTAGCTCATCTAATTTCTATCCTTCATATTTAATATAGGAAATTGAAGCTCAGATTGCTTCTAACATATGATGGCTACTTAGCGGCAAAAGCTGAACTTAAACTCAGTTCTCCTGACAGCTAATTCGGATTCTTTTCTAGTTTGCTATGTTGTCTTCACTTTCATTGCCAAACATGTAAAAAAAAAAAAAAAAAAAAAGCCATGAAAAAATTTTCCATGGATGCCAAGCTTTGTATCAAGTTTTTGTTTCCAAAATTAAAATAAATTGAATAACCTTAGATATTTATTTTTAAAAATACAGTTACCTTTTACTTTCTCTAGGGGCTCATGGTCTGATTATAAACATTAGCAAGTAATTTCAGAGAAGAATTGTATGATTTCTTTCACAAAAGTACTATTTCTTTATTGAAAATGAGTCATTTGCCTCTTTAAAACAGATAAAATTTGAACATTGTTTCATTACTTTACGCTATTGCCCTTTATTCTCAAAAAGTAGCTAGATTTAAGATGATTTCTGTTAGTTGAAGCAGTCAACACATATCAAATATTATCAAAGGAAATAATTGAAAACATTAGGAAAGCAACCAGAGCACAAGAATCATGCAAAATTTCACCCACACACCTCTGCATACAGTGGACAAGAATGACTAAACGCTTTGATCTTTCCTGGATAACATGAAAGAGAAAAAGGGAAAAAGCAACATCTGTTAGAAAAAAAAAAAAAAAAAAAAAGTTTAATGAACAGGGTGGAGACTAGTTGAGTGTTGACATAAAACATGAGAAAAGAAAAATTCAGAAACAAAATTATTTATGGTCACAGACCTCAATAGGTCCAAAGAGATAAGTCAGATTTACAAAAAAGTATTAAAGTAAATTCAGTTTGATTTATATTTAAAACAAGGATAATTCCTATTGTGAGTTCTCTCTATATAATTGTTTTTTTCTACAGTTGTTATCAATAGGAAATATATGTGTAATGTTGTATATCTATATAACATTTGTACATAAACCTATATATAATATATATTGTATGTGTGTGTATATTTATATCCATAGTGATGGCAGTGTGTTAGACAATATTGTGAAAGTGTAGTATGAGGAATATAAGTCAACTTAGACTGCCTGAACATGTATTTATAAATATAGGCTTTAGTTTATTTTCCATTTAACTTAAGGAAATAAATGTCTGTTGTGGGAAAAGTGATTGTTTTAAAACAGATCAATTTTATATACAGGTGAAATTTGCCTGGGCATTGTCATTCAACTATCATTGCAAATATCCACAGCAAAGGCATTTTGTCAGTGTTTTATGAGGTTGTGGGACTTTTCAGGTTTATGAGTTTTTGTATCCCAAAGGGTGTTGTTCCTGGTGGTTTTTCTTTTTAGAATTGGTATCATATTCTGCTGTTATAAGTATAGATTCCACTGTCGTGTTATTTGGTATTTTCAGGGATTCTGGCTGTTACAACAGCTGTTCCCAGTCTTCTATCTGGTGGATGTCGTGCACATATGTGATATTTTCTCATATATGCATAAGAATATTCTGGAATACAAGTGGATAAAATAATGACATTAGAACCTTAGCCTTAATTGGACATAAATTCTTAAAATATAGTAACAAAATAAAAACTATTGAAAATGTACATAATTTAAGTTCATAGAAGCAAGCCATATTTGAGGTCAGAGAAAGTGGATCAAGAGCATAAAAAAAAAAAATGGCAAGAAACCGTGATCTTAAATGTAATGAGAAAGGATTTAGGAAATACAAAAAGATAACTGCCTCTTACAGATTATGCCGTATGTAATAGACTAGGTCGACTTTTCTGCCAGACTGTAGACCAGAGATGTAAAAGTCACCATTGATGTATGGTTCCATTTGATAAAGTAAGACTCTTCCCTCACTGCCTCTTCTCTTCTACCAGTTGGCCTGTCCGGTCAGGTTTCTACACTGAAGCCAGAGCACGCTTCTTAGAAAGCAGTTGGTGGCCTATTATCTTGGTTTAAGGACATTCTCTTGCTTTCTTTTAATTCTAGCAGTTAGGGAAATCTGCTTTTTGGTCTTAGTCCTTCCTACCTCTGCATCCTTTTTTGGGTACTCTTCCCTTATCCTCTCCTGAAACTCTGGAGTTTCTTTTCTTCTTTCAGTTCTTTTACTTTCCCAGTCTCTCTTCCTTTGAGTCTTTGTTTTTATTTTATTTTTTTTTTCTATTTCCTAGATGGATCTTTCCCCTGATACTTACTTTAATAAATCCGTCTGATCTTCCTGGTATCAACCCATGCATTATTTCCTTAGTTTCCCTCATTTCTCTTGTATTATAGTTAAACTAATATATACTCTCATAGCAGCACAAGCAACTTGTGATAAGTTCTGTAAAAGGGATTAGGACATTTGTTTGAAATAGGATATATATATTGCAGGTAGGATTCACATCATAAACTCTGAACTGTTAGGGATCATTTCTTTGTCTTTTAAGGGTTAATTTTTCTCATATTTTTCCTGGATAAAAAGTCACAGCATACATATTAGAATGAGAAATACAAATCGTCAGCTAATTTGAACCTTTGAATAGCACCAAATAGTCTCTTAAAAAAAAAATCTTGGGTACTCCATATTTCAATATGAGTCATTATATACATTTGACATATATTGCCACCTTTATGTCAGGAATAACCCATAGTCATTAACATACAACTATGCTGAAATTTTACACTTTTGATTTTTTGTTGGTATAATTGTTTTATCCCTCATATGCATAAGGCCTTAACAGAGAACAGAGTAAATAAAATTTTCACAGTAACATTTACACAGATCTGCAATTGAAACTTATTTGACCGTTAGAACCTTTATGCAGCAAGTCAGGAAAGAAGTAGTTGGAGAATATACATGTCCAAACTTAAAGGAAAGATGAAAAGAAGGAAGGAAGGAGGAGTCAAAAAGGGAAACAAGGCAGGAAGAAAAGGAAGGAAGGAAGAAATATACCTCAAAATCCACTTTGATATAACAGGTAGGGCTAACAATGGAATTTATTGCACAATAATAATGACAGCAACAACAATACCATATTAATTTATATTTTGGGCCCTTTGTTCAAAATAGAATAGAAATTCTATGTTCTTCAGTACTCTGAGTATGACAGAGATTCTTTGGGTGCTCTCACTTGTAACATGATGTCCGTGTTAAAGTCTACTTTTCACTCCTGGAGACTAACACACAGGAAGCAATAAATATAATAAGCAATGTGATGTTCAACAGCAGCTTTTTTTCCTGACAGTGTAAGAAAGTGGGAGTTTTAAGGTGAGAGGGCGAGGAGACAAGTAGAAGGCAAAGGCAGAAATATGTACACACTAACATTCAAAAGATAATAACTGAAGGTAGCATTACAAGAAAACTATGCGCCATTGTTTGAGTTTCGAATTAAAGCTCTCTGAGGATAAAGGCAAATTTTATTTTGGTAAAAGAATTGCCTTTCATCTTCCCCCATCAGGATTTAATTGGCAGGAGATGACACAGCTTGCTTAACAATCAGGTATTTCAGGGGTTGAGCAGTTTGACAGGGAGCAGGTTTCCCTCAGCTCTCCTTAAATGCCTTTTTCCCCCCTCTCTGTGAACACCATGTATTTGGCATGCATAAAACATTAATTCAGTAATACTCTCAGAGAGTAGACCATGGATTAACTAGAATTCAGACTTTGGAATTTGGCAGAATATACAGAGTTGTGTAAAAATACAACCTTCATGTCTGTGATTGAAAAAGAAAAGACATTGTAATATGGCATTTAATTTTGTTCATAACATACTGATTTTGATTTTAGATAAAGCATCTCATTTTCTGTAATGGTTGGCAGGTTAGGAAAAGAGCATCATAATCAAAATCACTGCATGTTTTTGACTGAAAATGACTGAAGTTAGCTCTTTACTTATGACTGATTAATAAGTTAATAAATTTCTAGCTATTCATTGTGAGGAAAGTATAAATATTGCCTGAAACATGGAGTCAAAGTAAAGCAGTTTTCCTTCAGTCTCACCTGATGTTTAGAAACCATTTTGTATTAACCACAATGTTAGCTAGAAAAGGATTTAATTCTATCACTTTACCACAGAGAGATATTGTGATCAAATATGTTTAAACTAGTAAAACACTCTGCTGAATAGATGCTGAATTGTGATGCCAAGTACTTCTCATTCTGATTCTAGTGCTCTGGATGATAACGTAAATGCTTTTAGTTTGGAGATTTTCTCTTCTGATGAGATGTGAAACCTACACTTTTGTGTAAGAGTATATTCTTTTTATCAGTCTACGCAGTTTTCTACAGCAAGCCTTCTGACGCGTTGGACACTTAATAATATTTGTTAATTTGAGTAAATGAATAACCACCAGTGTCAGCATAGTTATTATGACTTTAAAAGTACCAATTTTAAATATTCTTGTTTTTAATAGAAAAAAAAAAACAGTTAATCATCATTTTGTCCCACTTTGCTTCATTTTCCTTGCTTCCAAAAAATGTAAATGCCATTTTACATTTGTTGGTTCAACTCTGTCCTATGCTTCCTTTTCATTTCATTTGGGTTGAATCTTTTCTCCTTGCAGAGAAAACATGCTGTTGCTGTGTGGTAAGCTCTTCATGCACGTATTTAGGCATATTATCTACAGACATTGTGTTACCTG
The DNA here is from genome assembly GCF_028749965.1 of Puma concolor. NCBI lineage: Eukaryota > Metazoa > Chordata > Mammalia > Carnivora > Felidae > Puma > Puma concolor. The sequence goes on from NC_141668.1 coordinate 82,063,314, forward strand.
CCTGTTGTTTAAGGAGCAAACATTAAATAATATATTTTCAGAAATGAAAAGGAGGACATCTCATGATACAGCAGCCATTAGCACTCTGTCAAATTCCTAGATTTTTATTAAACACGCGTGTTGATTTTTCCCTGCGATACTCTGAACTTCCATAGTTTTATTTACAAAGTTCTTAGCAAGAACTATAGGCACATACACCTCCATTGGAACTTAAAAAATAAAAGGGATCTTTTATAATATTTGTATTATTTTATTATTCAGATAGTATGGAATCAAACTTCAAATCTTTCAAATATTCACAAACACAGTTTATTTAGTTTATTTTCTATAATAGGACAGACCTAACTTCACATCTTTTATAATATAATAATAATATTGAGATTTTCAAATATATTGTCCTTCAAATGTTTTAACTGTCTTACGTATTTAGTGTCTACATGTTAGATATTTCAAATTTAAAAATCATTTTTGAATTATGTATTTCATAACTTTTAAAACTGAGTTTCAGAGCACAAAAGGCTTCCTTTCTAGGTAATAAATTTAGCTGCTTAAAGCAATATACAGTGTACTTAAACCATTAATTGTTTCTCTATATAAATACATATATAATAGTTTTACATATATATGAAATATATATATATTATATATATAAATATATATATTATATACATACCATCTTTAGAGCTGCATAATTATAAAAGAAGCATGCCATTTCTAAGATGAGCCTTGCAGTGAATTTACCCTAAAAAAATGCCAATAATTACTTTGAAAGCATGGCTATGTTTTCATTAGATGTTTTGGTAATTTGAAATTATAGCATAACCATACGTGATTTAAATACACATCACTTCAGTCAAGTAACTGAAGGTAACAGACTGTTAAATGCCTATCTTCATAACTGCACTTGAACTAAAATCAGTAACTTTTTAACATGTTCTTTTTATCTCTGAAACAATATTTTCAGTATGGTGTTTGTTCCAATATTAATAGTTGACAAGTTTTTGTAGATTTGTATCTAAAAAGTTAAAAATACTCTTATTGAAGAATTTACTATCCATGAAGATTTATTTACTTTAAAATGGCAAAATTTGTACCAGTTATACCAATAGCAGTATATGTAACACATATTCTTCCACAAGAGGAGCACCCAACTGAGCTGTACTGAGATCTTGACATTTTGTTCCTATTTAAGGGGAAGTGTTTAACACTACTCTCAAAATATGCTGCAGAGTAGTGCTTGAGATGAGTGTTTACATATAATTTTTCACCAAATGGCCTTTTTTCCCTAATAGCTCTAAATTGACTCATCATTGGGTCTTAGGAGAACTATTACTTCAATGACAATTGTACTCTTAGTATAAGCTCAAAAGAGTTAAGCAGATAACTTTAAAACCCCTGTTCCATTGTTTCAAATTCAGAAAAATATACCATGAAAGAGCACTCAGAACAACATTCAGAGACTTCTCACTAACAAAGGGATGATTATGTCTTATTTTTTTTTGAATTCGCAAACTACTGTTTCATATTAAAGTTGTTTTCATCTTGTCGGACAGGAAGTTGAGAAAAATAAATAGGATCATGCATCTCATACCATTTTTAAAAATGTCAAATTTTATAGTCAAAGAATAATAAAATATTATATTATCTTTAAAATATGAAATGCGTCTCTGTGATCAGTCAACATATAGTACACACAGAGTATCATTTGTGCTATATCATGTTAGTGGTAAATAAAACTGAACTAAGGAGTCTTACCTTGAGTAATGTAGAAATTACTTAGAGACACAAATCTGCCAAAGTCAGCAAACATATTTTCAACAAATACTTGTTTTTGTGTTCACTTTATGATATCAACATTATGGATTTATATTTGAAAGATAAATTTGATCTGGTTTCTGCTCTCAAACCCTACATGGGCATTTTTTGGAGGAAAAAAAAAATCATACTTGACATAAAGCAATGGTCAGTTATCATAGTTATGTAGAAAGTACCACAGAAGTCTCAATTTTGGAATATCCAGTTTTCCTAAGAGTATTTAAGCTGGTTCCAAAGCAGGTCAAGACAAGTATAGGATCATTTCCACAAATGGGAGAAACACAGAGTAATAAAAGTGAAACATGATGCAAAAACATAAAGAAAGTCCAACGACAGTCAAATAATGTAATAATGCCATAGGTTTTCAGAGAACAGAAATCAGTGGGAATGAACTGTTTGGGAAATGTTTCAAGAAGATAGTAGTAAAAGCAGTTAACAATACAGTGACAACAATAAGCTATTTTTGAGTTATTACTGAACACTTTTCTGTATAACTTCTGTTTATACTTCAGAACTCCACTTAGATGTCCTCTCAGGAAAGCCTTGTCTGTCCACCTCATTCCCACTACCCACTCAAGCTAAATCACCATCATTTTTCTTGTACAATTGTATTCTTCAGCAATATACATGAAAATTACATGAACATTGTATATGTATTTGTTTAATGTCTGTCTTCCCTTCAAAACTGTAAGTGACAGAGGACTGGTAGCGTCTGTATCTTACTCAGTTCTGCAACTTCCACCCCTAGCATGAGGTAGGATCACTAAGAATATTGTAAAAATTAATGACTACATTTTCAAACACTATGCCAAGTAGTTATCTTATTTCATTGCTACAGTAGTCTAAATAGGCAGATTGTTTTCTTTGTTTGTTTGTGTGTGTATCCCAGATGAGAAAACTTGGAATTAGGTTAAATAACCAATGCAAAATCACACACCTAGGGAATCCCAGAGTCACAATTTGAACTCAGATCTCTATAACTACTAATGTCTTGATACAGTAATTATATTAAGCTACTTGAAAGTAAATTCTGATAATGATCTGAAAGGGTTTTGATAAATCAATGGAACGAAGTAAATATTTTCACTAAAGAAAAAAAAAAAAACAAAGAAAAACAAAGACATGAAATTAATGCCAAAGTTACTATTTTCATTGGATAGTGAAGAGAATATGCTCAATAGACCATTTTGCATAAATTAGAAAGTAGAATAACAATGAGGTTGGGCATTAGCATTAGGCCAAATTATGAGGAATCTTGAGAGAAAGTTCTATTTTATATATATGTATATATATATATGTATACATATATATACATATATATACACATACATATATATACATATACATACATATATATGTGTATATATACATACATTTATATACATATACATACATGTGTATATATACATACATACATATACATACATATACATACATATACACACATACATACATACATATATATACATACATACACATATATACATACACATATATACATACATATACACACATACATACATATACATACATATATATACATACATATACATACATACATATACATATACATACATACATATACATACATATACATACATATGTGTATATATGCATACATATATATACATATACATACATATATATGTGTGTATATATATACATACATATATACATATGTATGTATATATATATATATATATATATATATATAAAGCTACTGAGGATTGTTGCATTGGAAGTTAATATAATGAAAGCAGGTTTTACAGAATTTTAAACAGCTAGTGAAGTATATGCTGAAGTGACGGGTAAAACAGTATAGAGCATCAAAGGAGTCTTCTTGGAAGCTAAGCAGAAGTCTGGTATTGATGTAATCATAGCCAGTACTTGAGCAACGAAGGTAGAAGAAAAAAAATATAGAAGAGGTTCTTTGGTAGAAGGATAAAAAAGGTTTACTAATTGACAGATAATAAAGAATAAATGAGACTAATAAGCCAAGGGTATGTTCTGAGCTTTGAACATGTGTGACAAATCCCATTGAGTTCATTCATAAGATTGGAAGCATCATTTAAAATTGACTTGATCATAAGATCGTGGTGTTGAAGAAAGTGCAGTGCTTGGTTTCCACTGTGTCGAGGTTAGGGTTTGGAAGAGTCATCCAAGCATTGTGTCACTGAGGCAAGTACTGAGCTGAAGGAAGAAAGAAGTGTAGACAAGGAGGTCATGACTTAGAAGTTTTGAGGAATAATTAAGGTGAAATGAGATATAAGAAAGCCTTAGCTTCTTAGCCTTAGCAAAGGCACTTTTGTTGAAATCTGGGGAGAAGTAATGAAAGACCAGGAAACAGATAGGGGTAGCACAAACACAGAATCAAGTCAAAACAAAAAAATCATACCTTGAAATAGGCACTCAGGATCTCCATGTTCAATGAAAATACCAAGGAACACCAGATAGGCCGCAAAGATTAAAAAAATAATAAAATGAAAAAAAATTGAAAAAAGCTTTGTTCTAACTCCAGGGGAGTTAGGACAAGAAAGTCATTGATGTCTTCTAATATGACCCTTCCAGTGGAAGAGTGGGAAATGGAATTCAGGAAAAGTGTTTATGTAGAAGAAATAATTGAGGAAAAGGGATAATAAAACAAGTTATATGTGAAATTTGGCTGTGAAAGGAATCCAATTCAAGGGAGTGTAGGTCAGCAGGAAAAGAGAGTTATGCAACTGGCTAAATTTATCTTGATGTGTTTAAAATATATTTCCCAATTAATCCTTTGAAAAAAACCCAAGACTTATCTTTGTTTCTCAGGTCTGTCATTTGCTGCACAGGGCCCTGGTAATCATTTTGAGCATATGAAGAAACAAGTTAAGACAGCCTGTGGTAGGGCATGATTAGAAGTAATGGTTCCTTGTTTCCAGAGTATTTTCTCAGTACACAAACCACATCTTTTGTGCTGTGGATTTTTAAAATCATAACATTTCATGTAACAACAGCTTGAACAGCTAAACCTACTATCTTCCACTGTAATACCTTGGCCATGGTTATAATTACTGTAAATTCCAGTTCTGTTAATTATCATTTGTACCCCTTGGAGCATAAGCAATGTCCTTGACCTTCAAGTGAATAAAATGTTATCTACCACATAGCACGGTTGTGAGGAATATAAATACAATATGAAAATGACAATAAAAATAATAGCACAGTTTCTGTGTTACTGTCACATAGGAGAAAACAGCCTTAGGGAGGTGAAAGTCAGAGTCACACAACTCTGAAGCAGGAGAGCCTGGACTCAAACCCAGGTGCTCGCTTTCCACAGACTGCAGAAGTGCCCAGCACAAGACCTAGCATCTTCTTATCTTCTCAGCTGGTGCTGCTGTGATTAATGCTAGGACCAGAGAGAGGGCTGGCAAAGAGAAGAGTGTGGCCCTAGCACCACAGCAACAGCTGCAGCTTTTATGCCATCGCTGCTGACCCTCTGGTCCTGTGAAGTGATCACACAGGTCACCTATGGGGAATTTAGCCGTAGGGGTAGGAAAACAGGAAAGACAGCATTGCTCTAACCTCTTCCCTGATCTTGCCTGGCACCTGTCTTTGGAAATTCAAGTGTTTACAACTGCCAGACAAAAGCAAAAATTATGTAGAAGACAAGCAGTCTAGGTTAACCATACATTTGAGGTTTAGTTACACTTCTCTATTCCAAAACACTGGACTTGTCAAACCTTCTAATGACCAGCCATGCCTTCCTGGTAACTCATTCATACGCGTTATTTTCCATTTTGTCCCATTTGTTTTCCAGACTGCAAGGGGTGGGGGGATACAAAATACTGGAGGAGAATGATAATTTCATTCATTTTCATAGGGTAAAAAGATGTAAGAAATTTAGTAATAGAGCAGGGTGCTTAAGATGAAATGAATAGTTCAACAAATATATTCCATGTTTCATAATTGTCCTTTGTTAAATATTCCTTAACTTTATCTGTAGGAAGATTTCAGAATTACAAAACGTCAAAACTTTACCACATAATTCAGGATATCCCTCAACTTCCTTCCCACCATATTTTCTCCTTTCTTGATTTTGCGACCATTTTTAATCTCCATCTGTGTTTGCTCAATGTCCTCACCCCAGCCCACCAGTTACTCTTTCCCCCCAGAACAGCATCTAAGATTTTATGGTCAGGTTCAAAGCTCCGTGTAATATGATCTCCTCCTACATCCATGTTCTCATTTCCTACAACACCCCCTCTCATCCTCCCTTTGCTCCTCCTAAAACTTCAAAGTCCATTGATTCAGTTAGCCAAAAATTATCTCATTCCAAATGTCGCATCCTCCCCTACTAATATAAGCATATCCTTATCCTCTATTCTTAATATCCCTTGAGAAACCCACATTCTTAGGTATCACATTACATAGGAATTTTCAGGTTTCATCATACTGTAACTTTACTTTTCCTGATGGAATTATCTTTGACAGTGTATGATGGTTGTGAGTAACAGCTTACAGGTAGCTTTGCAGAATATTGGACAGAATATCATAAAGACAAAAGTCATTCACTTACTGTTGAGAACAGATCCCTGCCTTATTTTGTTCATGTTCAGAAATTTGGATTTAAACATTAGGATATTTGAGGTAAGGCTGCCTGGGTAGCTCAGTCAGTTAAGCATCCGACTCTTGATTTCAACGCAGGTCATGATCTCGCAGTTAGTGAGTTCGAGCTCTGCATCAGGCTCTGACAGTATGGAGCCGGCTTGGGATTCTCTCTCTCTCTCTCTCTCTCTCTCTCTCTCTCTCTCTCTCTCTGTCTCCCCCTCTCCCTCCCTCCCTCTCCCACCTGTGCTTTCTCTTTCTCTATCTCAAAATAAATAAAAAGGATATTTGAGGTAAATGGATATTATAGCTTTTTGTTAATCAACTGGAGAGCTGCTTGATTTTTCATTTTTCCTTATGTGTACTACCTTGACTTTAGCAAAATTATGTGTTTCCAAGTAAAGAGAGCTAGATTTCTAATACATACCATATCTGGGAGCATAAATTCAAAGTATAGGAGACTAAGCTTGAATTCCTGATTTTTTTTTTTTTTTTTTAATTTGTAAAGACCACAGCATTAAGTAGCTCACCAAAGAAAGTATTATGCCTCTTTTGGGAGGACTTTTTATAATACCACATAGAGAAGCAGTGTTTTTATTGCTAACCATTTAATAATCTAAATGAATTTTGCCCCCCAGTCCTTACTATTTGAAAGTAGTTTTGAGGCATTCTAAACAAAATGGGTTTGGGCATTATTTTATGATTTATGGAAAATTGGAATGACTAGATCCTGTCATGTCATCTTTATACGTTTGTTCTCAACTCCCTAAAACCAGCTATCCATAGAGCTGATTGATCTGGTTTTCACATGCTTCTGCGTGAAAATTTATAAAGCAACACGTACAGAACTACAACTCATTAGTTAGACCTGATTTTCCTGCTCTGTCATTTTATTATCTTAATTTAAAATTGCTTTCAAATCAAGTGTATACATGTATCATTTCAGCTAACTCCTTGGTCATTTATTCAAAATGAGCAGTCATTTCAAAGTCTGTCTGGAAGCAGTAGTCAGGTAGTCATTTTTCTGGTTTTCATAATCAGGTTTTTTAAAGTATTATTATGAAAAAAAAAATAAATAAATAAATAACACTTAGAGACTTGAAAGAGATAAAGAAATAGAAAACTATAACAAAACTGTAAGTGCTTTTATAAAATTAAACTGGACTCAAAAAACCAAGATATTGAACATATAACAGCTGCAATTTCGCTGAAATGGTTGGTGCTTCCAAAGCTACCACACAGTCACCACTTGTATGATCACTGATGTTCAGCCAAGCAGAAATCTGGACTTGAAGCAGGTCAACAAAACTAAACATAGTTATAATGGTACTTGAGATGTAGCTTATATTGTTTATAGAATAATGCCTTTACTGAATTAACTGTGGATTTAGGAATAAATGTTGTAACCATAATCCACAAAGGTTACCGTGGAAGGAGGCAGGATTTTTTGCTGGAAAAGATTCTAAAGCTGAGATACCGAATAGTTACTTATCCTCTCTGAATTTTACTGTTTTTATAGATTTTGATGGACTCTGTGAAATGGTAATATTAATAAATCTAAACTTCCTGAAAGCCACGGTTATCCTTTATTTGAATCAGTTATTGTGTTGGTTTTATTTACATTTATTATATGCAATTAAAAAAATTCACATTTTTAAAGATGATTTCACATTATTCTTTAGTTAATTGTATTTGTATTTAATTATATTAGTAAATATATATTGTGAATATCTATTGTAAATAATTTCTTGTAAGTTACTCATAATTTAATGCCCTTTAATATAAATTTAAAGATAGAAAATATTATGTATCAGAAATTGGTTTATTTGCCAAAATAATATAAGTGATCAGTTTTCAATCAAATTTGGGCCTCCTTTACATTCTGATAATCTATGCTTTAAAATGTTTTTTTTTTTGTATTTCTTTGAAGATAAATATCCACCTGTTCAATTCTAATATTAAATTTTGATCATGAAAACTGAATTTTTTATTATAACTATGATGGCACAGTAATGAATAATACTAGTAATTGGCATTATATGTTGTCTAAATGATTCTGTAAAATTTGGGTAAGATTTAACTGTGTACTTTGTAGATACAGAATAGTCCTCTCAGAGTATGACACCTGCAGTGTTTTAATAATGCCACAAAATCAAAATTTAGTTTTTCTATCCTAGTGCAGATTTTAGATGGCTTGAATTTTCTGTGAGTTAGAATTAGTAACTGATTCATACAGGGATTCCTTGAGCTCAAAAACTGAGCATTATAAATACTTGCCTAGATTTTCTATGTTCAAGATGCTTTTAGGTTTTCTTTGGCCATCCTTTGAAAAGGACATCAGACCTAAATTTTTTCAAGGTAATGTCGTATTACCTTTTCCTCTTAAATTAAAGAATACCATTTTTATCCAAGATCATAAATTAAATGACTAAAAGAAGACATATTTCTTTTGTAAATAGTCTTTGCTTTATTTAGCGTTATAGGATTCATCAGTAACGATAACAACATTAGAAATTACCTAAATTCCTCAGGAGTTACTACTCCACAATATACTCACTGCCTTTTTATTATTATTCCCATTCTTCTGTTATCGTCTTGGACTCGTGCACTTCCCACTTCCTGTCTCTTTTCACTGTTATTTAGCTTTGCAGCTAGAATGCCGCTCAAAGAAATAATTCACTATTTGAAAATGAATGAAACACATATAATATATTCTACTCTTTCCAGAACGTGTACTTCTTCCTCGTTTGTGCTAGCACACACCAGTAGCATGGATAAGGAAGCTGATGATAACATAGTAGTAAAGGGAACAGAATTAAAGCAAAACTACAAGCCAAACCAAAAAGCTACCCCAAAGGTAGAGTCTTCAAGTATTTTTTTCTTCTTCCACCATGAGGCAAGCCATCCTCAATCTTGTTCGAGACAAATAAAAAGAAAAAAAAAGAAGAAGGAAAAGGGCAGAAGAAAATAGGGAATGTTTAGTCAATATAATTTTTGAAAAGAGTCTGTTTTCTTAAACTTTATACATTATAGTCTGTTCGTATGTGTATGTTAAAATACTTGTAAATCCACTATCATACTTAAGATTTTAAAATATATAATATTAAGTTATGTTATGTTCAAGTTGTTTATATGTTTATATGTAACATATTAGGTCAAACATATAGAATACATGCATATGTGTGTATACGTACATGTGTGTATGCATATTCATAACTATAATGCATACATAGACATAATCAGTAGTCCAACATAACTTTTTAAATATTTGCGTATTTTCTTCCAGCTTTTCCATTAGCATAATTTTTATTTATGGGCTTTCTGATTGTAATTATGTGTATTACCCATCAACACTGATCAAACATAGACTTGGGCAAATATTGACAGTTTTTTTTTTTTTTTTTTTTTTTTTTACTTAACAGTGCCTAGACAGAACATAATTTTGCTAAATTTTTCTTCTCTTTTATTCCTACATTGTCTATTGTTCAAGTTGAAGCATTCTTTTAAGTGTACCACAAATACATCATGTGCATTCTTGATTCAACTCCTTTAAACTATCTCTTCACTTTGAATTTGTATAACACAAAGTAGGTAGAATATATGTTATAACTCACAGTAATTTTTACTACACTCAATTTTTATGTAACATTCTCCCTACATCTAAAACTTTAAATTTCTTAAAGACAGGGATTAAAGTATATTTTTAAGAAGAGTAAATGGCCATGAATAAGCTGAGAAAGATACTAATTGAGCTTTCAACTACTATTAAAATAAAATAATCTATAATAAAGTTTCACTGTTTTCTCTAATCGAAAATGTCTCTTAAAATTCTATAAATTTCCAAACCACGTGAATGGTAATTTTAGATGTACAGTTTAATTTTCAGCATCAGACATTCTACTTAATAAACCAAATAAAAATACTTGATTTATCCTAGATTATTTATTTATAAATGTTTATTTGATAACAAAGAAATCTTGCTTTATAGCCAGAAACTAATTCCAGTGAGAGAGATTCATTTATAAATAATTCATGTTTTTACTGTAATAGATTAGAAATAATGACCCAAAAGTCAACTCACTGTATGATATAGAATGTCTCCATGGTCATTAATTTGAAAACAAAAGAAGCCACTCAACATCTGGGTACTTCCATAAGGACTGCTTTGCCTGTATTTTTCAATAGTTAACTATACACATTTAAAGCTCAACTCTTAAAGATTCTGGGTAATTAATTTAGATGTACATATTTGGAACCACCCATTTTTTAATAAAATAGATATTGTTAACAGTATGTATATAGATCAACTTAATTATATGGAAAGAATGAGCAAAAAGCTATGGAGATTTATGATACTATGACAATTAGAGTTTCGAATCCCTTTGAAGTCCCCATTAACTTCTGTGTTTAACCATGATTAATTGCTAAACCTTATAGTACTTCTAACATGAGATATATGAGCATGACCACATTCCTTGTGAGGACTTTGTTATATGAAGTAAATCTAAAAAATGGAGACTATTAGATATAAATGCAGTGTATTTGTTGGTGATTAAGTTAAGCTACAATGCTTTATAGGGGTTGCAAACTCAAATGCCTATGGTGATCATGCAGGTGACATAAAAAGATGGAGAAAGAAACTCAAAACAGTGGGGAACAGTGGAAATGGGTTATCCCATGAAAAGTCCTAAGTCTCATGAAAAGATACTCAGTTTCAAGATTTCAAAATCTGAGCCCAACAAATAAAGCATGTCGCCAGGTCAGATTCAGTCCATGCACTGCCAATTTGAAGATTTACTTATATAGTAGATATAGAGACCCTGTTGTTTTTTAATGTATGAGCTGCATTATTATTGTATAAAATATTAAGAGAAATCAAAATGATACAAACAGAAAAAAATACCCAAATAATGTAAGCTAGAGACTTAATATCATAATGAATTTCCTTCCATTTTTTTTCATGCATCTTAACACAGTTGTGGCATTATTTCTTTGGTGATATGTTAATAGGTATTAATAACATATTTAATATGTAAATAAAATATTTAATAGATGTATCTATTCTATGCCTGCATTATAATCAATTATGTAGATATGACATAATTTATCACCCTCTTGTTATTGGTATTTATTTTTTTTTTCAGTATTCTAAATTTCATGGTGAATTCTATCTTGTTTTAATTTTTATTTTTTTCCTTTTTTTCCATTTGTATCTATTTCCAAAACTAAAATATTTCCCAAATAATTCTCTAAAATTTATATTCTCACAAAGAATTTATAGGATTCTCTCCTACAATACCTCTGCCAAAACAATTAGTATTTCAATATTTTCTAATTTGCTAAAAGAAAATCATATATTTACAGATGATTATGATAGTACTTGAGTGACCAGGCTTCACTTAAGCATACCTTAGTATAAATAAAATGTTAATTCTATTGGCCTCATCATTTCCCAGATAGTATCTATTAAAAAATCTTGAAATGTAAAGAACCCATATGAGTAGATTTTAATACTTCCTACAGTACATATGCTTATTTCTATTGACATATCTACATTTAAGTTGATAAAAATTCCCAGTGGTGTCTAATAATGGATGTGATAAACACATTTATAAAAAGAACTAGCAAAAAGCGCCGTACTTTCACAGTTTAGGATAAAAAAATCTCTGATGCTTTATGAAATGATAAGATGGCTAGTGAAAAAGTAACTGTGCTTTCAACATAGAAGACTTAAAAAGCACATGGAAAGAACGATCAAGTGAATTGTTCCACTATTTTATTTTTGGTGAGCCATTGATGTGCTCTGTGGTTGAACTTAACTTTACCATGTCTCACTAGGGCAAAACACTGTAGAGTAAATTGTTCATGTTCTGTAATTTTTCATTCTAGCTAATATAGAATTTTTCCTTTCATTGTTATATACCTTGGGAGTTAACAGGCATTCATAGCTGAATAATTATGACAGGTATGTGATATCTGCATAAACTCAAATTAAACTCCTATTAAAAGCATAATCTACGTGAAGTATGAACACATATGCTTTCCGTTTTCCTTGGTTTATACCATTAATTTTAATGATGACAAAAAGCAGATGAATTATGTCACTGTTTGTTTGAGGAACCCAGATAAATTCAGGTTCCTTAAATTTAGAGGGCAAATCCTATTTAATCCAGCTGTAAGGGCTGTATATTGTTACTAGGAAGACAATGAATAATTTTTCACAGACTAATTTTTCACAGACTTGGAAACAAAGTAGTTTCATGTATTTTTTCTTCAAACAAGGTTAGAAATATGTTAATTGATTTTACTTGTTTTTGCTATATTAATAGTATAATGCAAGAACTATATTAAATATAGTGTTATCTGTCATGATCAATTTAGTTAAGATTTATTCAAGGCCTAACATATGCCTGAACTACAGGGAATGCAAAATTGAGTTAAGAGATATTATAACAAATGTTTTAATGTGTGATGTGTATTCATGAAGTAAGATGCAGTTAAGAGATAATATTATAACAGCATTTTATGTTTGATGTGTATTCAGCATTTATGTTTGATGAAATAACATGGTTGTGCAAATCAAGCACAAAAAAATAGGTTTTTTTAATTTCTCCAGTTATTACTGATTTTAGAAATTGGTTACCTGGCTGTGTTACGTACTAGCTATGTGTGTGACCTTAGACAAGTCATTTTTTGTCTTTGTTACTTCATCTACAAAACTAGGATAATCACACTATGTGTTTTAAGGGGTATAGTGAGGTTGAAACGTAATACCTACAAAGCACTTAGGAGACTGTGTTTGCCAAGAGTTGCTTAACAGGTATTAGCTATTATTATCATTGAAAATGGGTTATCGATATGCTTTCATAGCAAAGATGTAGCATTTGTTGTGTATTTATAATCATCAGAATAATAATTAACTAGATATCTATATGGTTTAAATATGCTTCTCTATACTAATATACAATATATTTCATTTAATCCTTGAGGTAAATCTGTGGATTATTTCCCATTTCATAGATACAAATATTGACACTTCCAAAATAATCAGTAATTAGCACAATGAGTCATAAAATCTGTATTTCATAATCCATGAACAGTAATATTGTGTCACATCTACCAAACTACAAACAACAGGTATATTCTGGACCACTGAAAAGCCATAGGACCTCTGGAGACCAATTTCAGAGGTAAGATTGATTTCTGCCATACTAAAACAGTGCTTGGACAAATGATAGACATTAAAATCAGTGAGGCCAGGGGCCAACGATCCCTGCTTAGGTTTAACCTGCAGATGAACTTAATGAGAATGTTGTCTACCCTGATGATGTTATCCTTCCTCTATTTTGGATCCTAGGAACTTATTGGAAACAGAAATTATATTCAATAAAGTCTGCCTGAATGTATCTAGTGAGTGATCATAGATCATGAATATTAAACTAGACTATATTTTATATAACTGGCACATTTTTATTTTTAATTGATAAAATTCATTTTTGTTACAACAGTTATATAGCTGGTTTTGTAGCTGTACTTAGGAAAATTCCCTTTCCAAGGCATTTGTATTTAAAAACATATTGGCAATTATTGAATAAGCATAATAATGGTATTTTAGCGTCAAAGTACTACATTTTGGATTTAAAACCAAATAGTATAGTTATTATATATCTAAAACTACTCGAAACTATCAATATGAAAAGAAGGTATTGTTAGTATATTCAGACCTAAAAATCCTTACAGGTATTAATCCTTTTTTTAATCTCTCTTTCAGTCTTTCACTGAGGTTTGTCTGGGTTTTTTATTTATAATTAGCAGTCATGTAATTGCAGCGATGTTTTGTTTCTTTTATTGCAGAGAAAGATAAAATTCTAATATGATATGAAATGGCTAAAGTCATAGTTAAATATAAGGCAGATTCATACATTATAATCGGTACAGCACATTATGTTTGCTTTATTTATATAGCATACAGTAACAGAGACCACAGTTACATTTCTTTTGTATCTTCCTACAATGTATAAATCCAATAACTTTCTGACAGACTAGTTTTTATGAAGCTTATTATTTGTAATTGGTCTTATATTTTCTTGAAGAGCCAAGGACTTTTAAAAGTTCTCAGCTTTGAAGTAACTATGGAGAATAAGGTGATTCAAACAGGCCAGGAAACTAAGTTTGAATTATTAGAATAGCAGAAGGATTGAGATTGAAGTTCAGAAGCTGAATTCATAAAAATAAATGAATTCTAAGTAACATTGTATAGAGAATGCAAAGGAAATGGGTTTTAAAAATCTAGATAATGCTCTGCATTATGCTCAAGGAGAGAGGGGACAAAGAACTAGAAGCTAATGTCCAAGTTCAGAGTGATAGGATAAAGAATCACACCATGTTAGAAACAGAAAAGTCTTTATAGAATAACTAATTTGGAAACTCTTTAACTACATAAAATCAATAAACCCTAAAGACTATTTATAAAACATGTATATGCTTAGCTTCAGTTTTCTTGAGGAAAGATGATTCTGATGTAACAAGTTAAAAAAAAAAAACAAAACAGAAACAAACATTGAGCTACATAGGAGCTAGACCAAACAACTTGACCGAGACACAACCTACAGCATACAAAATTCCTTTAAATTGCTGCAATGTGTAACAAGACCTAATTCTCCTCTCCCCAGACTATGGCAGTGGTTCTTTTCCTGCCACCAGGCACGTATGTCTCTAAATCATCCTGCACATCACTGTCAGATTCATCATAATATTACACCTCTTTGATGCTATTGTTCTCCAGCTAAAATTATCGCTGTGTCACTGACACCTTCTGAATACACACTAATGTGCTTATTTTGGCACAGAAAACTTTCCACAGTTGGACTCCAAATGTATTTTTCAGCCTTATCTCTTAATGTATGTATATATTCCTCATTGTCTAAACTCGGCTTTGTTATTTATCTAATAGGAACTTATTTTTGAGGGAATTTTATTCATGCTGTTTCCCCTAGATAGAATAATCTGCTTCGTCTGCCCTCTCTCTATGAGCTCCTCTGACCCTCTGCACCCACAGCTAATGCACACATATACGCACACATGCATGCTCATAGATACACTCATCTCTCCCCAAAATACATCTTTTAAGGATGAAATCAAGTAAAGCCTTTCTTCAGAAAATTAGCTCCATTTTGAACTCCTGTGGTTTCCACTTTCTACTATTTTCGGGTATGTCTCAAATAATATATATGGTAAATCCATTTTTAATGTTGTGGTTAAAAACATGGATTTGAAGGAGTTCTGTTATCAAATTCTTATTTGGTCACTTATCAGCTTTGTGGTTTTGATTATTATATGTAAAATGTCTCAGCTTCTCAGCTATAAAGCTGGTATAATAATAATTGGCTTATTTGAAGATTAAACCGAAATAATATACTTGAAATACTAGGGCACCATTAACATTTACTATGTTTATTGTTAAGTGAAATAGCCACCAAATAGCTTTATAAGCATTGTAATAGTGTGTGTGTGTGTGTGTGTGTGTGTGTGTGTGTGTATAATATGCTATTGCTATATAATTTTTGTTGTAATTTCTCGTATGCCCCATTGAATTAAATAGACATTTTACTTTCACATTTCAAAACATAATTCTTACTCACAGCTCAATATGTATTTAGCATATTAATTATTATTTATATTAGTGTTTCATAAAATTTATATAAATTAGGAAGTTTCCAAAATAGATCCAAAGATGAATATGCCAGTAAGAAATTATGTATTTTTATAAATAGAAAATTACATTTAGCAAGTGCACACAGCTCCTCTCATATGCTATTTATTCCCCTTGCATATATCTAAGAGATTACTTGAAGTAATTTCTGTTGAGTACAAAATGGTGAGGTTATACCAGAATGATAGGATACACAGGAGAAATAGAACATTGGCAAAAAGGTTTTTAAAGTTTTACAGAATAGGGAGCGCTTGGGTGGCTCTTTTGGTTAAGTGTCCGACTTCAGCTCAGGTCATGATCTCACAGCTGGTGAGTTCCAGCTGATGTCAGGCTGTGTGCTGACAGCTCAGAGCCTGGAGCCTGCTTCAAGTTCTGTCTCCCTTTCTCTCTATCCCTTTCTGGCTTGCACTCTGTCTGTCTTTGTCTTTCAATAATGAATAAATGTTTAAAAAATTTTTAAAAAGTTTTGCAGAGGAACATTCTGGTCATTTTACCCTCGATGAAGATTTCTCTATTGAGAGGGGTAATATTTATTAATAAGGCTCAATGAAAATTAAAGAGGAATAGGGATGTAAAAACAAAAAGGACTCTATGGTTATACTCTTTTTCACTAGGTTTTATTTTTATCATTTATAGTAAGAGTAAACTCATATTGGAAGTGTATGATAAGTGTCAATAATATATTAACAGTAACATAACATGAAAAAGTTAACTTGTATCATATTTCCCCTAAAACTCACTTTGAAACTTGCCTTAATATTTGAATTTTGTAGTCTTCCTCTACCACACATTTGTGTTTGTCTGGTCATATCCTTAAATTATCAGCCCCTAGAGCCGGGGCTTATGTCCTTTCTATCCCTGGGATATAGTCTTTCTACAGAGCCTCTTTAACTCAAGTCAGTTACTCATTTATTCACTCATTTTTTCACTGAGCTTTAACTCAGTGCAAAGTTCTATTTTAGTATTTGGCAAATGATATCTTTTCCTCTACTCAAAACAATTTAATAGGAAAAAAAACAAAAACAAAAACATGTGCACCATGGAATATCAACGCTGAAAGTAACAAATGACACTGAGAGGGTATGAATAGATTGCTATGCAAGTTTCAGGGAGAAAATATTTTTTCTGCTGTGTAAAATCAATAAACATTTAGTGGATTGTGTATCATGACCTAAACTTTAAATAATGGGTAAAATGTGTAACTGCATAGATTAGAGAAAAGCGATTCAAATGGAAGAATGACACACAAGAATATTCAGGACCGATATTCATCTCTACTGCCATTAAATGTTACTTAGTATGACCCTGGTTAGTAAAAACTATACTGTCTTTCCACTATGATTCCTCCTTGTAGATTTCATGGATTTTTAAGGGAATGGAATTCTGGATCCAGAGCTACCTTGTCCAATAGAACTTCTCTGACAGTGGAAATGTTTGCATCTATTCAGTACTGTATTCACAGACTTCATGTGACTATTGAGCACTTGAAATGTAGCTAGTCTAACTGAGGAATTGACTTTTTAATTTTAATTAATTAAACAGCCACATGTGGCTTATGGCTATAATATTGCACAACATAGATCTAGTCACCTTTTTAGGAAAAGTAAATTCCAGATGAATTTGATCCACAAAAGCATCTCCTTTGGGCAAAATACACCATGCCACAATATTTCCTGTGAGATCCTATTACATCCCGTCTTTGCTGAAGCCAATATAGTCATTGCCTGCGTAGTATTGTTAATTAGGATATGCACAAAGGAAGCTAATAAATTATATCTGCAAGAATCTCTGAAGACTTCTCCTAGGAAGAGACTTTTTAATTTACTCTTAAAGGAAAGGAAGTTCACCCTGGGGTTGAGGGCTGAGAGTAAGTGAGTAGAGAAGAAAGAGGTCTCAGGCAGGGATGAGAAAAAGAATAGTGTGACCAGGGAAATTTTGATAATTCAGTATAACTGGCAAACAAGGTGTCCTTTATAAGGAGCAAGAGAGGAGAAAGAGCAATTTGAAAGAAAATAGAATAGTATATGTTTTTAAATACTTTCCAAGTATTGGTTTGACTTAATTTTATTTAGTTTCCCACCCAAAATGGTCATTCTGTCACATATATGTAGGATTTTCTTTTCCTTTTTTTCTTTTTTACAAACATCATTTATGTTTTAATCATTAAAGAAAACAACTAAAATTACAACTTTGTGCCCCAAATTTATTACTTGGGGAAGATTGAGATTTCGGAAATTTATTGCCATGATGTCACCAATGGTTTATAATTTATAAGACTTTGGATTAGACATTAGCACAGTTATTATTTCCTCTAATGCCTTACCTCACCACAGTCTAATAACATTCAGGAAATCCAAAAGACAAAGGGGAATGAGTGGTCTTGAAAGCTAAAAATAGTTGCTGAAAACTGATGCAATCATGTAATAAAATATAGCCCAATAACTTATATGATATGCTCATAGTATCTGCTAAAGCAATTAGAATCCATGCAGCTAGATTTTTGTTCATGGATTTCTAAAAATGAAAATCACTTCAGCCCAAATAAGACATAGAAGCTATGAAGTTTAATTGTATACCTTGGTCTTAGGATTTCTGGTCTTATTACTTACATGTGTGATCTATATAATACTTTTAAAACAGAAAATCATTGAATAGCAATCAGATTTCAAAAGCCCTTCTAAGCCCAGCCAGACGGTTGTCTATGTGATATGTTACATATGACAACATAGGGTGTTATTCTTCAGTTATATTAACACACAGAGCCTTTTTCTTTCTTTCTTTCTTTCTTTCTCTCTTTCTTTCTTTCTTTCTTTCTTTCTTTCTTTCTTTCTTCCTTCCTTCCTTCCATCCTTCCTTCCTTCCTTCCTTCCTTCCTTTCTTTCTTTCTTTCTTTTACAACGGGTTAATATCTTCACACATCTAATAGGTCTTGCTTACAAGACAAAAAACAGCATTATAGTTGTTTCTTATGAATCACATCAGACATATTAAAAGGATAGTGTATTTTAGTTGAGAAATGTTATACATATTATAATTCATGATATTTTTTTCAGGTAAGCTTTTGAACTAGACTGTGATCTAGTTGTACATAAGAAAGATTTTCAGTGCATCTTGGGAGTCCAAGGCATTTACATATATTTTCAATAGCTATCCTAATTTCTACCAGTGAAAATATAGGCAGGCATTCCCAATATGGCGCAAGAGATATCAATCAATATAGGAAAGAATGTTTTTATTGTGGCAACCATAGACAATGGAAAAATGAAGTTAATGAATATTTTTTGAGTGCATACTAATTGGAATTTCAGAAGGCTGTAGGAGTTGCCTGAGGCCCAGAATTAATAAAAGAAAGATCCGGGATAATACTTGGTTCTGTCTGATACCAATACCTTTGCACCCCATTATTATATGTAATGGGTATGAATTTTACACTATAAACAGTTGTGTGTAAGAAAAGTCTTTTACCTTCCTATTCAGAAATTGAATTATACTTATTCCAGGCTCCCTTGTCTGTAGGCTGGAAAGGAAATTCAATGTTTTACTCTTTAGTAAAGCTGTGTAAGAATATAGAATTACATGATGGACACCCAGAAATTTGGGTAAGAGTTACATTTAAAGGAAAAAGGGGAAAGGAGAAGGCCAGCTTTGAGCACATTATCTGACACCGTGGCAAAAGGTAATTTTTCATCTTCTCTCGAACCATAGCTGACATGCTTAAACTCTCTTCTATGAAGTTTAATCCTTTACCTTGTAAATCAAATATTAAACCTGAGGTTGGAAGTACTTCTTATCTACCTTGGCATTGTCTTATTAACTTGGACACATGATCCCAGACATTCAGTGACTCCTACTTTGATGGATGGCTCCTCTATCTTTGTCAGTGTCATAAAATGTCTTATGAGGACAAGAAATTTATAATAATATTTATAACAGTATTTTCAGCCACACCATCACTTCTCCTTACTGCTTCCTTATTGTGAGAAATAATCATACAAATTTTAATAACATTTTCTGTGATTTGTGGCAACAGAGTGTGTATCTTTTACTGAGAAAATTCCGGTTTATTACCTAATTTTTATCAAAATAATCTAATACTCAAGAGATTCTTCTGTACTTTTTCTTGGCATATGTCAAGTTTCATATTATAATTTTCATATGTGCCTATGATAAATTTGTATCTGTAAATAGGTTTATAATTTTCTAACTCACATAACTGTCTTAAAGTAATATTTCTTTCAAATTATACTAGGAAAGTTTATAATAATGATAACGATATGCGCTAAATTTGAATAATCTTTGGTTATAGTGGTTATATGAACAGTATTAAAGTAAAAATAATTTGTGTTTTTTTTTTTATTTTGCTGCCTCAAAAATGCTTTGTTTCAGTTCTTCAATCCTTAAACGTGAGGTTACATATCCTATTGCCATTGACTTTTAGAGACCTAGGGCTCAGAGACATTAATAGGTGACAAAAAAATAACAGAGCTAATCATTGAGCCAGGTGGGCCTGACTTCTGACTCACTGCCCTTCCCACTGCACCTTAGCACAATTCTGAGAAACCCCATAAATTTTTGTGCTCTGTATATTTCAGAACTCAGCTAAACAACCGTCATAACTAGGGAATAGCTGATTACCAAATACAGAATCACTGCAAAAAAGGCTAAAATCAGTAATTCTCACAGTAATAAAGATGGAAAACACTGTTGGTTGGCTTCCTTTTTCTCTCTTCTTTTCTAACTCAAATGAATTTTAAGAGTCATGATTTGAAACCCTGCCATTAGCTCCATCAGAAATATTAAATGTTAAATAAAGTGATCTTTATTGGCCATAAAATGAATACCCTTTATTATTCTAAGGAGATAGAAAATACTTTATGTGAATTGTAGAGAAATTGCCAAAAAAGCTATTTTATTTCAGCCTGTGGACAAGTTAATGTGCTACTGGCAAAAGCATGTATATTCTGACCTAATTAATTCCCAGAGCATTTGGTTCTAAAAAGAGGGTTTAGAAATGACCCCTCTCCCCGGTTTACTCCATGGTCACATAGACATTTCAGTAGCTAGACACCTGTAGCTGAGATGGGGTCTCAGTCATGAGTTACTTACTTCCTTATTAAGGCTTTTGTTGCAGTGCTTTCTGGATATTTTCTACCGTGGTACTTGTGATTATTTCTGTATGTAGTCAAATGTTCCAGTTTCTGGGTACCTGAGCCTCAGCTGAGCAGATTTTCCTGTGATAAACATATGTCACCTCTGTGCTATTGTTCTGATGACACTACCTTCAGGCAACACCTTCCATAACATACAGTGTGATATTTCACACTTACAGAAATTGAGAAAGATAGTTTCAGGTATCTTCCACCTTCTAGTGTGAGTAATTTAAAAATGCTCGAGAAACATAAACAGAAAAGTTGAGGGAACGATGGAGTGGGTCAAGTGACTGCTATGGCTAATTAGCATTTCCTTCTGGAAAGTACATACAGAAAAGTAAGATAATCTGTCTTATTCTAGATATCTGATGTAGTGAATTGCTATATTTTCCTCTATGTGTAGGAAGAAAAAGAATCATTTAAATTTAAAATTCTTTCCTTCAAGAGCCATTAGGGTCATGGTTGGCATATCTATGTGATAAAATGATCACTCTATTCTTATCACGACTGGTCTCATTCTTTAGAATTCATTTGTACATTATTACCTGAAACATGCTAATTGTACTAATAATCACGGAGCAAGTAAATGCTTGGCTACTAATAGTTGGTTTTAATCCACTTAAATTATTTTGCCATCTCTAAAGTTTACACAAATAATACTGCTTGATGGTAGACACAAATGCTCAACCTCTCTCTGGTTAACAGGTATGTTAACATAGTTCTTGTTTTAAATAAATTCTCCCCTTCTTTCTCTTTTCTACAGGATAATATTTTTAAGCTGGAGGACTCCCATTTTGAAAATGGCCGTGGGAAGAGTCCATATGACCCTAAACTGCTGACGGCATCTCTTTTAATAGGTGCGTGGTCAACAGTTAAACAATGAATTTTCTATAGATAATAACCAGATTGTTCCTTTTTATATACCAACATTTTCCATTACTAATCACAAACTATTTTAGGAGGATGCCAGTTGAGATATTTTAAAATATTTTGAAAATGAAGAAAAAAATACTAAATGCTGCTTTGATTATTGTACTGTTTGGTCTGTGATTCTTTTTAATCAAAATGGTATAATACGTGTCCTTAAAATTGCCTGCGCTGTCACCATACATTTCCACTAAGACTTTAAAATTCTTATCTGTGAGTAAGTCGTTTTGGTTTTCTTTTTATAAAAGAGGAGTTTCAAGGGAGAATTTTGACAAGTCAGAAGGAAAGAATGAGATTGTCTATCTTTGTTCATTGTAATTACAAGATTTGTCACACTCTCAACATTTGGATAACTTAATCAGTATAGTTTTAATGGTCATACAATTCTCAGAGAACCTATTGTGTGACCTCGAAATGAAGGAAGGACTTCACTATTCATCTTTTTTTTGTTTTTTGCTTTACGCCATTTTTTTAATCTAACAAAACATTTAATGTGTTTCCTCTACACTTGCCTCTAACCATCATTTTCTGGTTGTCTTCTTTCTTCTTTTCCTTCAGCAATGCAGATGGGTGGGGAATCCTTAGTCATACTTCAAAGGATGGAGATAGAAAGATTGAAATAAGCTAAAGAGGGAGAAAACTTTAGTCTGTATTGAAAAATAAAGAATTCTTTCCACATATTTTTAATCACCTTTAGACTACCACTAAATAAACACATGAAAAAAAGGTGATACATCATTCAACAATTTTTCTTTTTTTTTTTTTTTCTTTTTTTGGACTTTTAGGCGTGCTAACAAACAAAAACACAAAAGATTCTGAGTCATTAGTCTGTTCCTGAATACATTTTTCTATATGATCATGTAGAAATTATATAACTTTCGTTTTCTTTCCTTTTTTTTGTTTCCTTTTCTAGAAAACATAGAAGGTAATTATTTCATAACAAAAATGGTTGTGAAACTTATCAAGCATAACATGTCTAATTGAATCTTGCATAATAAATCTAGATTTTTAAAAAGTAAATTTAGGTTATTATTTGATATGTCATAAGGTTCAATTTTGCCAGTCTTTTGTTTCTAAAAAATAACTTTTTTTTCTACTTAGCAAAATAAACTCTAGTCATATTGACTACAGCATTAACTATGAAGATCTATTTTTACCACTATTCTCTAGTGTTTACTAGTATGTTCCGCTGATCTCTGATCTCTTTTCTATTAAGAATGAGAACAGTACAACATGAATTATCTCCTCTATTGCTTTTCAAATGTAGACAATTGCAGTCCATTTGATACATTCATGAAGCATTTTAACAAAAGTTTAAGACCTGGAGGAATGCAGCAAACATAGCACACTTATAATTTTCCTCTTCACAGCTGGCCTAGTGATTACATGTAGATAACTTCCTTAAGTGCACACACAGAAATTTGAAAGTTGTCTTAAATAAAGGGGAGGAGTTCTACCTTGCACAAACTTGCAGCCTGTACTTATTTAAATTGCATACTGAAGAAAAAAAGATAGATATTGTTCAAAAAGCAGTATGTTAACTCGTGCCTAAAGCAGCTTTAATTTGTGGTATGTTTCTCAGTGGGGATTTGCTTGATTATTTATTTTAATATTCCATCGAGAAAGGATGATGACAAGTAAGTATTACATAGTTCATATGGTATGCAACCACACAAGTCCACAAAGAATATGAAACTCCATAGTTTTGGTTTTATATTAGAATTTCTTTGAAAAAGCTGTTTAGGGTTGTGAAAAGGAAAAGAGAATGATGGAAGTTTCATGAATCAAGGAAAGGATGTGTGGCTAAAAAAGAAGCAGCTTTCAAATGGAAATCCAGACCTCACCTCTCTGATATGGTCAAATAGTTGAGTAACAATTAGAGGTATTTAGTGCTTATTGACAAGGAAAACTATTCAAGCCCACATAAATTAATTTCTAAATCAGCTGAATAGCAAGGTACAGAAAAATGAAAATCCCTCAAAATCTCTGGAACATCATTTTCATTCAAGAGCTGTGACTTTGTTACTTGCTTTCCTTATAACTGTACTATAAATTCTTCTTCTCATAGTACACTTAATTCCCCTTGGTGGGTTTTTTTGGCATTTTCTCTTGTGATTTTTTAAAAAGAGTGCTTGATGATTTAATGGAGTTTTTTCAACATGAATATTTTCCCAAACTTTTACATATAACAGTAAGAACTGTCTCTGAAATATACAGGTAGTACATTGTGTGTTAGAGATTGCCTGTTGGGAAAGCCTGTCTGCCCGAAAGACTGAATATATTCTCCTTATTTCAGCACATAAGAGAAATTTTCAAGGTTGTCCCGGGCTGTTTCTGTTCCCAATACTAGGAAATAAAGTTTCATGTTTGGCTCAAACCACCTATAAACTGGTTAGCTGAATCCTGACAGCAGATACTTTTTATGTCACTAGTCCCCCTAGTAAGCAGTTTCAACCAGTAATAAGCTTTAAAGCCAGATGACAGCTTAAAAAATTAGTTCATGAAATTTATCAAGGTTTAGTATAACTTCTTTTCAAAATGGTTTTTAAGCCGATGACCACAAAACATATGGATTCTTTCCTTAGCCATGCATAGCTACTAAATTAAGTCTCCAAATCCTGTAACAGGTCCTAAGTTTTTAAATGACCTTAGTAAAGTTAATTTTTCAAATCTCCTTTAATAAAAATCATTTTGTCAATATGAAATAGGTCCAGTATTTATTTTTAAGTATTTTTTTTATTTCATCTACCTGTAAATATTTTAATGACTTTATTTATTTTTTATTAAGAATAGCAGTTTCTCCCTTGCTCAGAAGAAATGCCAGGTGTGGCTGCAAGAATAAAATCTTGTATTTTCCTCACTAATTAAGTGTCATCTCACGTTTTCATGACATAAAAGCAATAGTCAATTTGAAAAGCAGTTTTATTTCCTTATTGAAGTCTTCTCCAGGCATTATAGTCCTAATAATTTAGAAATAATCCATCACTAAATCATATTATTGAAATCTATGGCAAGGGTCTAGGACTTTTAGTTATGATCTGTTTCCCCAAGCTAGAATTCTGCCTTGCCCCAGGAAAGAATGTAATTTGACATTAGAATATGCTCTCACTTGGTATTAGATCAAAGAGGTACTCCCTAAGTTAATTAACTGTAATTGAAAATATTATTTGAACCTCTCTGAGCCTCAGTTTCTTTATATGTAAAATGGCATGGACATTCTAATTCCGCTAGTTGTGAGAACTAAATAAGACAATTTAATAGCATATCACATTTGAGTGCTTACATATTTCTGGAATATATGTAGAAGTGGAAACCAAGAAAAAAAAAGTAATAGTGGTTGCTGTAAAGGAGTCTGAGAGTCTGAGAGACAGATTTGATACCTTATAAATTTTATATTTTTCATTTTGTGCCATATGCACATATTAACTACTTAAAAATGTTAGTTTTAAATGTACGATATAAATAACAAAGCCAGCACATTATACTTATTCATACAGAGAAGATGTTCAGTAAATGTAAAAATGTAAAATTATTCCCACACCTTTTTACTCTGAAGAAATGGATTACATCCATGCACTGTGTGTGTGTGTGTGTATCTGTGTCTGTGTGTGTGTATCCATGTAATAGAGAGAGACACACAAATTTATTTT
Organism: Puma concolor; assembly: GCF_028749965.1. Classification (NCBI taxonomy): domain Eukaryota; kingdom Metazoa; phylum Chordata; class Mammalia; order Carnivora; family Felidae; genus Puma; species Puma concolor. Next base: position 82,089,149 of record NC_141668.1, read on the forward strand.
TCCTCTGTTTCTAATTACTGTGCTGTTCTGTGAGTGGAATTTACTTAAGGTGTTAACAACATAATGGCTTGTCTTTAGGTTTGTTTGATTTTTGCTCAACATCCATGTCCCACATTACACCTGTGTTAGTAATGCTGCAGTTTCATCAGGAAATGTTTTTTTTTTTTTACCTTCTACTTCTCACCACACCCTTCTTAGGAATTGTAATCCAATACATTAACTGATCTAAGCCACATTTTTACTTCATATTGAGCTGTGAACATAAAGTCCAGAGTACATATGAACTTTTGTTTTCAACACATGCTTCTCAGGTAACTCTGCCATGGTGGAAATGCAGTTCACTCAACTTTTTGTTCATCTCAGTAAAGAATGCTTTCCTTAGAGACAGTTTAGAAGGCTTACAGTTAAGGAAGAATGGCAGTATACTCAACTAGCAACTTTCATAGTTGACAGTTTTTAGGTTCTTAGTTACATCTGTCAGCACTAGTTTTTCTTAGTCTGATGTGTTCTTTTTGAGACATCAGACTTGCTATAGGGTGTTTTTTGTAGAGACTAAAAACTATTAGAGTATCTACAACCACTTTGATATATATAACAACTAATTGAGTACACTGTTGTACCAGCAATTTAATAAAATTGGGTAAATTTCATGTTTTATTTCACTAGTAGCTTAGTACATACGGAAAAAATATGTATCCTAACCATAATGCTATTTGAATCATTGTAGGATAACATTTACCTATCTACTACTTCAGATTTTCAAGAAGACTTATATTAAGGGTCAGAAAACTGGAAAATTAGCACTATGCCCAAGAATCAACATATAATTTGATAACTTCATTAATGACCTAGAAACTGCAAAAGAAGGTGGCGAGGTGACTTTTTTTTTTTTGTTAAACATGCTTGTTCAAAAATAAGCCAACTGAGGTATAGTAAATTTCTTATACTCAGTTTTCATTAGATCATTTTATATAGCCACAAAAGGTACTAGGTCTTTAATCCATAGTGGAAATACACAAGTTTATTAAATAGTATATATTCTTTTTAAAAAAATTTTTTTTTCAACGTTTTTATTTATTTTTGGGACAGAGAGAGACAGAGCATGAACGGGGGAGGGGCAGAGAGAGAGGGAGACACAGAATCGGAAACAGGCTCCAGGCTCTGAGCCATCAGCCCAGAGCCTGACGCGGGGCTCGAACTCACGGACCGCGAGATCGTGACCTGGCTAAAGCCGGACGCTTAACCGACTGTGCCACCCAGGCGCCCCTAAATAGTATATATTCTAAGTTGATTATTATTTATTTGCTTATAAAAATGCAAGAGTAGAGTATTTTAACACCTGTACATTTGGGCCAGCTTAATAAATGTGTGATACAATTTCTGTGGAGCATTCATCCCTGCTAAGAGTTGACATCTAAGCAGAAATTCTGATTTAAGGCCTGGTATAAAAAACAGTTACTGATATTGTGGTGCCTGGGTGGTTCAGTTGGTTAAGCATCTGACTCTTGATACTGGCTCAGGTTGTTATCCCAGGGTCATAGGATCGAGCCCTGCATTGGGGTCTGTGGAATTTTCTCTCTCTCTCTTTCCCTCTGTCCCTCTTCCCCACTCATGCACTCTCTCTCTCTCTCTCTCTCTAAAAATAAAAAAAAAATATATGTTATTAAAATATATATTACTTTAAAAAGTTACTGATATTGAACATTGGTAATATGAGAATGTGTCCTTCACAGCCTCTTAATCATCTGGTGCCCTACAGCTCACAGATGACTCTTGCTAAAAATAATATTCAGGTGGGAGGGAATTTCCTATGACTGGAGGCAACTGGTGCCTAAACTGCAAACTTCCTTTGGTTTCTGAGTCCGTCCTTTAATTCTGTTTTTAGTACTAAATTGATCAGTAGCTCTCCTGCTGAAGAATTCTCTGCTTTCTCTAAATGACCTACTTATCTATTGTCAAAAAAGGAAACAAAATCAGTCTTTCTGCCTTTGCCTTCATTTATATTGATTTTTGCTTTCCTTATGTGGGAGTGGATAAAAAGTGTAAGTTATAAAACAAGTACATATATTAGTAAGAGAAGCAAATACCTCTATATATCTAAGTAACACTTTCTTTTGGTGGTGTTTTTGTTATTTCAGCTCTCCTGTGAATAGAGTTTACACATAATAGCAACCATAATTATGGATTTTACTCACACTGAACAAGCAAAAAAAAAAAAAAAAGATTGAGGGAAAGGGATTAAATCTACTAATTTCCAATTATGTAATAAGTCAAAGAGACATAAAAATATATTTAAATTTTTTTTAATGTTAATATATTTTTTTTTGAGAGAGAGAGAGAGAGAGAGAGAGAGAATGTGAATGGGGGAAGGGAAGAGAGAGAGGGAGACACAGAATCCGAAGCAGGCTCCACGCTCTGAGCTGTCAGCACAGAGCCCGATGCGGGGCTGGAACTAATGAGCCATGAGATCATGACCTGAACCACCCAGGCATACCCCCCAGAAAAGAATAATTAATGACATTCTTTACTCTTCCATTTCTGATTAAACCTCCTATTGGACATGTTCTGTCTGACTACACTCTGATATGAAATTGTTCAGTTTTCACTTTTGGTGATTCTCTTTTCACCTTTCCTGATTTTTATCACCTAACACATGTTTGACAGAGCAGTGAGGTTCAATGAATAATTTAATACTTTTGATTTTTCAAGGTAAAGAGGACACAAGGCATCCTATTAGAGCTGTTGCAACATGAAAATATTTGAAATTAACATGAACATTTTAGGGTGCTATTACAACACATTTTTAATTAGTACCACCTTCTTCACACATCTCAAGAAAAATAATTTACCTGAAGTTTAAAAATCTGTTACATCTATTAATTATTTGTAAAAAGATAAAAAAGTAACCTTAATAAAAGTATTATAGTGATTAAATATAAGTAAAAGTTAAGGAGACAATAAACATTTACCTTTGAAACTCATAGGTAGCTCATTATTGAATGTTTGCTTGAGAAGGTTTGTTTGGGGGCACATGGGTGACTCAGTCAGTTAAGCATCCAACTCTTGATTTTGGCTCAGGTCATGATCGCACAGTTTATGGGATCGAGCCCCATTTGGGGCTCTGTGCTGACAGCATGGAGCCTGCTTGGGCATCTCCTTCTCCCTCTCTCCCTCCCCTGCGCTCTCTCTCTTTCTCTCTCTCTCTCTCTCAAAATAAATAAGTAAAGATAAATAAACAAAAAAGAAAAGAAAAGCTTTATTTTTTACCTTGTGGGCAGATAAAATATTATTGCAACTATTATGGGGAGAAGAGGTCAGATTTGAACTTGATATTTAATTAAGTGAAGAGAATACAAGATGCCTTTAAATCCCAAAGATACCATATTATGACAGCTTAGAATGTTATATGAGTACCATTCATTAATATATTGTCACATTATCATTTTTTATTTGTCTTGATTCACAACAACCCAAAGTAAATGATCACTATCGTAAAAGTCCATAAGATAAGGTGTCATTTAGTAATATTTCAAGTTATAACCTGGATTATGCACTGATTCTCCCTGCATCACTCTTCTCCACTGCCTTGGACGTCGTCCAAAGGTTGGTGCATCGAGACACTTCAGAGAACCACAAGCTGTACCAAAGGAACTGATTTGAGTTAGACCACTGAGAATGCCTGTTTTCATTATAAAACCTTCATGTGGAAGTGAGAATTGAGGGTGTGAACAAAGTATATCACATGAGAAATCTGATTCATATATTCAATATACATATGAAATTCGTTATAAATATAAAAATCCTTGGAAATAATAGTGTTATACAAATGTTTAAGTTATACTTTATCTATGCCTATTTTATTTTCTGATTAATTTTCAAGGCACTGAATTCAGAAACATTAACTTATCCAAATGATCAGCAAGATAGTATTAAGTTTACTGGTAATTTTATTTAAAGATGATTTCATATTTTTTGTTTCATTTTGCTGATAATTCATTATAAGTAAGTAGGCAATACTGTGTTTCCTAGATGAAGTAATATGAGGTATTTTCTGTTTAAAGGAAAGAAAATAAAATTTTTATACAACCTTCAGTTTATTAAAAGCTGGTATAGTTTAGTGTAAGAGGCTTGAGATTAAACAAGCCTGAGTTTGAACTTTTACCCTTACTATCCTAGTCATCAGCTGAGCAACCTTGGGTTTCTTGAACTGTTAAGTAGGGATACCATTTACATCACACGGTGGTTGACAGAACTAAATGAGATAATTGGAAAGTGTCCAGCTAGTGCATGACTCCCCAGCAAACACAGAATGGTGTTCAGTAAATATTAACTTCTTTTTCTCCTCCCTCTTTTCTTTTCCTTTTTTTTAACCTTGTGATTATGATTCCTCATTTATTAAACTCTGACCTAGAGTTGATATATTTTCAGTAAAAATGAGTAAAAAACATAGTAGAATCTTGAACTATGGAGATTATGACCTATATTTATCAAAATTTCCTCCTCTTCAGATACATTTCTTTAATATATGAAACTACGTGATGGACTTGTTTTTAGACTATGTGATAACTTTTACTAAGAACCCTTCTCCCACCTGATACATTCAAAAATAAAAGCAAGGAAAAAAATTATTGGTGAGGAAAATACTAGTTCTTTCTAAAGTATTGTAAAATCTTACTAACTCAGGTACCACTGAAAAGGAAATACATTGACAGTTTAATTTCCATTAAAATAAAAACCATAGAAGATTTTACAGTGATATCCTACCCTAATAAATAAGGATATTAGAACAGCAGTAGCTTTATACCTCTGTATTTTGCACTTTGTCTCGCATCATAGTAGAAAAGAATAAATGTTAGGTCTTAGTAATGTCTACTGAACCATATTTTACTCAGTTATTTGAAGTCAGGACTTACGGAGTAGATGCTTAATCAGTGAGTGATCTCATAATAAAATACTCTTCAACAAAGACATAGAATAAAAATGAGTAATTGCATAATGATGCAGATAGCATATCTGTGTTCTTTCTAGCAGGGTCATAACTTGAGACTTTCCTTCTTTTGATTCATTTTGTTTTTCTTTCCTTAATTGAATTAAAGTATATGTATGTGGTTTTATTCTGTCACAACGTAGATGGAGAATTATACTCCGGGACCGCAGCTGATTTTATGGGGCGAGATTTTGCGATCTTCAGAACTCTCGGGCACCATCACCCAATCAGAACAGAGCAGCATGATTCCAGGTGGCTCAACGGTAGGTGGTGTGTATAAGAGCACAAGCATGTTACGTAACATGTCTAACTGGAGTAGTCAGTGGAGAACTTTCCCTGTACGGTACCAACGGTGTGACTTGAGATTTAGTACGTGCTTAAACTCGCGCTAGTGACTTCATGACTGTGGGTGTGAGAAAATAGGGAAAACAGAGCCAGATGAGATTAAAAATTGAGGAAAATATTTGCTTCATGCCAAAACTGAAGTTTCTCAGCAGTTAACTGTGGAAAGAAATAGATCTGGGTTGGAGCTGCGGAAGGGAGGCAATGGAAAAAGATAAGAGGGCTTACCAGTCTTACATGGACAACACGACAGATGTCAACGTGTAGTAAATTTTTTCTCCACGTCTCTCATAGTGCCCTGAGAGCATCATACGTTACTGAACATTTAAAAAAAAATGTAATGCTAATAACATTATGTTGAAAATATTGTCTTTTTTTTTTAATATGAAATTTCTTGTCAAATTGGTTTCCATACAACACCCAGTGCTTATCCCAACAGGTGCCTCGTCAATGCCCATCACCCACTTTCCCCTCCCTCCCTCCCTCCAGCTCCATCAACCGTCAGTTTATTCTCAGTTTTTAAGAATCTTTTATGGTTTGCCTCCTTCCCTCTTTCTAACTTTTTTTTCCCTTCCCCTCCCCCATGGTCTTCTGTTAAATTTCTCAGGATCCACATAGGAATGAAAACATATGGTATCTGTCTTTCTCTGTATGACTTATTTCACTTAGCATAACACTCTCCAGTTCCATCCACGTTGCTACAAAAGGCCATATTTCATTCTCTCTCATTGCCAAGTAGTATTCCATTAATATTTTCAAAATTTCAAAGGACTTTATTGTTTCTAAAATTTTTTTTGTAATATTTATTCATTTTTGAAAGACAGAGAGAGACAGAGTACAAATGGGGAAGGGGCAGAGAGAGAGGGAGACACAGAATTTGAAGCAGGCTCCAGGCTCCAAGCTGTCAGCATAGAGCCCGATGCGGGGCTTGAACTCACAGACCGCAAGATCGTGACCTGAGCCGAAGTCAGCCACCCAACCAACTGAACCACCCAGGCGCCCCAGGACTTTGTATTATTTCATTTTATTCTCTTTTCATCTTCCTTAAATTCTCTCTCAGTTTTTATAGGTGAAGAAATTAAGACTAATATTTTATCTAAGATTCTATCTAATCTAGTAGTACAAGATTTGTAACAAGAACCCAGTTTCCTGAACTTCAAGCACTGGCTTCAACTTGATCAAGTAGATACTTTTTTTTACTTTCTTTCTCTTTTTAGTATGTAAGTAAATTTAGTGTAGGAGAAAATGTACGAAATTTATATGCCTAAAATAAATAAATACAATTTTCCTCGTTTTATTTTGCTTCATTAACAAGAATGGAGCTCATGGGTTACCGTCTAAGTTCTCATTAAGATGCTTGAATATTCTCATTCTTCAAACTTCTACCACACTTGTTTTTCCTGCCCTTCCTGGAACCCAAAATTCCTTTCATCACCTCTCTCTTTCATTGGTTTGTTAGAGAAAGATCACAGTTCTGCTGTTGAGCTTCATTGAAACTTCCAGAGACTGTGAGTTGTGTATAATAATCTTTGTCCTGAAATGTCTCTTATTTTAAAGTGACTACTGAAAACATAAAACACACCTCCCATTAGCTCAGCATCTCTGCCCTCCTGCAACAACATTTCTGATCATCCTATTATTTTTTTATGTATTAATGAGTGGTGTGCCTCTTCCATGTTTGACCACTCTGCCTTTCCACTTAATTGTATTGATATTTTTTTCATAGTTTTACCCAATGTACATTTCTTTTGCGGTCTTTATCTCTCCTTCCGTGATTTTCTCCCCTCAACGGAAGACTTGTTTGTCTGTTCTATCCAAACCCTTCCTTTAATCATGGTGTGATATGAAGTCCCTATGCATCTAAGTCCATTTAGGGAAGTTTATGCTGCCTTTAGCCAACTTTAAACCTGAGTTTGAGTCCATGAAACTGCTTCTCCAAAAGCAGTTGGTGATAACTGGTAACTTTCTGTACACTTTATTTAAATCAGTCTCTCCATTTGGACAATATCTCTTGCAGCATTTCTTATTGTTAAGTAGCCCTTTCTCTTTAAAGAGTCACCTCTCTTAGTTTCCCTTGTTCCCTGCTCTCTCAAGTTTTTAGTAAGTTTGACAGCACTTCCCCGTTGTTTGTTCTCTTCAATGCAGATGATGCCTCAAATCATTCATAATTGAGCGCAGACACTGTGGTGTTCAAAAGGGTTTGGACATATAGTCAAATATCCATCCTGGGGGGGGTCATAGGAGGAATAGTGGGTGACCTTATGAGAAATTAGCGGCCTCACCAAGGAAAGGAAAAGATGCTGAAATCACCATAATATTATCTGTATAAACTATAAAAGAACAAAACTCTAAACATCTCAGGGAGCAATTTTGAAATATCCACTGTCAATTATTAAGCCTGGCCTTTGTATGGAGGCAAAATGGTGGGAAAAACAACCTCTTTCAACATTGCTATCTGCTCTGTTCTCAAACCGAAATAGTTACGTAGGAGGGAAAAATGTTTGTTATTTGTTCAGCAAGGAGACTTTGATCTACTAAGAACTCTAAAGGGCATACAGGCTTTCACTGTCGATGCGAAAGAAAATCCAAGAAGATGGAATAACATAAGGGAGACTATAGTATCCATTTCATTTTTATGGCCTTGGAGGAAAAAAGTCATCAAGTTAAAGCTGCTTTTGTGTTGCACACTTACATGTTGACAGCTGAGTCTGAAGAATTTACACTGTGGGAAAGCAGTCATTGTCCACAGCTCTGTACTTCATCTTGCAAATGTGTAGTTCATTTGAGAATTCGGTTATCAGTCTCTCAGCACTAAACGTGAGAACTGATTTTACCAAATTAGCACAAAGGTTACATTTGACAGGGTGCAGAAACCAGAACTGCTGCAAGATGGAGGGTATGGACACATTTGAGATAGAACCAAGGGATTGTGTGAATCACAGGCCTCATGAAATTAAATGCCATTCCAGAATAAAATTGGAAACATAATGTTTACATATTCATGCATAAAATAAATGAGTCTAAGGCATCAGCATAGACTACACAATCATTTGTGCTGACAGAAGTAAGAAATACTAGCAAGGTACTTTTTGGAATGTCTTTGGGCCTATTAAAATTAATTTTGTTTTTCTTTTACTCAAAGAAAAAGATTTACTTTTCTTTTCTCAAATCAATTCAGACCTATTCAATTATTTTGGATGCACCAGTTGCCCTATTTTAGGTGACTTTTAATTTTTATTCCTGCTGAAGACAAATAATAAACGAAAATGGTTGCCTAGAATTAGATCTTAAAATATCTTGATATTTTTTAAATAGAATTCCAGTATTTTGATAACAACTAAAATTTACCTTTTTATTATAGTATCAATCAAGGTTTAAATTTAGTTTCCTTTCAATAGGAAAAATTAGGAATGAGTAACAATTTTGTTTATTTAAACAAATTTTTATTAATGTTTATATTTGAGACCATGGAAGAGATAGAGTGCAAGCAGCCGAGGGGAAGACAGAGGAGACACAGAATCTGAAGCAAGCTCCAGGTTCTGAGCTGTCAGCACTGAGCCTGACGCGGGGCTCGAACTCACGAACCGTGAGACGGTGACCTGAGCTGAAGTCAGACGCTTAACCGACTGAGCCACTCAGGTGCCCCGGAATGAGTAACAATTTTTGATGAAGAAACATAAGAGAAGGAATCTATTGATTTTTACATAACTGTGCTTTAAATATGATTTTTTAAATTAGCCCCTAGTTTAAGGTTACTAGGTATTAGAACAACTTGTGATTTCAAAAAATGTACTGGTTTGAGTTTGACATGATGTGCCCAAATTCACTGTTTTGTTTCTTGTACATTATAAATTCTCTCCATCTTATGTCATTTTAACTTCATTTAAACTTCACTTCCAATTTCAACTTACTAAGAATGTGAAAATTAGGTACAGTTCTCTATATATTCATAGTCAGAAAACTAAGTCTATGGTGCTGTTGCAGTCATGATTTCTTAACCATTTGGTATGTAAATACTGCTACCTACTTATATGTGTTAACCATTCATTAGAGCAGATAGTCGCTAACCCACTTTTATTTTTCTTTTTAATGGACACTGTTTCCAGTACTGTTTATGTCTAGGACTGATGGTGGGACGTAATATGAAATGGGGGAAAGACTATAGTCTTTACAGTAAGCTTCACCTTGCCTTTACTTTTAATGGGATTACCTCTTACAGTAGTGAAAAACTGGCAACGTGATAATGTGTAAAAAAGTACTAGGCAAACAATCGACATATAGTAAGCACTTAATAAATGTGATTTTTCTCAGTATCCTGTACTTCACTTCCATTGGTTGGAGCACGCTTAGGAAGCTTCCTCAGACCCATTCTGTGAGTGATTATATTTGAGTCAGGGTGAAAGGGCAGTCCAAGTCAGGTTTAATATATGAAACCACATGCCTCCCTGAGAGAGCGAAGGCCCGGTGAGCACAAACTGGCCTATTTACAGTGCCCGGAGTGTGAGGCCTTCCCACTCATGTCAGGAAGACCTGTTTCCTTGTAGTGGAATTTCTTCACAGGATCGTGCCCGTGGCTAGACCAGCCCCCTTGCTCTTTTCTGTGATTGAAACGGTGTGCAGGTCATCGTTCCACCTCCTTTCACTTGTGCCACTGCTACCGGGGTGGCTGTCCTCTGCGGTCGTGCACCAGGAGTTTCCATGTTCTCTGAACATTCAAGTTTCTCCACTAGACATTTTTCTGAAAATAGAACCAAGAAATGTGACCACAAATAAACCATGAGAGCACAAATTAATATTACATAGTACCAGATACCTAATCTCAAATCGCTTGTACAACTCTTTCCATGCTCTGTTTTAATTCTGCCGTCTTCAAAGGCATAAACTGTCAGAGTATCCAATTGGATTTTTTTTAATAATAAAATGAATTATCTGGCTCTGTATAATGTCAGACTTCTTAACGATGCCATCCTGAATTATTTCCTGGCTTACATAAGTCAGTATTATTTTGCTGACCTTGGAGGAAAAAGCCCTCTGGATGCCTTATTTAATGGTTATATGGGCAGATGAGTATCATAGAAGTTCAGTGACCGTTCAGTTAAAACAACAACAGCAACCACAAATGTCCTCTTCGTTTTCATAGCCTATAAAAAAAGCAACAGGGATACGGTCTTTTTTTAACTTTTGAATTACATCTCCCACGAATTATATTCTTTTTTTTTTTTAAATTTTTTTTTTTCAATGTTTATTTATTTTTGGGACAGAGAGAGACAGAGCATGAATGGGGGAGGGGCAGAGAGAGAGGGAGACACAGAATCGGAAACAGGCTCCAGGCTCTGAGCCATCAGCCCAGAGCCCGACACGGGGCTCGAACTCACAGACCGTGAGATCGTGACCTGGGTGAAGTCGGACGCTTAACCGAGTGCGCCACCCAGGCGCCCCCCACGAATTATATTCTTATTCATTAAACATTCTGAGGTATCAATGTAAAGAATCACAAATAAAAATTATAGTATTTTTTTGATTATTTCTGCTGAAATTATGCTGAAGCAAAGGCACGTAATATTTAAAAACAGTCTGTACCTAAACACAACATAGTGGTCACCTGAGGTTTTGTCTCCTGAATCTATTACCTAGAAAAATGTTAAGCCTGATAAATAATGCATTCCCCCCCCAGAAGTATAATCTTTTTAAAAAATACATACACAGCATGAAATTATTCTGCTCTGCAAATGATGATAAATTTAAGAAACTCACTAAATATGGTTTCTCTTTTCATAAAGAGCAAAAAGTTACCAAAATATAATTGTACTTGGTCTCCCTTTCTGAGGACCTATTTTCTATTTCACATTTTGTGTAAAGAACATAATCACTTTTAACTGGTACAACTCTCCAGTATGGCATATTAGACACACACTTTGAACCACTTATTTCAAAATTTGTCAGTGAATTATGAGAGTAGAAAAGTAACATTTCAAAATATCATTACATTTATTTAAGGGAATCCCACTTTTTAAATTAAAATCGATGGAAATGTAGAAAAATGAGACACTATCTTGGAAAATTCTTTAAATTGAAGCCGCCCCCTTTTTCCTTCTTGGTTTTTAACATTATTCTCTCTAGTCTTACCATCAGTTTAATGAATACAGAGCCTGTCTATACCAATTTCCTCTTCTAGCCTCACTACATTCAGAGCTTAGTGGGCCTCAATAGGGATTTACTGCTGACTGGGTAATCTGGGTTCATGTGTGCAGTGACATCAAGCAAGAGATTTACCCAAAGAAGTGGATGCCATGACAATGCGTGTAACCATGGTGTGACCGGCCTCTCTGACATGGCTCTCAAAAGCTTTCCCTCTGTGAAAACAGAAGCCTGTTTGCAAATTAATTAGTTTCTGGCGGCAGCTTGATTGTTGACCCAGAGTTTGTAGAGTGGAAAAACAATCAGATTAGTGTGCTCAGGGTAAAAGACCAGTGTGCAGTTGCGTGTGGCTTGCTCAACTATTGAAACTATGAATGGACTGAAACAAATTCTTTTCTGAGAAGCCTAGGCAGAGGTTAAGTGTGATGAGCCTAGAGCTCCCCAACAGCAGGGGCTAGCGAATTAAAGGATTTTAGCCAGATAAAGCTGAATGACAGCAAGTGATGCCATTGAATTTTAATGGCATGGATAGTTTGGGGGAAAAAAAAACACGAAACACTTGTTACCTTCTAATCACTCTTAGTGGGAAGAGTAAGTTGCCATATTATTAGATGTCTGCTTGACACAAATACTTCCATAGTGGTAGATTTCAGGAGCTTTCAAACTGGAAGGTTTTAATTTATAATGTCTCAAAAAATATCAAAACAGTAAAAACTTATAAAGTAACTGTCTTTTCATGTAGGTGAAGTGTTTGCTCATTTATATACTCTGTCTCGTGAGGTGTCCTCTTCACATGCCCAATAAAATGAATCCTGAATTAAGGAGAAATGTTGACTCATGAGAATAGGTGTGCTGTTTATTTTTACAAATACCAAATCACATAAACATGCCAAGAATGGAATTCCTCAAACTTAGGATAAAAAAAAAATTCTGCATGTAGTTTTTGATGATTAAAAATTGTTTCACTCCATAAATTATTGTTTACACTTAATTTTGTTAGATAACCTAACAACATTAAGCCATATATACTTTTCCTTGTTAGATACCATTGTCAGATGGCTCCCTAATAACAGCTCTACGGGTATCACAATAGTTTCCCATTCAAAAATCATTTATATCTCTCAATTTACAAGTGAATTGAATCCAGATTTTGCTGCCTGTCAAGTCCTTTATCTTCTGATCCTAAATGACTTCTCCAGTGTTAAACACTAGCATACTCTAATCGAATAGTTGGTTGTCCTCAGATTTACTCTTTTTCATTTAACCATACCACTCTACTGATTGATTTTAATCTTTCCAGCTTTGAATCTCAAGAGCACATAGGTACTCACTTGTATTTATCATGGGAACTACCACTTTGCCTTACACTCTGGGAAATAACGAGTAAGAAATTCTTGAACAATCTGCTTTGCAGGCTCTGGAGTTAAACTGACTGTGTTTGTATCCCAGGTACTCCATCTGCTACCTGTATGACATAGGAGGCAATTTACTTATTTTCATCACCCAGTTACGATTTGTAAAACATGGTTAATATTACTATAACGTTGTACCGAGAATGAATGAGACAGTCCATGTAGGTTAATAAGAATAGTATCTGATAATACAGTAAATGCTCATGACAGCTTTGGTTGCTTCTGCTGTCATTTGCTTACAGGCTCCCAACATAGCACATAATGCACATTTAGCAGATTAATACAGTGAACCTGTCTGAAGGTGATGTTTGCCTTTTTTTAATCTGTTCTCAGGTTATTTTGTTTTAGTTGATTATTGTCATGGAGCATTTGGTACATCAAGAATAAATAAAATTTAGCTTTAGTATTAAAATAGCAAATAACATTTTAATCAAATTAAGCTTAACAAAATTAGCAGAAGAAGTAATGAAATGATGAACCAAGTTTTTCCAAGTGTTAACTTAGCTCTAGTAAGTGCAATATTCGTCATTTGTGGAAAGAAATCATTAGGTTAATTCTTTATTAACAGTATTTCCAGGATTAATTAAGAAGACATTGATTGCTTTTGAGAATGCTAGGAAAATCGTTTATCCTGCTCTATCACAGCTCAGCTTTGTTTTTTTTTTGTTTTTTGTTTTTTTTCACGTGTGAACATCATTGGTGACCTTTGGGATAGTGGTTAAAAGGGCAGAGTCTGTGGAGCCTGACTCCTTGAGTTGGGTAAGAGCTGAGCAACTGTAGATGGCAGATAAAAAGATTTCTGTGCTTCATGTCCCCTTTTTCTAATGTAAATAATGATATTTCCTCCCTTGTCAGATAGTTATGAGGATTACGTATGAGTGAATTCATATAAAGCATTTGCAAAAGTGATGGCTCTTACCAAAACAAAACAGTTTAGTTGATGTTAGCTGGCTTTATAATGTTATGCGAGAATTTTAAGGAATGGAACCATAAAATACCTAAATATGCCACATCACTAAAAATGTAGTAGAATGCACAATCTCACTTAACTGAGCAGCCAGTATTTTTCTAGGAAAGCAGTGAAAGTGGCTGAAAGACGAGAATGAACTGATGAGGTAAAGTGAGGATGACATATGCCCTTTCCTTAGCCGGAGTCTGTACGTGCACGATTTCTTACCTAGTGATGTCTGGACATTTTGATGAAATTACATCTACCACTCCTTTGCTTCCATGAAAAAAAAAGCAGTTTTTAAGCTTCATCACACTAAGTTGCTTACATATGACGAAGTCATTAAAATGTTCTATGTTTCACATATCAACTAAATATAAATTACAAAATGTTATCTAGGAAGAGGGTCTTTAAAATGTTTTCCCAATAATGTTAGTGAGAAGATTTAAGTATGTTTTTTACCCTTTAAGAGACCATTTTCGGGTTAGAATTGTTTATGTCACTATATGATTTAAGAAATGAGGCAAGTGAAAATCAAAGCTCCTTCACCTTGCTCCCACCTCTACCTCCCACACCCTGCTCTAATCAATCTTTCAGTTTCCTTTTTTTTTTTAATTTTTTTAAAATGTTTATTTAGTTTTGAAACAGAGGGAGACAGAGCGTGAGTGGGGGAGGGGCAGAGAGAGAGAGGGAGACACAGAATTTGAAACAGGCTCCAGGCTCGGAGCTGTCAGCACAGAGCCCAATGCGGGGCTCGAACCCACGAACCGTGAGATCATGACTTGAGCAGAAGTTGGATGCTCAACCAGCTGAGCCACCCAGGCGCCCCAATCTTTCAATTTCCTGTAGCACTTTGGATCATCACATAAGTTGTGCACTTTTAACTGTATACCACTATACATGTGGTACTGTATAAATTTTGATTCAAAAATAAACATGGAGGGGCACCTGGGTGTCTCAGTCGGTTGAGCACCTGACTTGGGCTCAGGTCATAATTTCGCAGTTCAAGAGTTCGAGCCCCACATCGGGCTTACTGCTGTCAGTGCAGAGCGCACTTTGGATCTTCCACCCCCCTTTCTCTGCCCCTGCCCCGCTTGTGTGCTCTCTCTCTCTCTCTCTCAAAAATAAATAAACAGTAAAAAAAATAAATAAATAAATAAACAAGTTAATTAAAATTAAAATAAAGATACGTAGTTTAAAACTAATTGCAATTCATTAGTAATACTAATTTATATATTGATGTAAGTATAATGTAAATGTTTATTTATTAGAAGTGTAGTTTTTAGTAATTTGCTTGATGATTTACTAAATTAAAACTGGTTTTGGATTTAATATAAGCTGAGAGCATAAGAGACCCATCAAAAATGTGTCTCTTCAATATGTTTATAAATCTGTCTAAATTCCTGTAAGTCCAAATAATCTCTTTTGCTCATTTAATTGGTAGTAAATAAGATGTCAGGGTTTCAGTATCAAAGAGAGCTAACCCATTTATACATTTATAAAATCCTAACGTGAATATGTATGGAAATAGGTGACAGCAGATAGAACTGTCTCTTTGGGATCCACACTGCTTTTTCTGTTTAGCATACAATGGAATTTAAGTTCTAGCCAGTACAGAATTGTGTTTTCAGTTTATACGTTGTCTTATGACCCACTTATAATTTAGTGAACTTTAATATGCCTAGTGACTGTAAAAGCTAGTCAGTGCCAAGGCTGATATCAAAGGGCTGACTGCCACTTAAATTGCTTAGTATCCTAGAATGGCTGTTTTATAAAATACGTTTTCTAAACACATTCAAGAATAAATGAACAAATTATACCAATGTTTTGCAAGATGAGAAAGCAATCTTGTAAGTCAAATGAAAATAATGAGTTCTGAAGGCAGGAAAGAATAACAACACATGGATTACCATAAAACATTACATTTTGGGGTGAATTAAAGGGAAAGAAATCTAGTTATACTAACAATTCACGTTAGAGAATTTGGGCTTGTAGGGCTCAGTGGAACCAACAAGGCATAGGATACCTTTGATCAATCGCCTTCTTGTGTTTATAGTAGTCATATTAAATATTTTGATTGAAGAGAAATTATTAAAGTAGTGGGATAATGCCGCTTGCCATAAGAAAACTGATGACTGCCCTTCCTGTGATGTTATTGCTATTGATTTCCTATAAATAAAAACAGGGAGAAAAATCACATCCCTTTATAGTTATAACTCTGATCAGCCAATCAGTGCCCAAATTCTAGTGAAATTGCCTTTGAAAGATCTTGAGATAATTGTGTGCTAATGAATCTTAAACTGTGAACTTATTTTCCATGTTTTTTCCAAGCTGAAACTATTTTTATTTTCTTCCTTCTTCATTTCTAATTCCTGAATGAGAGCAACTTGTAGAAAGCAATTGAAAAGACTGGCTGGAGCTAGGAACATGGTAGCATGATGGAGAAAAACAATGGCAAACAGTTAACAGGTCCAACTTGTTGTTGTGCAATGCAGCAGTCATTTCGTAGTGATACAGCAGAGACTGTAGAACGTAAGAAGAATGTAGCCATGTAATGAAGATTTGTAGAATCTTTACTAAAATTATTATCATTTTGATTAATTTTGCCATTTTGATTTTGTAAAAATGTACTGTAGCCCCACTTAGCAATACTGCCTTAATCCACTCACAAATTCCCAAACTCTTCATTCTCACAAGGATCATGGTTATCAATAGATGTTACTAGTATTTTAGCATAGAATGTTCCAGGGATAATAGGAAAGTAAAACTTTCTCTAATATACTTTTGTTTTAATGGTTTTATTTATTTTTGAAGGAGAGAGAGAGAGAGACAGAACATGAGCCGGAGAGGAGCAGAGAGGGAGGCACAGAATTCGAAGCAGGCTCCAGGCTCTAAGCTGTCAGCACAGAGCTCCATGCAGGGCTCGAACTCACGAACTGTCAGATCATGACCTGAGCCGAAGTTGGAGGCTTAACCGACTGAGACACCCAGGCGCCCCTCTAATATACTTTAATATAACTGAGGAAGCTGAGCCAGCAATTGCTGTTGTAATTGCTTACTTAGAACTATTGCATGTTTTCTTGGATAAGAAAACAGTTCATAATAAAGAAGAAAAATACATTTTTTAAACAGAGATCTGTCCATTGGTTAGAGTCTGCAAAGAAAGCTAAAACGGAAGGGGGAATAAAGGGAGAAAAGAAAAGAGTAATTCCTATGGTAAATAATAACTTCCTAATTAGATTGTGTTTTCATCCCTCAACCATAATAAACACGTCTATCATAATAAATTTTGTAATGCACACACCAAAATAAAAATCTCCAAATGACACCATAAAGTCTTCTATCTAACCAAGGTCTAACCCTGAAGTTTTTAGGGTAAATTAGATGTGATCCATATTAAGGAATTTTTTTACAGTTTATAGAAGTACATAATGTTATCGGAACATATATTCGTGAAAATACTCAGATTACCATTTTATATATTAATATATGATTGTTAGCAAAACAATTAAGATCTATGTAATATGATATGATAAGGTTAAAATAGCTACATTTTAATGGGAAATTAGAAATAGATCATGTTTAGGCAGAGATTAAACTGATTTAATTGCTGTTTCTCAGTGTATTTATTTTGTTTTTTAAAGCGTATGTTTAGTTTCCCCAAGTCTAGTCCTTTTTCATCTCATTCAACAATATTTCTATTTCTCTGTACATAACTTAAGTTTATCACTCACCCCAGTTACTAACATAGAATGCCATTCTCTCCTTTTCCCCTGCAGTTCTATTGTAAGTCCTCCTGGATTACTGATAATCACACAGTGAATTGCTAGCTACCAACATATTTCTCTGGGCAACTTCCATTTTCTGCACGCATTAAGCACTCTCTGGGTACCAAGAACTATTATAAGAAACAGCTGAGTAAGAGCAATCCCTGCCCTCAGGCTAATACTGACAGAACTTTTTATAAATGAAAACCCTAAAAGTTGTAGCATATCTACAGGATCATATGCATGTATTTACAAGATGTCCTAATATCGTAAAACCATTGTTTAAGCGGAGGACATACTCTCTATTTTTCTTTTAGTGAAACATGAAATTTTTTTATTCAGTTGATTTTCACACTTTGATTCAGTATCAGAACCACTGACTGTTTGAGGCTTTTACTATGAAATGACAGCAAGGTGGAACAATTATGAAGGAGACTATCTTTTGTCTCTACATCTACAGTCTTTTCTTAGAGTATGTGTGTATGAGAGAGTTAAAAAAAAATGAGAAATCGGAAACCCTTTTAAGTTTTAAGGGAAAAAAATGCAAATCTGTTGGAATCAGAAAAGCTGTAGATAATACAACATAGGTTTTTATAACCTGTTATTACAATGACATATATAATGCAGACAGTCCATTAACACTATTACTGTTTTTTTTCTTGTGAACTATTTCCAGTTGTTTCTTCATTAAGAATGATTATGTATTTTGAGTGCTAATAGAAATTCATAATGTCATATTCCTAATTATAAAGACATCCAGATGGCCAAAAGATACATGAAAAGATGCTCAACATCACTGATCATTTGGGAAATACAAATCAAGACTACAATGAGATATCATCTACACCTGTCAGAATGGCTAAAATCAACAACACAAAAAACAATAGGTATTGGTGAGGATGTGGAGAAACGGGAACCCTCTTGCACTGCTAATGGGAATGCAAACTGGTGCAGCTGCTCTGGAAAACAGTATGGAGGTTCCTCAAAAGGTTAAAAATAGGGGCGTGTCTGGGTGGCTCAGAGGGTCAAGTGTCTGACTCTTGATTTGGGCTCAGGTCGTGATCCCAGGGTCATGGGATCAAGCCGGCATCAGGCTCCATGCTGAGTGTGGTTCTATGTATATTTTAATAGTTATTTCATGTAGAAATGTAGAATGTAGAAATAGTAGATCTACTAGAAAGTAGAACTAACTTAAATTTAATCCATATTAAAGACATTGAAACCATTTCTCAGTGTTACTAAAATCAAATGACAAACCCTGTACTTTTAAAAACTAGGTTGGGAGTATCAAATTGGTTTAGAAAATACCTTTAATAGTCTTGATTAGGTATCTCTGGGAACAACTTTATATTAGCAATCAAAATACATAACCATTCTTAAAGCAGAGACAATTGGACGGAGTTGACAAAGAAAAACAAGGTAACGGTTTCAGTGGACTGCCTGCACTGAACAAATATTGAAAATTGATTTAAACATCAGAAGTCATTTTAAATTGGATCCACCGTACTGTAAATGCTGTGACATTGTTATTATACTGAATATTGGAAGGTTTAATAATAATTAAAGCAATGATTTGGAAAATTGATGTCCTTACCTAAGGAAATAATTGAAATAATCATGAATAATTGAAATCCTGTACTCGTATAGGATTTTATACTGTTCAGAGTGCTTCCTGTAAGACCACTTCATCCTCGCAAAACCACTGTAAAATAGAAAACTGCAGTAATAACATTTGAGCAACTTACAAGAGGATAGTCGCTACCTGTTGTTGAGTGAAAACAGAGTAAACCCATGTCTTCCAAACTCTTCAGTTTTGTTCTCTAACATGTTCATTATAGTATTTACCATTTTTTAGATTTGTGTATTTCTGTACTTTGCTAAAGATTTCACACATAGAAAATGTTTATCAAGTTAGATAGAGACTTGGAAAATACAGGTACATTTGTTTAAAAACAACAACAACAACAACAACAAAGATTTGCCAGAGTTAAAGGATTTTATCCTGTAATGGTTCACAGAATGAATTGTGCTGTGTATGCATAGTTTAAATAACTGAAAACTTAGTTGGTATAAACTTTTCCTGCTAAGAGTTTGGCTTTTGGATGAACAGCATGTGCATCTCTGGGAACTTGTTAGAAATGTAAAATCTCAGAGGCTACCCAGACCTACTAAACCAGAATCTGCACTCTCTTGAGATCCTACATTAAAATTTGAGGACTAGACTGAAATATGTTACAATATATATTGTATCTTTGATTGTTAAAGAAGAGACATAGAGACATAATAGTTTTGTGCCAGTCTCCCTGAGTAGATTATCTTACATCTCAGCTGAAATTTATAGCACACAAGAATGTGTGTGTGTGTGTGTGTGTGTGTGTGTGAGTGAATGAATGTGTGCGTGTTCATTAGTTACATTAAATTACTGCTCCTGATGTGGTCTAATCCAAACTCTCCAATTCTTCTAATCAGCCTTTTTAAATTAGTGGCTTTTGCTTCCTTTTAAGCTGGGGAGATATAAGCACTAGCCAGGTGTGTCCCATGAACAGCTTGGTTGGAATTTCAAGCAATGGTCATTGGTAAGACCTCTGTGTCAAGCTCGTAGAACCTACCTTACCCTGCTTGATTGAATCCATTCTGCTGAGACAGTGTCAAATTAATACAATTACTAGCACATTTATGATAGCCCATAAAATCTCCCACCACTACATTCTTGCTAAAGGTTAAGAATTACAAAAAAAAAAAAAAAAAAAAAAAAAAAAAAAAACTGTGGTGCAGGCAGTGACTTCTGGGGTTCAAAGCTTCAAGCACTTAAAAAAAAAGTTTTCAGGGGCGCCTGGGTTGCGCAGTCGGTTAAGCGTCCGACTTCAGCCAGGTCACGATCTCGTGGTCCGTGAGTTCGAGCCCCGCATCAGGCTCTGGGCTGATGGCTCAGAGCCTGGAGCCTGTTTCCGATTCTGTGTCTCCCTCTCTCTCTGCCCCTCCCCCATTCATGCTCTGTCTCTCTCTGTCCCAAAAAAAATAAATAAACGTTGAAAAAAAAAATTTAAAAAAAAAAGTTTTCAAAGCACATTATTATAAATTAACTGTCTTCCACTACAGCTAGACTAGTACTGACAATATTTTAAATAATAAATTTGATGTAAAATAGCAACATCGAATTTAAAATACGTGATTGGCAATTTTCTTCTAAATATCTTTTTGTCAAAAGCATCCAGCTGATTAAAAAAAACAAAAAAAACAAACACTAGGTAGATTTTTATACAAAGAAACAATAAAACCCAAATGTAAAACCAAAAATTATATATTTTAAAAATTACAACTTTAAATTTTGTATTATAATCTTAAATTTTAAATTATAGGGTTGTGATATGATTATATGATGTATGATTTTATCATAAAATATATTATTTTAAACATCTAGAACATCTGACTAAAAAACAACTTTCTAAATTTCACGTAAATATAACTAACAACTCTCACTGTTCTAGTTCACATACATGCAATTCTAAAAGTAAAACTAAAAATAAGGGAAGTTGTTTTGTTAAAATAGCAATATTTGTTTGTTTTAAGTAGAGTGTGATTAGGAAAGTACAAAAAAATAATAGCTAATGTAAAATTTGAATTGTTATTTCTTAAGGGATAAGATCTTGCAGATTAAACAGGGTGTGAAGTAAGAATTGTTTTCTCCCAATTCTAATTACTTTGAAATTATGCTATAAATTATCTTCTTTTCTGCCTTGAATTTCCTTTCCCATATAATTAGACATTTTCAAGAATCAAAACTATTATTGTCTCTTAAAAACAAAAGCCATAGAAACTGCTAATTATATCACACTTGAACATGTTTTTCTTCTTTGAAGAGACCCTGAATTTCTGGCATTTTTGAGAACACTTTCTGACCAGAGGATGATAGAAATCTGAAGGTATGCTAGTGTTGGAATCAGGATAATTACTTTCTATCTATAATAATATTCGTGTTATTAAAAAGATGCCAAGGTCTGTGTCAAATAAAAATTGACCTAAATCTTCCCTGGTCCCTAAATCATTATTTTATTTTAAGAATCAGGCCACATTCTTATAGAATTTTTTTTTCCCCCTAGACCCCATGGGCCTAATCAGAGGCAACTCCCAGGAAAAGTCCCTTGTCAATGCAATCCTTGAATGAGAGCTTGAATTATTACCATGTCCCAGGAAAAGGGCAGTTATCAAAAGACATTTTTACATTTCACTGATAAAATGGATTTTTTATTTCAAAGAGTAAAAAAATGTTTTTGTGAGATCACACACTGAGAAACTTTTTGACAAAGTAAATTTTATGATTATATGAAAATTGGCTTTTTTCTGAATAAAATATTACTAGAATTCACAAATTCCAGTTTTATCATCTGTAGCTTTTGAGGTACTTTTTAGGGGAAAAGGGCAGAATTTGAGTATACTCATATTTAAGATAATTTACTAGAAAAAATTAAATTGGTATTATATATTTGTGGGTTTTTTTTATATTGCTTAGTGGTTTTGTGTATTTGTTTCGGACCTAAATTTCAATATGTCTTTTGAATCATGTATAAAATATGTGGGTGGAAAAGTATGAAACCTTTAAGATCTCTCAGAACGTAGACAAAGATATTCAAGGCATTTAAGTCATATGGTGCCTATCGTATTGCGAATAGCAATATTGGACAAAAAGGAGAACTAGGAATAAATACATTTATGAGTATCCAAATATCCCAAATAAATGGAAGAAATCAATTCTTCCATTTATTCTAGTATTCTGGTATTACCAGGATGATTTATTAATAGGAACCTCTCTTAATTCATTACCTGAATTTTTTTTGAAGTTTATTTATTTATTTTGAAAAGAGAGAACAAGCCGGAAGGGTCAGGGAGAGAGAATCTCAAGCAGACTTCATGCTGTCAGTGTGGATCCTGACCCGGGACTCAGTCCCGTGACTGTGAGATCATGACCTGAGCCGAAATCAGGAGTTGGACACTTAGCCAAGTGACCCACCCAGGTGCCCCCACCTTAATATTTTAATAATAAAATATATGCCTTATCTTGTTTAATGTTGAAAAATAAGGTAAATCAAATGACGTTTTCTGATTAATTAAAATACATTGGTCGGAGTAAAAGGTAGGAGTAAAAGAAAATGTTCTTAACATAATAAATAAGAGGGGTGCCTGGGTGGCTCAGTCGGTTGGGCATTGGACTTTGGCTCAGGTCATGATCTTGTGATTCATGAGTTCGGGCCCTGTGTCAGGCTCTGTGCTGACATCTCGGAGCCTGGAGCCTGTTTCGGATTCTGTGTCTCCCTCTCTCTCTGCCCCTCCCCTGCTCATGCTCTGTCTCTCTCTTTCAAAAATAAATCAACATTAAAAAATTGCTTTAAATTAATAAAGAGCATAATAAATAAGAAAGAGTTGGACCCCAGTTAAAGTTCTTAGTGCACAGAAACACTATAAATTTAGATAATATGTTATCATAATAATTTTTTATAATAGATTTTATTTTTTGGAGCAGTTTTAGTTAGGTTCCCAGCAAAATTGAGTGGGAGGTACAGAGATTTCCATAAAACCCTACTCCCATACATGCATAGCCTCCCTTGTTGCCTACATCCCCCTACCAGAGTGGTACATTTATTACACTTGGTAAGCCTACACTGACACATCATTATCACCCAAAGCCCACAGTTTACATTAGGGTTCACTCTTGGTGTTGTACACTATCTGGATTTGGAGAAATATATAATGACACGCATGCATCCTTGTAGTGTCCTACAGAGCAGTTTCACTGACTTGAAAATCCTCTGTCCTCAACCTGTGTGTTCTCCCTACTCCTTACCTCCTGGCAGCCACTGATCTCACTGTCCTCCTATGTTTG
The DNA here is from genome assembly GCF_028749965.1 of Puma concolor. Classification (NCBI taxonomy): domain Eukaryota; kingdom Metazoa; phylum Chordata; class Mammalia; order Carnivora; family Felidae; genus Puma; species Puma concolor. The sequence continues at coordinate 82,112,622 of NC_141668.1, forward strand.
TCCTTTCCAAAATGTCAAGTAGTTGGAATCATATACAATATAGCATTTTCAGGTTTGCTTCTTTGGCTTACTGATACGCGAACTAGTTGTCTTCAAATGTCTTGAAATAGTTTCACAGCTTATTTCTCTACAACTTTGAATAATAGTACATTGTCTGAAGGCAACACAGTCTATTTATCCACTCATCTACTGAAGTATATCTTGGTGGCTACAGAGTTTTGGCAATTTTGAATAAAGCTGCTATAAACATCTGTATGGAGGCTTCAGTGTAGGTGTAACTTTTCAGCTCCTTTGAGTAAATATGAAAGAGCAAGATTGCTAGGCCATATGGTAATAGTATGTTTGGCTTTATAAAAAAAAAAAAAAATGAAGTAAAAAATACCAAAGTATCTTCCAAGGTGGCTGTACCATTTGGAATTCCTACCACTGAGGAATGAGAGTTCTGTCGCTTCATATCCTTGCCAGAATTTGGTGTTGTCAGCATTCTGGATTTTGGACATTCTAATAGGGATATACTGGTATCTTGTTGTTTTAATTTATACTTTCCTAGTGACATGATGTGGAGTTTAAATTGAGTTGTTGGTTTGCTTAGTATTAAGAGTGTTTTATGTATCCTGGGTAGCAGAACTTTATGAGATATATCTTCCGCAAATATTTTTTTCATAGGCTGAGACTGTGTTCTCATCCTGTCTAGAATTGTTTTTCAAAAGATGTTATTTATTTCTATAAAATGCATCTTAAATGTATATGGTTTATCTTATTTTAATGTTACCAGTGAGTGAGATATGACTGGATCGGAGAAGGATTTGAAAGGAGATGCTGTTATGTATTTATTCTCTCTTTCTCAGAGAGATTTAAATAATGCCTGTACTATATCACTTTGGTGTGGTGATATTTTTTAGTTTCTTGCTTAAGCACTGAAACTTTAAAAAAATAAATCATACCCACATAAATGCACTTGTCTCATCTCATTCAATAAAGCAGGGTAAGCACACTGTCTGAAAAATTTGATGAACTTTCTGGCAAAGAGAAGAGAAACGTGTTCTAATTTAGAATGAGGTGAGTCAGGAACACCGTTTCCTGAACAGCTCCCAATTTTCTCTTTAAGAGAGAGTTTTAGTGTCAAGTCATTATTAAGTAAGATCATATAAATTACTCGTTATCGTGGAGCAATGACTTCTCTAAATAGAGTTCTATTTTCTTTGGATGTAGAAAAATGAAAGTTTGCTGCCTTGGTTTTCCTCAACAGAGTTCAAAGCTTATTTTTAATTTGTAGTGTATGCAAAATATTGTAATTACTTTATGAACATGGACTTCTTTGATAACATATTTTTTTTTTTAGACAGCAGAGTTTATATAATGCATGTTCCGTTTCATTTCACTTCATGCTGGTATCTCCTGTAATGAAAAAATATTTAAGGATAATTGTCTTTTTTCCAAACCTTTTCAGTTTTATAGAAATGTATTAGGAAAAAATCTGTATTAAGTCTGCTGTCTTTAAATGTAGTGAAAATTAATATCCGACTATTTACCTGCAGGAACATGTACAGTGTATATGCAAGAACATGTATTGTGTGTGTGTTTGTGTGTGTGTATATGTGTGTGTATAGCCATTATGAGGTAATAAAAAAATTTCTGAAGATTATTTCCTTCATGAAATTCCATCTGATCTTCTCAAATAACAAGTGATCTAATCATATGATAGTTTATAGTTAACATAATTCAAAAACATAATAAATGTAAATGTTCAAAGGACATTTTATGATGATAGATGAGTATATTCATAGTATGAATGTATTTACTTAGGATCTGATAGAAGAAAGCATCTCTAAATATTGTATCTTCCTGCAGTTAAAAGGGACTAAGTAGTCAAAAATTATAGAAATACCTAAAAACATTATGGTTGTGGTAAATAACTAGATTATATCTTAGAGTCATCAAAATATTTTGAATCCATATTTACCATGATAAAACACAAACCGCTAAATCATTGTATATAGTGTATTTGTAAATAATAGGACAAAGTAACTATAATATATAGTGAGTAAAGTGCATGATTATATTAATCCCACATTGAAATATTAAACAATTACCTATTTTATAACCAATCAATAAAAAGACCACATACTTACAAAATAGGAGGGTGGAAACATAGACCATATTTTGGTTAAATAATAAGAAAATAGTCATATGGACTTGTGATATATCCATTATGAATGGATATTTATCCATAAGGAAATTTAGATTCATATTAATCACTTTTTAAACCTACTTTGTACTCAGCATTATGTTCCTATAATTTGAGAAATTCACCAGATTGAGAAATAATTATAAGATATACATGATAAATATACACACAATGTATAAATATACACACAAATTTACAATCTTAAGTATACTATTCAATGACAATTTGAGAAATGATAAATGTCTGTAATTCAAAGGCCTATCAAAGTATGGAACACTCCAGAAGGTTTTGTGATGTACTTTTCCAGTGAGTCCCATACCTTTGCCCCAAGAGGTACTACTGTGTGAATTTTCCACAGCACAGCCCAGAAAAAAAGTAGAATAGAAACTCCTATAAATGAAAGTATACAATATGCACTCTTTTATTGTAATGTTTTTCAAATCCATTCACATTGCTACATGTATCAGTAATTTGTTCTTTTTTGTTTCTGAGTAGTATTTAATTGTATGGATGTACAACATTGTGTTATTTGTTTTCCTAGTGGTAGACACTTGGACTTAATGAAGTTGCTGTAAACATTCTTGTTCAAATTTTGTTGTGCACATATGCTTTCATTTCTCTCAGTTAAATAACTAGGAATGCGATGAAATGGCTAAATGGTACGTAGCCACTTTACAGATCATTTTACACTCCCACCAAAAACTATATAAATGAGGATGTTAAACAATGGATTGGTGTAAACAAGTAGAATATTGGTGAAGGCATTCTTGGCATTATGTGAAAGAAACAATTATAGGAAAGAAAGACTAATAACAAGAAACTCAAAAAAAAAAAAAACTAAAGGGTGCAAATAAATTAAAGATGTCAATGAAGACATGAAGGATAAAGATAGATATTAAAGAAATTTGAAAGAGAGATGGAAATAAAATTTGATGACTGATAAATGTCGATGTAGGAGAAGTCAAGACTGATCCCAAGCTTCTGTGTTGAGTGACTCTAACAAATAAGGTAGCATTGAGGAAGGTTAGTTTCTAGGAGGAGCAAATGTGGAAATGTTGGAGATAGTTATTTTGAGGAGCTAAGTATGCAATGCTATATAAGGTTGATCAAAAGTCAGCTAAAAAAATGTTGCTCAGGCACAAAAGAATATCTGTGATTTGGGGAGTCAAATCGATTAAGATAAGCAAAAAAATTATGGGAAAGGGTAAGCGACAATAACCATTGAGTGGTATATTTTTGAATATTTCTTTTTTTTTTTACCTTTTTATATTATTTCATTTGACAGCCAAAATCATGTTTAATGTTCCCATAATGGTTATACACAGCCATTTATCCTTACTTATACTTAATGTAATTAAAACCAGTCATCATTTAACTATTGCAGAGATGGTGAGTATACTTCATGGTATAAACTGATTTGTGACACAGAGTACACTGACACCTGTAAATACCATAGCACACCAAACTTTGTGTAGTTTCAAGTGTAGCTCTTCAAATCCCAGCATTGAGAGTAAAGCTTCCTTTTGAATCTTTTAAACCATATGTCTTTACGTCAATTTAGACAAGAATGTTACTGCTGCTCTTTTTAGTTTTTGACTCATTTTGATCTTCTCTTTCATTATGGCTATAATGTGAAAAAAGGGAACTCTTGATCTACTCTTTGTTTCTGCCCTGCAGCTTCCACTTTTTTTTTTTTTTTTTTTTTTTTTTTTAAGCTACTTGTTCTGGGACACCTGGGTGGCTCAGTCGGTTGAGCGTCTGACTTCAGTTCAGGTCATGATCTCACAGCTCGTGGGATTGAGCCCCGCGTCGGGCTCTGTGCTGACAGCTCAGAGCTTGGAGCCTGCTACGGATTCTGTGTCTCCCTCTCTCTCTGCCCCTCCCCTGCTGGTGCTCTGTCTGTCTGTGTCTCTCTCTCTCTCTCTCTGTCAAAAATAAACAAACATTAAAAAATATTAAAAAAGCTACTTGTTCTTTGTTGACTTCAGTGATATGCTTCCTGGGGAACAGCACGTGGCTAACCAGTGAAGCAAAGGCAACCAACCTTGAGATAACAATAAGGATAGTTCATACTCCACAATAGCATTTTGTTCTACCTATGTGTGTCTTAACTCTGTGAGGTCATTGGTCTTTGTAACATCTCTGTATTCTTTCCTTATGGTGAGAACTTGAGACACAGATATGCCAAAGAATTTGCTTACCGTCATATAGTTAGTAAGTAGGAGAGCTAAGTTGAATACTGTGACACCCCTTTGACTGCTCTGCAGTTTCACAGCCATCTTCCACTTGAAGGCAGTTTACAAACTGTAAAACAGTTATAGAAATAGAATAGTGTTCAGTTGAATTCAAGTTAGCAAGTATCTTAAAGTGTAATAGACTACCCTATGAGGGGATTTGAAGATGAATGACAAAATCCTGTCTAAAAAGAACTTATTGGAGAAACATGGTGTATCACTCTGAGGAGTGACCCAGAGCAGGTGGGATGGTGTAACTACTCTAACTGAAATTTAAACAAAAAATTATGGAAACCCAGAAGACAAATATCCCCCTGAAACATTAAAGTACTTTTAGAAGGTATTTGAAAAAAGTCTTGAAAAATTAGCATAATTCATCATAGAGAACTCACATAGGTGAAGTCATTTAATAATGAAAGTTCTGGATTGGGGTGCCTGGGTGGCTCAGTAGGTTAAGTGTCTGACTCTTGATTTCTGCTCAGGTTGTGATGTCCAGGTTCATGGGTTTGAGCCCCATGTCAGGCTCTGTGCTGACAGCTTGGGATTCTCTCTTGTTCCTCTGTCTTTTCCTTTTTTTTTTTTTTTTTAAGTTTATTGATTTATTTTTGAGAGAGAGAGAGAAAGAGCACAAGTGGGGGAGGGGCAAAGAGAGAAAAGGAGGCAGAGATTCCGAAGTAGACTCCAGGCTCTGAGCTGTCAGCACAGAGCCCAATGTGGGGCTCAAACTCACAAACCATGGGATCATGGCCTCAGCTGAAGTCAGACATGCATCGACTGAGCCACCCAGGTGCCCCCCCCTTTCTGCCCCTCCCCTGCTTGTGCTCTCTCTCTCTCTTTCTCTCTCAAAAGTAAAAAAAAAAAAAAAAAAGAATGTACGTTCTGGAAATCCAGAGTAGTGAGAGAGAAAGGTACAAGGGGAAATGCATTGGGATGGGGGTGGGGAGCCTAGAATTATATATGGGGGATAGGTAGCAAAGACCTTGAATGCCTTTTAAAGGATTCTGAATTTAATTGTTTAGCTAATGGAAAACCATCAATAAAATTGAGCAGCTGAACTGTTGATTTGCAAAGAATGATTTGAAGCAGGAGGGTCTTTTAAGAAGACAGAGCAATACTTTAGGGGAGAGATGAGAGAGCTTGAATTAGGACAAAAGAAGTAAGGGAAAATAAACACTCAGAAATGGATTGGGGATAGAACTGATCAGAAATGCCAATTTATGGGGCGCCGTGGTGGCTCAGTCGGTTGAATGACTGATTCTTGATCTCAGCTCAGGTCGTGATCCCATCAGTGTGGGATGAAGCCCCGTGCCAGTCTCTGTACTAAGCGTGGAGTCTGCTTAAGATTCTTTCTCCCTCTGCCCCTCTACCCATTCTCCCTCCCTCCCTCCTCCCTAAAATTAAAAAAAAAAAAAAAAAAAGAAAAAAAAAAGCAAAGAAATGCCACCATAGTAAACACAGGAGATGAAGCTGAAAAGATGAAAGGAAAAATATTTTCTCTTTGCAGGACTGAATAAGGGAAACTGTGAAGTAATTAACTTGGTTATTGATACACAGAGTAGAGGCACCACACTCCACAGTGATGATTGTGTTCCCTTGTGGGTTTCTTCTAAGTCCAGTATTCCAAATTCTTTCTACTTCCTTTTCATTAATTTGGTTTCAGTTAAAAAAAAAATTGTGTAGTTTGTTTGGTTATGACCATTTAGTTTTAACTAGCCTTCTTTTACAGTGGTAAAGAACAGGATGCTTTTCCACGAGTTTTGTGTGTGTGTGTGTGTGTGTGTGTGTGTGTGTGTGTGTGTGTGTGTGTTTGATCAGTTAAATGCTGATCTCTTTATTAAAATAGTAAACAAAATAAGTAGTGTATAGGCATATTCAACCTAGACACACACTACAAAATACATAGGTGTAAATATTTGTGGCCACATGATGCACTAGGAAGAACTCAGTTCTCGTTCCTGCCCTGGCTTTCCCAGTTACTAGTATGCACTTTGGGCAGTTGCTGGGTCTTAATGTCAGGGTTTCTTTCTGGGATGGGTGTGGCTCAGAATAATACATAAAAAGCACAAGAAAAGGCACAGTGATTAGTATTCATATTTTCCCTCACCCGCGCTCATCTTCCCTCCTCATCAGCTCTTCTCTCCATTTTCACGTGACTCCTCTTGAACCTTTCTTCGGGGTAGACTCTCCCCAGGGTTGTTCATAGTTTCCCAGCCAGCTAAGCATCAAAGTTTTTCCAGGCCTATTCCTTGGCAGCTAGAGGTTTTTCTCTTCCAGGGCCAAAAATGATACATCCATTCTGTTTAGGTTGTTAGCGAAGAATGTGAGATGACCTGAGGCCGCATTCCCTGCATTCCCAATGTGCTGGAAGTTCCCATTCACAGTCTTTTGATTCTTTGGGGCTGTTTTTCCCCTTTATGTTGCAGCAAAGCTGAGATGGGAAGAAACCAGTCACTGTGACTGCCACCCGGGTGTGTTGGCTATCATCTGGTGATGATTTTCTCCTATCACCAATTGCCCTGCTAGTTAGCTTGTAAGTATTTTGAAGCCTGAGGCTATGACATTGGAAATATTCTTTAAATTGTAAAAATACGGTTTTAAAGTTTACATAATTTCCAGTTTGTCTTTGTTCTTCTCAGGGGTCTTTAACAGGTTTATAGGTTGTTTATCAGCTGACTTCTGATTGAACTTGCTTTCATTAGCACTCTAAGTTTATGCTACCATTAGCTTTTTATTTTTTATTTTTTTAATGTTTATTTACTTTTGAGAGAGAGCACAAGCAGGGGAGGGACAGAGAGAAGGAGACACAGAATCCAAAGCAGACTCCAGGCTCTGAGCCGTCAGCACAGAGGCCGACGCGGGGCTTGAACGTGACCTGAGCTGAAGTTGGACGCTTGGCTGACTGAGCCACGCAGGCGCCCCACCATTACCTTTTAAACATGTATTTTTGTAGGATATTTCACAAAGTTTTATAAATGGTGTTATAAAACAATAACAGCTACCAATTTTCAAGGCCTATGATATGCTAATGTAGGTAGGTAGGTCGGTAGCACCTCAGAGATTGGTGCTTTTTAACAGATAAGGAAACTGAGGCTAGTTGACATTAATTAATATTTTGAAATTACAAATCTAGTGAGTGGGAGAAGTCAGGCATCTACCCAGTTTTCTTTTTTCACCCCTATCACAGAATAATTTTTATATGTGCAGTAAAGGGAGATTTTGTTTCTTCTTATGTTGGTAATTAGCCAGGATTTTCCTTCATTAATAGTCAGAATGTCAGTGGAACTACCTTCCAAGCATGAAGAAAATAAGACTGTGTATGTACATTTTGTGAGATATATAAATTTTTAAGACTTCCTTTTCCTCTCATAGATGGTGTCACAGTGGATTCAGAGAGAGAGAGAGAGCAGTAATATGGGTTGTTTGCCTCCAGTGGGTTTATGCTCCTGTTCTGCTCTGGAACTTTCTATCATGCTTTACAAGAGGACTGACTGTATCATGGTGTGAAAGCTTGTAGTCGTTCATTCCGTCCTCTGTCCAAATGAACTACGTAAAATTTATGTCCTAAAAAGCCCATATGTGTTATAACTTTTAGATTTATAGAAAACCCAGAATCTTAATTTATCATCCTGTTAATTTAATTCCTTTTCAAAAAACATGTATTTCTACAATTTTAGTTGTATGTTCTCATTCCTTGAGAGCTTATTGGTGGAGAGGATAGGTCCAGCCAAAGGCTGGTCAAAATGTTTCTGTACTAGAGATTTAGATGGATCCTAATGCTGAGAGCGGCAAAATGTGTTCATTATTTAAATAAGCTCAGGCTGCCAAATGAATCATAAAGGCAGCTGGGTGTCCTGTGCCAAGGTGTCATTTTCATTAAGTGTGAGATTGCACCTGAAGGACAGTTTAATTTGCAGCTGCTAAAAATATTTCGACAGAGTGATACTGTTACAAGTGGCAGGTGGTGCCCAAACGTGAATTTTGCAAGAAATGCCATCTGTGGGATGAGGTGTAGAAGAATGTCAAGGGGGTGGTAAAGGAGATAAAGGGGGGAAGAAAAGAGGTGTATTTACTCAGTGTTTATTGCTGTTATCATGACTAAAGATGCCATGCTTCACATGATAGCATTGGCCCAAGATTATTAAATATGATTATTTGTTCAGCTTCTACCATGTGCACAGGGCATTGCAAAAGTACCACAGTACCTGTAAAGACAAAGTTTCTTTCCCAGAGGCATACCATTTAAACCATCCAGATGAGAGAATCCTTTCCAAGTGTATTTACCTTTCATAGTGTTTACATTGCAGTTCTGTGCTGGCAAGACTAATGCACTTTGATCCTGCTTAAATGGATCTTGCCACTTTCTTTTGATGTTCAGCTTTTAATACACATCCACATCCATTTCCTGCTTCATATTGTATGAAATATTTTCAATAGTACAAGCTCAAAGATTTTGTTAGATCATGGTCAGTTGGGATTTTGTGAACTTTACAGAGTAGAGAACATTGCAATGTGGAAAGGTATCGAGGGACATTGTAACTGTTGACATTAGTAAAAGATCTGTATATGTGTGTCTATTAGTTCAATGGACTTGGCCACATTGAAATCAGGAACTTATATCTGGAGACTGGAAATAGACATTCTCTACTTTAATGGGTTACAGAACACAAGTTTGAGGAGCAAAAGTAACTAGTGGGTTTCAGTTTTTCATTTCTGCTTCTCATTTGATGGTAGTAACTGGAAGTAGAAAGCCTTCCTTTGTGAAAACCATGAACTTTCTTTGGTTCTCAAGGAGACCTAATAAAATAGGTCAATATGAATGAATTTGGGTAAAGGTTTTCCACGGGGAGTTTCTGATGACAAGGCAAGTTATTGAATTGCTTGTAGTTTTTCAGGACAGTGGTAATCTCTGACCTCCAACGTATGCATTGTTTTTAGCTTCATAAAGTAGAGAGACATGTTTTCTGTTATTTTAATCCTATTGATAGAATCTAATTTTGAAAAATGATAAACAGATCATTAATTTTACTGTATTAATTATCTAGCACAAAAGGATGTGATCAAAAGCAGAACAGTTTTCCATATTAAAATAACATTCATGAAATTTCAGGAGAACATTTTGAGAACCTATTATTTTATAATAACTCTTAGAAATAGTTGCAATTTAAAGGAGCATGTCTAAGCATTTCTTTAACTGGGAACGTAAACACTGTTAGGGCTATGATGAGTTCTGTTCATCCCAATAACTCTAATGAACTGCCAAAAAGCAGGAAAATGTGACTCTTCTAAAAACAAAAAAAAACCCACAAACTTACATATTTTAGTTTAGGAAATTCATTCATTTATTAATCTATTCACTCATTTAGGAACCATGTTCTGTTTCAGAAATTGTGCTTAGCCCAGAAGAAATAATTGGGAAAAAATAGGGAAATCAGCTTACCAGAAGAGAGGGGAAAGAAAACAAGTGATTAAAAGTAGAGTTTTCTGGATTCTAATTGAGAAATATGCACTAGGTGCCAGGGAATGGTTTGTGTGTTAAAAAGGCGATAGACAGTACAGGATGGTTTGGAAAAGGTGAGGCCAGAGGCAGGGAAAACAGATTGAATGTGGCTGCCAAGAGAGAAGAGATAAGGGTCTACATTTGCGTAGTTGCAGTGAGACAGATTCAAAATATGCTTAGGGAAATACTTTGTTATATGTAGAAGCTGAAGGCAAGAGAGGGAGAGATACAGGACAAATGCCTGTCATAACAAATAGGAAAATGAAGATAATAGGAAAAGGATTAAATGTCACAAAAGCGATAAAAGCAAACTTTCTTTCGTGATATGTGAACTAAATGTGTTTGAAGATAGTAGATGGGGTGTTTTCTTGATTTACTAAGGGATTAAAGAAGAGGAACAGTGGTCAGTTCTGCCGGAAATGTAAGTCAAAGTTTGTGGACGACACTTACTGCTCTTAATTTATTTTTGGTATTAGGGACACTGTAAATAGTGTAACTGACAAGACTTCCCATTTTCCTCTAGTGCTAGAGAGCTTTGAGTCAAAACTATAGCTCATCTCAACTATATGTGTTGACGAATGCAGTATCTACTTTTAGAGTTGTTACTGGCTCAGAGTAACATCAGCCTTCCTGTCCTTTCTGCATGCCAATCTTAGTTTATGCTACTTTACCATATCTTATGACACCTGAAATCTGGTCTGGAAATTATATGGTATAAATGCATTAGTGCTTCTTTCCGTAGCACTGTATGGATAGCTTGGAAGAAATAGATAATATATATACAGAAGACTAATTAGATGACTTGAAAATATAACTCTAAAAAAGAAAAAAAAAAAGCAAGCAAAACATGAATTGTACAAGCAACATTAAGACTAGAAAACAGGGAAAGAAGTGAAATGATGGCAGTCCTGCAGGAAATGGAAGCAGTTTAAGGTAAAATACCATTTGATACGTAGGTGTGGATATTGGCATTAGCCAAAGCGGAAAGATAGGAGCAGAAGCAGTTTTAAAAGAAAAGTAGATGAGTTCCTTGCTAGTCATGATGAATTAAAACTGCAATGAGATACTTAGGTAGAAAATTTGAGCCAACTGGGCTGATGGCTCAGAGCCTGGAGCCTGTTTCCGATTCTGTGTCTCCCTCTCTCTCTGCCCCTCCCCTGTTCATGCTCTGTCTCTCTCTGTCCCAAAAATAAATAAATGTTGAAAAAAAAATTAAAAAAAAAAAAAAAAGAAAATTTGAGCCAAAAGTTTGAAATGCAAGGTTGGATCTAGGAGGAAAATAAAGGTGATGTAGTTTGGAGATACCTGAGGGTCTAAAAGTGAATCAATTCCAAAAGAAAGAAATTCTAAAAATATAACAAAATTTAGAATATTGAAATAGTAGAAGAAATTTTAGGAGATGCCTTCATTTATAGGAGTGGGGGGAATAAAAGGTGCTCAAAAAGAAAATAATTTAGGAAGCATCTATATTTACAGATGTAGGAAAAGAAAGTGGTAAAGGAAATAGTGAAGGCTCTATACTTAACAATTCAGGTTCAGAGTCACAGAAGGCACATGCCAGAGAAACAATGAAAATTATATGAAGGGCATGAAGATTTTATTGTGCCAATGGCAGCAGACAAGCAGACAACCGAAAAAGCGTGAGCATCAAAATCTGTGTGTAGATTTGATGGTTTCTGTTGATTACACTCTGAAAGGTGAAACACCAAAAGCTACCTAGTAATGGAGTTGGAAAGCGACTGGTAAATAGGGCAGGGAGTCTGAGTCTGAGTCTGAGTCCCCTCCCACTCTTTCAAAAAGTCCTATGGCTAAATGGGTGCAAGAAACAGTGGATTCTAGAGTATAGAGTGTAAGTGGAATTCTTTTTGTTTTCTTTGGTAGAATAAAAATATTTAAAAAATAAATATTTGACACAGAGTCATTATAAGGGAAAGATTGAGAACCCAAAGAAGAATTGACTTCTTTTCTTCATTTTTGCAACTCCCCAGTTGCTGGATTTCTTCCTGTTTTTCATCACTTTTCTCCTTGTATTAGATTCTGTCTTCTTTTCTCTTCGTACTCTATACCCTGCTGTCAATCTCAAATAACTTCAGCTCTAGTCCCCATTTCTTTCCTGAGCTTCTGTATTCCCTGACCTGTGGGACAAATTCCCAAGCATCTCACTATAAAGCTGCACGAAACTGAGCTTATCTTCCTCCCCCAACTTCCATATATATCTATCTTTCCTCAAGTGTTCCTATTTCAGTAAATGATTCCTATCCAACCAATATTTAAATCAGACATTTCCTTAGTATTTCCATGATTTTTCTTACTACTCCCTACCTTCAACATCTCATCAGTGAACATAATCCAGCAGTTCTGTTTTCACATAATCCTTGCATATGCCACCTTCTCTATCATACTGGTCCAAATCACCAACCCTTCTCACTAGCCTCTAGAGTGGTCTTCCTGCCTTCATTCTTGCCTCATTATATTTTTTTTTTTTTTTCCTGTAGCAATCATAGTGATCTTAACATAGTAATCTGATAATGTCATTACTAGTTTTAAAATACTTCATTGGTTTCCCTCATCGCCATTAGGACAATATGCCCCTGGACAACACTTCCTTCTTATTCTGGCCTCTGCTTAACTTTCTTGTCATCATCTTTGACCACCCGTCTCTTCATTGACTACTCTCTGAGTGCATAGTATTGTCATTTCTCTTACCTTGCACATGTTACTTCCACCTGGGACATTCCTGGTTATTCTTTAGGCCTTGAGTTATAGGTCATATCTTCTGAGAAAAGCTTTCCCTAATTTCTTTAAGGAAAACTGAATTTTCTCTTCTATTTCCAACTGCATTTTTTCCAGACTCTGACTCTTGTCCTTTTTTTGTGTGGTGTAATAATTGTTCTGTTTAATTGTTGGTATTCCCTCACAGACAGAATACATTTCATCATAACATCCCCTTGTTTTCCACCATCTAGAGTACAGAGTACATGTCTAGGAAAAATATGATGAATGAAATATAGATAGATGGTGAGTGATTGCATGAAGAATAGAGATTTTTACTGGAGAAATATTTTGTAGATTATTGCATTGAGAGCAAATAGAGGCTTTAGACTTACAAATAAAGAGAGATCATTTTTCCACAGAAAGAAAGAAAAGAAAAATCGAGAGGAGAAAAAGGAGGACCTTCTCTTTAAATGGTTTTGGTTGTATCAGTATAGCAAATAATTCCATCTTTGAAGAATAAAATGAGATGCTACATTAGTTGATTTGAAGACAATCAGAATGATTTTAAAGAGTTTCTGTTAATAAATCTGTAACAACAGTGATTCTTTTTTAGGATACATAGCCTGAGTTAACAAGTAGCACATCCATTTACTAAATTATATAGTTTTCATCATCCTTGCTTAGATATAGGGGCATACGAAAAAAAGTTCTGGGATTATATAAGGCAGGTACAATGGAGGTTCGGGAGGCCAAGAGGTTCTAGGGTAGCAGGGCAGACAATTAGAATGATTGATTAGAATGTTTGGTTTGGAGGAAGAGGAGAATTCACCAGGGAAGAGAGGAATAGATTAAGAAAAGAAGAGGAGGAGTAAGAGGACCAAATGTAGTAAGGAAGGGGAAAGCAACATTTGAAGGATTGAAGAGTAGAAAATGCATAGTGAGAAAAGGTTTTGACCGCAGACAAGATTTGCTAAATTTAAAATAGTAGAAGAAGTAGAACTCCTTTTAATTTTTTGAAAGAGTTTAACTAGAGACCTATTTTATTTTGAGATAGGAAAGAATGTTTTTCCAAGTTGATTGTATCCTAAATGTCTTAAAGACAAGTTACATTTGACTGACATTGTTTTTCTTTGATATTCCTTTTTAGTTTAATAAATGTGTACTTTTTTTTCCATGTGTAGTTTATTTTTTGTCTGTTTCTGAAGCTATGTCAGACTGTTACTCACCTACAAAGTCCTCCATGCTGTAATACCAGATATTGAAAGAGAGACTAGGATCGAAGGCTCTTTCAACAATGTGCATGATAACTTGTTTGAATGATTTCCCACTAGAGTCCACATTGATAAAATGATAATTTTCTTGACATATTTTAGAGAGGGAAACACGTGCTTGATAGAGCCTTCTGTCATGCCCAAACACCAAGCTAAGAGAATATCTGTACATTTAAAATACTGTTTGCTTTATTGCCATTTTTGTGCTTCTAACGTGACTTTTGCCTAATTATAGCTTTCTGAGAACAAGAGACATAATATTACTCATTTTGTTTTCTACGTCATATCTTACATGTATTTGTGAGCAAATACAGTAGCTAGATTTAATTACCTGAAATTCTTTAAGTTATGCAAGTGTTTCTGTGAACAATTACTCTAATTGGGAAGGTAATATTAGACCAACTTCTCCTCCATTGCTCTAGTTTTAAAGCAAAAGAATGTGTGTTTTTTTTTTTTATTCTAATTCTGTAGCTGGATTTTAATGAGATCTCCAAATTTAGTATGTGATTGAGGCTTCCCTTCACTGTCTTAATGATAATAATATAATGCATTTACTAACATTTTGCTAAGTTGTTTCAATGCATTTTTCAAGTTGAAAATATTTGTTTTTATATGAACTATTTATGATGGAAAAGGTGAATAGAATCCAATTTGAAATAAACCCAGTGTGAAAATTAGTCATCTGAGATCCGAGACTTACCAAAAAGTCACAAAAATTGCAAGTGACTGGACTGAATTCTTCGACATGTAGGTTTGTGTGCACACACAAACTATATATATTATAACTGTGTGTGCACACACAAACACGCTTACAACACTGCATTTCCAGGAATCTGCAATTCCAGGAATTCATCATTGGGATAGTAATTGTTTGATTTGTAACATACCAATTCCTACCATGTCACATTATTTATTCTGCTCACTGATACTCATGAGACGCAAACAGAAATATACAAACATATCTATGTATATGAACAGGTAGAAATTGATGAAGAAAAACCAGCTTTGTAACAATTATAGGAAAGTAATGTATTATTTTATGTATCTTATAAAGCTCTGGTACTGAGTGAGTCCAACTTTTAAAAGTTATTTCCCTACTCTTATTCCACTGGCACACTGGACTTGAAATATGAATAGGTAATGAATTGTACTTTTAACATTACTGACAGAGTCTGTATAATTTGCCTGAGAAGGATAGTGGAGTGTAGCCCTGAGTGTGCATGGTCTGAGAGCAAATGTTAAAAGAAGGTTACAAGCATAGAACACATGATAATGGTGATTATGCACAGGTATAAAGATTAGGACTAAATAACATGGATAAAGCTAGTTTCAGGGTTCTGACCTCTTCCCTGATATCTCAGGTTTGGTACTGATCTATGTGCACGTATTTCATTGCTGACTTGATAACACGATATGTCATGGGAGTAAAGGTAGCTTATTGTGAGAATTTAAATACCTGCAATGTCCTAAATGCTTTCAGTAAGATAAACTCAGCTTCTTAGTATATTACATCTTAAAATCAGTGAAGCTACTGCATACTTTTATATGTCTGTATGAGTCACAACCGCATCAACCCAGGTATTTACAAAAATTATTTTTTTAAATGAGGTTCTAATCATTGCTAATATACATTCTGCATAATCTAGGCAGTCTCTCTCTCTTTTTGTTTTTTCTTTCTTCTCTCTTTCCCTTCTTGCACAAATACTCATTGAATGTCAACTGTGTTTTAACCTTTAGGATCACAGCACCAAACAAAACATGCCAGGTCCTGGGAACTCATATTCCTTTGGGGTGGGGAGAGAAACAGACAATAAACAAATGAATATTAGAAACAGAAAGAAAGACTGAGAGATCACAGGTGTTTAATAATGTTAGGAAGAAAAATAACACATGAAAATTAAGAACTAAAAGGGTTTCAAGTGCTTTAAATAGGGTAGTCAACAAAGATCTTTCTGATAATGCAATATTTGAACAAAGACCTGAGTAAAAGTAGGAATCCAGTCATTCATTATAATATATGAGGTGAGAAAGTACACAGAGAGGAAGATCTGAGGCAGGAATGAGAGTACTTGTTTGAAAACCAGGAAGGGGCTACTATGGGGATGGTATGGCGGGCTAGGAGTAAGTTAGGTCAGGAGAGTAGGTAGAAGAAAAGGCTTGTGAGGTAGCAGGGACCAGATCATAAATAGTATCTGGTCACGGGAAAGATTTTATATTTTATTGTGAATAATTTGGAAAGATGGATGAGGGGTTAGAGAGGGAAGTGACCTGCCATAGGATCACTCTGACTAGTGTGGAGAAACAGAACACAATTGGTGGTGGTAAGGTAGAAACAGGGAGACTGTTAGCAATTCATCGCTGGTCATGGTGATCTGGGAGAGGCCGGTCGTGGAGGATGTGGTAAGAAAAGGTGATGGATGTGCTGATAGAATGTGGGCTGGAGAGAAAGAGATGACTCAAGGGTGGCTCCAGAATACCGAGGTGACTTGAGTACCCGGTAAATAATGTTGTTATTTACTGACATGGATAAGAACATGAGAGGATTTGCTGTTTTGTTGTTGTTGAATCTGGATCTCATTTCTCCCCTCCCATCCAGTCTTTGCTGGAAACTAGAACAGACCATTTGGTACTTTGACTTAAAACTATCTTATGCTTGGAAGGAAGAATGATAGTGATGATGGCAATAAGCAATATTTGAAAGCATTTCCAGTTTGCAAAATATTTTAATATCCTGTAATGCATTTGCACTATGTGGTCACACTGAGGATTTCTGCACCTACTCCTAACTTTCCAAAAAAAGAGAAAAATAAAGAATTGTTTTGAGGTATAAGGTGATTTGTAACTTACTTTAAAATACATAAAGAACAGTTCACATATTCTGAAAACTGTGAACTAAGGAAAGATTAGTTCTTGAAATATATCAAATGCAAGTGAGGAGAAAGTGAAAGTGGACTGTAATGAATGATATTATCTATCTAACTGTGAATTAATATATGTGCTGTAATTTGTCTCTCAGATCCAAGGTTCATTAGTGCCCACCTCATCCCAGAAAGTGACAACCCTGAAGATGACAAAGTATATTTTTTCTTCCGTGAAAATGCGATTGATGGAGAACACACCGGAAAAGCCACTCATGCTAGAATAGGTCAGATATGCAAGGTGAGGTAAAGAAAAAAAAAAACAATAGAGGAGGATATTATTGTCCAATCATGGTTTTCTTTTCCTTCTTTGCCTATATGCAAGTATAATGAAAACTATGGCTAAAAATCTTGACTGATCATTATAAATATTTAAATGGTAAAGAATGATTTGAAAACATACTTGTTTATTGGTAGCTCTTCGTAGGTAAACATGCGGGTAGAAATTGTGACACATTATTTCACGTTTACATTAAATGATCTTCCTTTGAAATTTTAAAGAAATACATTTTTTTTTAAATATTTATCTTTGAGAGAGAGAGAGAGAGAGAGAGAGACAGAGCTCAAGTGGGGGAGGGGCAGAAAGATAGAAGAAGACACAGAATCCCAAACAGGCTCCAGGCTTTGAGCTGTCAGCACATAGCCTGACACAGGGCTTGAACTCGTGAACCAAGAGATCATGACTGGAGCAGAAGTCAGATGCTTAACTGACTGAGCCACCCAGTTGCCCCAAGAAATACAATTTTTTCATGTTACCTGGGAGAACACATTTTTTTTTGTATTTTCACACAACAGTTTCCTAAAATATGTAAGAGTAAATGGATATTTATTGTTGGGATAGCTAAATTATTGATATAAAAGAGAAAATCATTAAAGCTTGATTTTATAAATTGATTATAACATCCTATGTACATATATATGAACACATACATACAGTTTTGAGCATCTGAACTTTGAGGTAATTCATTTACAGTGTAACACAAAACTGGATATGATATTGCATTATAATGTCAGATACATAGATTAAAAATTACCCAATAAATGTGGATTAATTAGTATCAGTGTAAAGATATGATAACAGTACCATTCTTTCCCACTACACTGTATATAGTGCAGTGTATATGCAGTATGAATCAAGCTAACTGCTATTATGTATTCAAGCACCTTTCATCTCAAGAAAAATCACAAAACTTGATCCAGTAATTATCTTCAATGGAATTGTCTTTTTCAAAGAAGATATGAAATTTTTGAAAATCTCTCCTGGGGGGATTGGTTAGCATCTTTTCTACCTCAATCATGATGTAATTATTTATCGCTAGTATATTAAGTTACTGGAAAATTAAAGGTTTTAACAATCTGGAAACATACAAAAATATGTGAAATATGTGAGAATCTGTTCTCCAAAAAATATAAATCATATTTAAAAGCACTACTTACAGGGTTAGAAAAATCTTTATAGCATGTAGAATTATATCAACAAAATATAAATCATTGTTATGTGTTTGAAGGAACACGGATGTTCCTTCAAACACATACACCTAAATATTATTTTAAAAGAGCCTAAATTACCAGCAAATACATACGATCATAACAGAACTTATTGCTTAAGTTAAAATTTAGTTTCATTTTCAGTGAAGAGGTACGTTTTCAAAATGTTTTCTCTAGAATGATTTTCTTTATTAAGGCTGGTGCAAATATTTTTTTCAATATACTGTTTGTAAAATTGAAATTGTTTCAACTGTTTAAGCTTATAAAATATTTGATGCTGGTTTGCTTTTCTCTAGGATCTACTTTCAGTATGTGTTATAAGCTGTGCATTTATTCTTCCTTCAATAAATATTCGTTAAGTGCCTATTATGTGCCAGTGTGTTCTTTGTATGTTGTAAGTCATTCTGTGAATAAAGTTTGAGTGAATAGATTTGACCAACAATAAAAAAAAAGCATAGTTACTTGTATCTGTGGTATAATTACTTGCATTTTGAAAAATGAGGAAATTGTTTCTCTGTTTCAAGAGAAATATTTGAAATTATCATTCACATGCACATTTCCTAAAATCAATGTTCTCTCCTTTCAGAATGACTTCGGGGGTCACAGAAGTCTGGTGAATAAGTGGACAACATTCCTGAAAGCTCGACTCATTTGCTCAGTGCCAGGTCCAAATGGCATTGACACTCATTTTGATGAATTGCGTAAGTAACTCATGATACTGGATAGAGAATATTTGTTCAGAATTTGTCATAACCACCAAAATGCAACTTTTCCTAATTTTGTTTTCAAACAGAGGATGTATTCCTTATGAATTCTAAAGATCCTAAAAATCCAATTGTCTATGGAGTGTTTACAACTTCCAGGTAAACAACTTTTTACTATCTTACTATCAAAGAAACTTCATGTCCTTTAGGTGCTTTTCAGGAATCCATAATTTGGAAAATACATTTTTGAAAGAACATTGGCTTGGCTTAACCTTTGAGCTGTTGTAGATTCTTGGGTGGCTGATGTTATGACGTAAATAGTTAAAAAAAATAAATTTTAGCAGAAATGTCATCACTGTAAATTGAATGATGAAAAATGTATCATAGCCTCAGTATAGCTCTGACTGAAAATTTAAATGAAATGTAGAATATTCTGAAAGGCTGAAATCTGAGCTTTGATCAGACTTTGTAGTGCTATAAACTACAGTGGCAACACTCTTTCCTTTCTCTTTTCCTTCTTCCTCCTTCATTCTCTCCCTCCCCTCTTTGTCTCCTCCTTCCTCTTCTCCTCACTCTCCATTCCCCATCTTCCCAAGACACTTGCTGTCAATCAAGCAGCAATTATCTCTTGACTATCTCATTCGGTATAAAATTTATATTACCTGGAGTTGTTAAAATTAAACAGACATTAATCCATTTCTTCTGACTTCCTCATTACTTAGGGCAGTGGTTCTCAGACATCCATCTGAGCATCCATGTGAACCACCATGCCCCGCCTCCAGAGTTTCCGAATCAGTAAGATTAGGATGGAGACTACTTTTTCTTCTATTATGAAAATACCATTATTAAATTCTGTAAATATTTACTGAGACTTACTATGTGTTAGGTACCATGAAATATGCAACTGATGTTACAGAAAAGCAACTGGGCCTCTTTTTTCCCTCACGAAGCTTGCATTCTACCAGACATTGTCTATGTGGAGCAGGTTCCAGTAATAGACTCTTATAAACACATGTTTTTCATTTGATATGTTGTATATGTAATTTTCTATGGTGAAAGATTGGTTAAAAGATAAGCATTCCATATTTTAAGTGTGCATGACTGTTTTATATCTTTGTATAAATACATCTCTCAAGCCGTATTTATATAAGTACAATAAAATGGAAAATTGTGGCAGCTCATGGCAAACTTCCAGTTTATTTCAAGTACCTGATTTTTGTCAAGCAAAATGATGGGGATAATTGCTATAATATTCCACTTTGAGTAGGATGTAACAGCTACTAACTTAAAACAATTTTCTGAGTTAGGAAGAGATTATTTTAAATGCCTTCACACAAATCACACTCAGTTACTTGCTCTAATGCTTTTGGTCATTTGGGAGTTAAAAATAATATAATGTGACCTATCATTTGACATTAACTATTCATTTTCTGCACCAGTTTCAGCTCCTAAAATGACTTCTTAAACATTTTTGCTTGCTTAAAAGTTCTCTGGTTTCAGTATTCATGATGGAGGCTTAACATAGTACCAAAGTTTATGTTTTTATTTCTATTGATATCAAAATTAAATATTGCTTTTTAGAAGATCATGTAGATGTTTTCCCACTAAAGTTTATGTATATTAATGTGTGTACTTCATATCATATGTTGTGTATATGTGATATAAATATATATACTATGAGTATTAATGATGGTTTCAGCTATGCTTCTATTTTGAGCAATCATAATATGTTCTCTTGTGTATTGCCAAAATATATACACATGACTAAAAAATATCACAAGCACTATTTGAGGTTGAATTTATGTTCAAGTTTTGATAATTGACATCTAATAACATTAATAACCTGGAACAACTTAAGAACAGTTGTCTTTCCACTGTATGAAGATGAAAATCTTTTTTTTTTTTTTCTGTCTCTCTTTTTTAGTAACATCTTCAAGGGGTCAGCTGTGTGCATGTATAGCATGAGTGATGTGAGAAGGGTGTTCCTTGGTCCATACGCTCACAGGGATGGTCCCAACTATCAGTGGGTGCCTTACCAAGGAAGAGTCCCCTACCCACGACCAGGAACTGTAAGTGGTCTAGGTTTTTAAAATACCAGATGAATAAATTTCTCCTGAAGGTTTATAAAAAGCTGCTACAAGCAGGTGTTAACTATAGATAATGTAAAACAAAGGTACCTTGACTATAAACAAAACAAAGCAGGGATTTTCTATGATATCGTGGAATTCTGCATTTAAAAGCATGTTCTTTAGAGACATTAGTGGTTAAGCTCAGTGCTTACCAGTTATTAATAACCATAATTTTTGAGAAATAGAAACTAAATGGGTAGACTTATTTGTTTTCTTTTCCAAAAGTGGCTTTCATAGAGAATTGAAACAATTAGGATTCATCTGAACTTGTTCTCCCTAGCTAGAATGAAGGCTTCAAGGATTGCCCATTAAATAGGAGGACGAAAAGTTTTAAATCAGTACTATTTTCCCATGGGAATGGGACACACCCCTCAAGTAGGTAAGGGAGATATGCAGGAAAATCTCATAGAACAGGGCCTAGATATTTTAACAGACACTGTCTACTCTCGCTGACCGCTCCTTTTTCCCTCCAGCAACCCTGGGGCACATTCAGGCTTGAAAAAAAATTGGAGAGAACTCAAAATAAAACCAGCTTTGAATCTGCAATTTAAAGTAGGGTGAAAAAAAAATATGGTAGGAAGTGAGTGAAGTTAGCAGTGATGGCAGAGGTTGTACAATACCTGCACCCAAGTGCAACTGCTCTAATCCTAAGTATCTTTAAGGAAATAATTTCCCGGGATGCAAAAACTTGTGTTTGAAGTTTAGCCATTGCTGTAATTTTACTTCAGTTTGGTTTATTCTGTTAAATTCAAGTAAGTTATGTTTTATACATTTTATTCAATATGGGGATTATAATCTTATTTTTCTCTGTTTATGAAGCTCTTTATGGGAAAATTGAAAATTTTGCATTTTATAAATATTCTAGCTGGTGGTTCTTGTGGATACAAAACCTGTGTAGGCTTCCAGAAGAATGAACCAATAAGACGAAATATTGATTATATGAAGTAAAATGGGTTTTACGAAAAAGCGCAAGATATTTACTCCATCTCTTAATGGCAGACTGCTTCTACTTTGTTGGTGATGAGTTTTCTAACCCTATGGCTCGTTAAGGCCAGTGTATTCTAAGTAGGACCTGCCTCTAGGTTTCACTTCGACAGCTTTGGTGCAGTTCCTTCAGCATGCTAGATGGTGTACTGCCATTTGGAGATACAGAGGTTTTGATCTGAATTTGTACCAGTATATTTGCAATTAAGGATAGCCATTGGAAATTATTGTGTGCCAGACCCTGTTCTAAGAAATTTATATTTATATATATTGTATTCAGTAGCACAGCTATTGCTCCCATTTCACAGATGAGGACTTTGAGGCAAAGAGAGGAAGCAGGACTCAGTTGAGGCAGTTTGGTTCTAGAGCTGGTGTTCTCACTCATTATTCAGAATTGTTAAAACATGGCATAAAAAGTCAGCAGTATGCACCAACTGTTAAAGACAGAAGCAGAAAGCATTGCCTAATCTAGGAATCAGGGAGTGGCCAGCAGAAGGGCAAAACACCTAACTCCATGACTAAAATTCATTTGAATGAGTTCATTAATTCTATCAAGTGGCAGCTGAGAATAGCCATTTTGTCAACACTACTGGAGAAAAACATACTAAGTGAAACATATTACGTTAAATAAGTAGCTTTATAATTTACTTAAAAAGTAATCCTTTAAATCCTTTGTTGTATTGGTGTATAATTGTGTGTGTCTGTATATACACACACACATATATATACATGCATATATATTCCAAGATAGATGCTCTTCCCGTTTCATAGCAAGTTTATTTATTTCATTTCTCATGAATTATTTATGATCTGTATCAAGGTAATGGCAAAGACCATTGATTTCTCCTAAGCCTCTTATAAGATCAAGAACTTCTATTAATTATAGTTCAGCTCCCAAGCTCTTACATTAAATGACAAAAATTACTTAGGCATAAGACAAAAAGCAAGAGGCTGGAGATGTTTTACTTTGAATGCTTTTATCACATAATTAAATGCAGTGAAAAGAGACACAGTGGAATCTGAATTTTCTCATTTTTGTTTTATTGCCTTATATGGAGTGTTTATAATTCAGAGGCGATATTATGCCAGTGTACCACAGTGCTTCATTTCTGACTCTGTAGCCATCATCTGTTCAACTTGTCCACTTGAATTGGTCAGTTTCATTGCCATGCAGATCGTTTTTAAGTTTATTTATTTTGTGAGAGATTGAGCATGAACATGGGAGGCACAGAGAAAGGACAAGAGGGAGGAACCCAAGCAGGCTCCACACTGTCAGCACAGAGCCCAGTGTGGGGCTCGAACTCAAGAAACATGCAAGCATGATTGGAGCCGAAACCAGAGTTGGACACTTAACCGTCTGAGCCACCCAGGCACCCCCAGATTATCAAACGCTTTGAATAACACCTTTCCTTACCCTTATAATTACTTTTTAGTGAGAGAGTACTGTTGGTACTTTTTGTGTTGCTTTTTCAGGGTTATGTTAGAGGGGTGACTGGGTGGGTCAGTCGGTTAAGCGTCAAACACTTGATTTCAGCTCAGGTCATGATCTCACGACTCATGGGTTTGAGTCCCGCCTTGGGCTCTGTGCTGACAGTGTGAAGCCTGTTTGGGATTCTCTCTCTCCCTTTCTCTCTTCTGCTCCCCAACGCACGCATGTGCTCCTCCTCTCTCTTTCTCAAAATAAATAAACTTACAGAAGAAAAGAATAGTTTATGTTGTCTCTTAGCTTAACAAGAGCCTTTGCATTTTAGCATGATGCCCTGGGGGGAAAATTTATCCAAGAAAATTTTTCTGAGATTCTCTAATCTGATTATTAATTGGATTTAGTTGTAACATATTTCATTTCTTATTCCAAATACTTTATCCTATCAGTAGAATATATTAGTTGCCACTAATAGAGCATCAGACTCCCATACACTGAATTCATTAGATGCATTTGTAGTTTTAGGTAAAAAATGGTGACACAACTAAATCCCATTGAGACTTAAATTACGTTTAGGAAAAAAATACTCTATATTACATCTATTAATTTAAGTAATATTATTTTTTAGTTTATCAGTTACTTAATTTTAAAGAAATAATGACAGGTTAGATTTAGTTTATGACCATTGAGGTTACAAATTATTATATAATTTGTAATTATATTCATTATATTTTAATCAAAAGCTATTCTTCTCTTTATCTTAATAGTGTCCCAGTAAAACATTTGGTGGATTTGACTCTACAAAAGACCTTCCTGATGATGTTATAACATTTGCAAGAAGTCACCCAGCTATGTACAATCCAGTGTTTCCTATTAATAACCGCCCAATAATGATCAAAACAGATGTCAATTATCAGTTTACACAAATTGTGGTAGATCGAGTGGATGCAGAAGATGGCCAGTATGATGTTATGTTTATTGGAACAGGTAAATGTTTTTAATTTTAGCCCTG
This sequence comes from Puma concolor, assembly GCF_028749965.1. NCBI lineage: Eukaryota > Metazoa > Chordata > Mammalia > Carnivora > Felidae > Puma > Puma concolor. The sequence continues at coordinate 82,137,185 of NC_141668.1, forward strand.
AATTTCCTTGTAGACCGTTAACTTACTGAGTAAACTAAGAACTGAGGGAAGTTTTTAGAGTCGCTGTCAAGATTGAGTTAATCTCTAATAAATGACTAAAAAACCTGAACATCCACCATGACAATGCGTTATTAAAAAGTAATAATTTGAGGTATATTAATTTAAACAAAATCTCCTTTTCAATCAAAAGTTGATGAATGCAATCAAGTAAGGCTAATGATTAGGTAAACAATGTCTAGATGTGAATCATAACTCTTTTCTGTCCATTGACTTTTTAGAACAAAGATGTATTTTCAAACCATGCCTAAAACTCCCAAGACATGCGATAATGTTTCTGGGCTATATTGATGCAAAATTACCTAACTTTAAAATTATCATGGGGCGCCTGGGTGGCTCAGTCCGTTAAGCGTCTGATTTCGGCTCAGGTCATGATCTCACGGTCCGTGAGTTCGAGCCCTGCGTCGGGCTCTGTGCTGACAGTTCAGAGCCTGGAGCCTGCTTCGGATTTTGTGTGTCTCTCTCTCTCTGACCCTCCCCCATTCATGCTCTCTCTCTGTCTCAAAAATAAAAATTTAAAAAAAAGTATCATAGGGTGGAAATCTTGTACAAAATAAATTTTGGCAATAAAATTTGTTTAGTGTTTTTCCCATACAATGGGAGAAAACAAAACAAAATAAAAATTTCATCAGTTGAAGAACAAAATGGACCATAAGAATCATCAGATAAATTTTAGGTTCATTTCTACAGAAATTTAACAATACATTTTTACTAACTCCATGATTAGAAACAAACTTTTTGCATATATATTTTCAGAATGAATCCCATTGTATTATGACATATTTTCCCCCTACTCTCTTTATTAATACTATTTTGAAGCACCAGTTACAAACCTGAAACTTGCTATTTAGGGTCAGATTCCAAGGCAATAAATTCCTAGTCTCCATTAGCATTGTTAACTGACATAAATCAGTGGGAAGCAGAGTGACTGCTCCACTGAAACCTTGTATAATAGCATGTATATTCCCTTGGTGAGAAACAGAAAAAAAAAATTAATTAACTACAGGGGAATGGCAACTGTGTGGTAAGTGCCTTAAAGACTTAAAGTCTTACAATGAAATTGTGAAATACTTGTATTTTCAGGTGTAACAGTGTCAGGTTCTGAGCAATAGAGTGCAGTCTACTTTTATGAGTGAGAACATTTACCAAATTGTAGAATCCCAAAGAGACTCCAAGTTTGATAAAAGTCAGTGAATTCCAAGTATCAACTTCTGGTTATATAAATCTTTAGAAACTGTAAGTTGATAGGATTTGTCTTCAGTAAATATTAGTTTACCATTTAATGTCAAAGTATAATTAGATCTATCTACAGAGTAATTAAGTTTATTCAATAATGTCACACTTACCTTTTTTTTCACCTCTGACCTAAACATGTTGAGAAGTCCCTCACTCACTGTCAATGAAGCAAAAGCTTGCTTCCGGCTATTTGACCAAAGAAATCCAATCATGAGTTTTTAATTCCTTTTGGACACAGGCTATCTTTAAAGGGACCAATTTCATGAGAATGTTGAATGTCTGAAGATGTGGATGGCTATTGGTCAGTACAGACCAGGGTCATCTGTCAACAAAGTAAATTGATTATAGTAATTTTATCTTTTAACTGGGTTGCACATCACAGTGTATTGATCCTAGTTGAGTAATCTGATTCAATTTGTGTGAAATTGTTTGAAATACTACTCAGTAAAACTAGATCTGGAACACAGATAAAGTTATGTTTGGATACTGGAAACCCATCAGAGGCACTGAGTATATTAACCTAATTTACCTTTAATCTTTGGTGTTATGAGTAGTCTAAAGTCCTATAAACATAAAAGTAACCTCTTAACAGAGGGCACCTTTTTCACTTTACAAGGGATACACTAGCAATTTTTCTTTCTTTCTTCTTCTTTTTTTTTTCCTCACTAGCAACTTTTCTTATCTCACATAGCACATCATATTGATGCCCCGAAAATGGCTATCAATGGTTATTCACTGAATACAGTAAATGATTTTTCTGGTGTGGCTTATTCTTTACTGGTATGATTCTTCTTTTCAAATAATGAGTCAGTTGAACTTGATTAAAATGAGCCAGTTGAAGCTAAAAACAATTGATCAGCTGATCAGAACTGGAATGTTGAAGAGTCCATACTGGAAAAATAATATCTTCTAAACACAATTTAGGGTAAAAGCGACAGCTCTTTTCCTTGAAACAACTTATCTTTTCACAATGAAAATTAGAATAAACAATCCTTTAAATCTCTATACAATGTATTCAGTTTAATAGTTTTTATGATATATGCTCTGGAATTTAAATTTCTTTAATACTCTAAAATTGATTATTCAAGACATTAATCAGACCAGTTTGTTAACCAAAGTTGATTAGTCAGTATTGAGCAACTACCAGAACAAGTAATCCAAGGTGTTTATTTTGTGAAATCAAGTTATTGTCATTCATCACTTAATGGTCATTGAGCTGTCTTTAGGGGCCTATAAGTACTACAGGCTTCCAGGTGCCTGGGGGATGAGCAGCAGGTTCTGAGGCTTCACTACTTCTGTTGCTGGACAACATTCCTTGCATTTTGCATCTGTATTAAATCTTCACAGGTAGTCCCAGATTTCACAACAAAAGTGGAAAAACTTGCTATATCAACTGGCATTATTTTTTTTTAGTTTTTTTTTTTCCTGAGACACCTGACAATAGAGATTAAAAATTAAAAAATATATAGTTCAACCTAGTGATTAGTATGTGTGTATGTGTGTGTGTGTATATATATATACGTGTGTGTATATATATATGTGTATATATACACATATATACATTTAATTTTGCAAGTTCAGGATAAAAGCATCTTCAAAGCTTCATATATTTCTGAAAATTCAGCTATTTTCATTGCACAGCTATGTTCACACTTTATCTAGTTGCATGTAATGCATTTGAATATATATTTTACCAGTGCTGTAACAAAAAAAAAAAAAACAAAAAAAAAACAAAAGGAAGACTGAGGTCAAAATGTACTTTCTGTTCAAATACTATTTCCATTCATGAACATTAACCTTTGTTCAGATCTATTTAAACTGTGTTCTCCTCCTCCACTTTCTTTCAAAGATGTTGGGACCGTTCTTAAAGTAGTTTCAATTCCTAAGGAGACTTGGCATGATTTAGAAGAAGTTCTGCTGGAAGAAATGACAGTTTTTCGGGTGAGTGCTGCTTAATTTCAAGTGTCAACAGGTTCACTTGTATGTCTTTCCCCCAGGACAGCTGCGCACTGAACTTGGTATGGACAAGTAGTCTAGCATACCCTTCTAATTAGCTTGTCAATTAGAAAGCCAGACACTAGTCAAAATAAACCTTGAAACTTTCAATGCTAGTTAAATCTAAAAATGTAAAGAAATATATTCTTGGCTCATATTTTGTTTTCTCAATAATAAAATATGTGATTTACATTTTACACTATTTATGTAGGTTACCTCACTGAATAAACTCATGTTGCTCCCTGCCCCCCACCCCCCAATCTCCTCTTTCATGCTTTAGGATATAACTGGAATGATAGGTAACTTCCATGAGTGTATTAAGAGAAAAATACACTCAGAATGATAGGGGAATGAAGACATTGCAGTCATTTTTTTTTGGCTTATTCATGAATTGTTTTATCATATTTTCTTAAATAATTTGTTAGCAAAAAAAGTTTGAGGTGTTTAGATCACCGGTGACAAATTTGTTACGGGTTCCTAGTCTATGCACTTAAGGAATGTATAGATACTTGTTCCTTTGTCCAGGATCATGGACGGCCCGGGTAAATTTATATAGGACTGGGGGTAGAGGCAGCAGAATATGGGTTGAAGTGAGAACAGAGAACTGAAGTAATATAACATACACCACAATGCCTGTTGTTTCTTTTAGATAGCGTGCTAATAGGGGAGAGTGTAAATCTAAGCACACCTTGATATGAATTATTTATGAATTTTGACAGGGAAATAGATGCCTATAAGAAGTGTTATTTCAATTTTTTATAAAAGAATAATGTAAACATTGAGACATTTATAATGGCAAAATAAAGTGGAATTAGATAACAAAAAATGAGAAAACATTGGATCTAGTCTCACAACTTAAAATTATCTTATTTAGTCTCCAGGTGTTCCAGATACTCTAAATTTGTCACTTGTCTTAAATATTTTCATTGTGAGCAAAGACTTCATAAGACTTTTTGTAGCCCCATATTTCTAGACCATTTTGTTTAACTTGGTAGGGTTCTTGCTCACTATTCAGTAACATTTTGAAGAGAAAGTAGAATATGGCAAGTTCTTAATATATATTCACATAATTAAAATTATGATTAGCACTGAAACAAATCACTGGTGAATCAAGACGTAGGTATCCTATAATAACAACAAAACAGTGTTCTGGTGGAAGGACTTTAGGCTCTTCAGTCACATCTACATAGCATTTTCTGGAAACACGTGTACGGGCTCTTTGAGCTTCCCCATCAGTGAAATGGCTGATTTAATACCTACTTCACAAGGAAGCTAGGAATCTGATTTTGGCTCAGGTCATGATGTCATGGTTTGTAAGTTTGAGACCTGCATAGGGTGAGCTCGAGCCTCGCTTCATCTGCACATGAGCCCCGCTTTGGGTGAGGTCATGCCCTCTTTCAGGTGAGCTCATGCCCGCTTTGGGTGAGCCCACTTCTCTCTCTCTCTCTCTGTCCCTTGTGGGATTTGGGATTCTCTCTCTCTCTGTCTCTGCCCCCCCCCCCCCGCCCCACCCCTCACTCACTTGTGCCCTCTCTCTTTGTCAAAAAACAAAATAAAACAAGGAAACTAGAAGAATTACAGACCCTTACATAAAGCATCCAGGGTAGTGCCAGGTACCATGCTCAAAATTTTATTAATACATGTTTATTGTTTTAGAGTATTATTCATGCTTATTGTTTTACATTGAAAGTAGGCCACATTTCCAGTAGACTTTTCTATTAATTTTTGGGTTAAGTCTTGAAGATAATAAAAATCATCACAGTCCTATTCTGACTTTTAAAATCATATATTTTGGCCTTATTTTATGTCTATTATAGAGTAATAACTAATCACTCTTGTTCACTAATCACAAACTTGTTCCTGTTTCAGTTTCAGTATTTATACATTGATACACTAGCCTATGAATTAAAAAATACATTTATCCAAATGGACTGTATTAACAACATAGAGTCCATCTATGTTTACCAAATTACAAGCACTAAGAGGTGAATAAACAGTGTGCTGTCTTGTGTTCAATAGCACACAATTGTTGTGTCTCTGGAGCCTAAAATATGTTTTCAACCAGCATCTATTAAATGAATGAAGGAATCAGTATTTTTTTTTTATTAAAATCCAAGTTCGTTAACATATAGTGTAATAATGGTTTCAAGAGTAGAATTGAATGACTCATCACTTACATATAACACCCAGTGCTCACCCCAACAAGTACCCTCCTTAATGCCCATCACCCATTTAGCCCATCTCCCCCCAACACCCCACCAGCAACCCTGAGTTTGTTCTCTCTATTTAAGAGTCTCTTAACGGTTTGCCTCCCTTGCTGTTTTTATCTTATTTTTCCTTCCCTTCCCCTATGTTCCTCTGTCTTGTTGCTTAAATTCCACATGTAAATGAAATCATATGATACTTATCTTTCTCTGACTGACTTATTGTGCTTAGCATAATACCCTCTAGTTCCATCCATGTTGTTGCAAATGGCAAAATTTCATTCTTTTTGATCACTGAGTAATACTCCATTAATCAGTATTGGTGAGAAAATGAACTATGAGAAATTAAAGATTTGTGGTATTCCTCAGGGAGCCCATACTTAAAGTGAGGTGCCAGAATATGTGGAAAACAGACCGGAAATAGCAGCAAGTTATCCCATTGATTATATCCCATAGAATTCTCTAGCGGAAAGAAAAAAATTTTACCAACTCTCTATATTTAGAAATTTATATCACAAATGAAGTTATAGGAGATACTGAAATACTATGTTAGCTTAAAAATATCTTTATTAATTCCAGAAACTCTTACTTTTGTATTTGCCATGGTTCCTTTGTGAGTTTCCCTTTAGTTGTTGTATATTTTATTACCTGTGCCTCTAGGATTTTAAGTCTGCATTTCACATCTCAGCTATGTTCTTTAGTACATTACTAAAATTCTAGTTTAAAAAGGTGTTAATGTAAGCTAATCTGTTAAATGATGTAACAAAATCTTAAAAGGTTGAAAGCCAACAATCTTAAAGTCACAAATATTTAATATCTATTAGATTTTAATATCTTGCAGTTTCCAGGGAAATATGTAACTGAATTAAACCTATGATAACTACTGAGTGACACTTTGTGGTTTTTAAGATATCATCAGAAAGGTTACTAATCATTCTGTAACAGATATAAGTAGGTAATATTATGCTGGTATGGAAGTGATTTTTTTGTGAGTTTACGATTTTGTAAAAAGATTGCAACCTGGGACACATCTCCTTCCATAGATAAATGTCCCAGTTCTCTCCCATATTCTATGCTATGCATTATTGTCATTATTATTTCTTTGGCACTCAAGTAGACAAAACATATTTGGGCAGAGTTTAGAGAAATGTTTACTTTTAACATTCTACTCTATCAGGCAGAGTTCATACATATATTATGGTCTAGCAATTGGAATATTTCACTGTCAAACTTTGTTTAATTTTGTAGTGGGAGGAAAAAAAACACAACACATTAAAGCAATTGCTATATACAGTGAAACAAGCAGAGATATGTTACAGTTTCTATATTTCTATTTAAGCCTTACATGTTATTCCATTTAATATAAAATAAAATTAAAAAGTGTTAAGCTGAGCATAACAGTATTTTGACAAAGTAAATAGACGAGTAACAAATTTAGACTGATGTTAGTATCTGATACTCTTGGATTTTAATGTCAACCAACAAGTTAATTTTACCAAAATATCATCTCTAGGAGGCCATATTCATTATGTGTCCTTGCTACGCTGAATAACCAAACTTCATATAAAAGCCTGAATTAAAGCCAGTACTGTATCCTTTGCCATCTTGAAATTGGTTTTAGGAAAACACCCTGGCTAATCACAGAACATTTCAGTGGTTTCAGTTATATCCAAGATACTTTTTTTTTTTTTATTCTGCGTGAAATAAAATCCCAATCAGAGTATAGAAAGAAAAATATCCCTCAGTAATAAAAATTTCCATTTTGGAATAAAATTTTAATAGGTAATACGAGGTGAAATAAAATTGGCATTGGTATAAGACTCGAGAAATGATTTTAAATTGCCGTTACATATTCAAAATGGTATAGAAGTACTGAGATGCAAACTTCATTCCAAATAGTACTTGGAATCATAAATGTGTATTTGACCATACTTACTATGTGATTCTGAACAACTTGATTAAAGTCAAGCAAGCCTTGGGGCGCCTGGGTGGCGCAGTCGGTTAAGCATCCGACTTCAGCCAGGTCACGATCTCGCGGTCCGTGAGTTCGAGCCCCGCGTCAGGCTCTGGGCTGATGGCTCAGAGCCTGGAGCCTGTTTCCGATTCTGTGTCTCCCTCTCTCTCTGCCCCTCCCCCGTTCATGTTCTGCCTCTCTCTGTCCCAAAAATAAATAAACGTTAAAAAAGTTTAAAAAAAAATAAAGTCAAGCAAGCCTGAATCTCAAATTTTTAAAGTTTTTAAAAAATTAATTTTACTAGTAAATTAATATTACTAGTAAGGTATTAACAATAGCTATTGTTAACTAATTCTACAAATGAAAATCTCTTTAAAATTCTTGAAAGGGGCGCCTGGGTGGCTCAGTCGGTTAAGCGTCCGACTTCCGCTCAGGTCATGATCTCACAGTCCGTGAGTTCGAGCCCCGTGTCGGGCTCTGTGCTGACATCTCAGAGCCTGGAGCCTGTTTCAAACTTTGTCTCCCTCTCTCTCTGCCCCTCCCCCGTTCATGCTCTGTCTCTCCCTGTCTCAAAAATAAATAAAATGTTAAAAAAATTAAAAAAAAAATAAAATAAAATTCTTGAAAAAGCCCACGTCTATAACTTATTTAAAAATATTCAAAAGTTGTAGGGGCGCCTGGGTGGCGCAGTCGGTTAAGCGTCCGACTTCGGCCAGGTCACGATCTCGCGGTCCGTGAGTTCGAGCCCCGCGTCAGGCTCTGGGCTGATGGCTCGGAGCCTGGAGCCTGTTTCCGATTCTGTGTCTCCCTCTCTCTCTGCCCCTCCCCCGTTCATGCTCTGTCTCTCTCTGTCCCAAAAATAAATAAACGTTGAAAAAAAAATTAAAAAAAAAAAAAAAAAATATTCAAAAGTTGTAAACCTAGACATTTGCTGATTTTCAGTTTACTCAGTATGGGATCTTCTTTCCTGCAAGGAAGGTTTTACTTTTTGACAGAGGAGTGTTACATCAAGAGGCAGTGCATTTAGCACCACGGGTTTTATTTATAGTCCTATTGACTGCAAAGGATTGCAAGGTAGTTACATTGATAACGCATGCATTTTAAACTCAATTTATGCAATGTTCCATGAACAGCTGAGCTAACAAATGAAAGAGTTTAATTTTCATTCAAATGTAAAACATAATTGATGCTTTCCAAAACCTAGTCTATTAACTCATTCTGAAGGAGCGTCCGCATGCTTTAGCATCCAGGGAGTTATGTCAGATTCTCCTGGGATCAGCAGGTTGAAAAGCTCTGCAAGTGAGAAAGTTTAATAAGGACTGGATTAAAATATCTGCAAAATAAAAAATAAAATAAAATAAAATAAAATAGAGTAAATTAGAGTCATAGAAAATCTTGAAAAGATGCTAAGTTTTTAATTTCATTTTTACTTGAACACTAATTAACTTTGCAGTTGAAACCAGTTTCATGAAAAAATGCTTATGAAGCTACATCTGTTTTAAATGGAAGTCATATTCACCACCAGCTCTTTCTCAGAAAAAGAAATATAGCTTATTTAAATGGATGTCATCTTAATATATTGTCTATTAAAATTCAACAGTGTACAGCAAATAGCACATTCTATTCCAAACTGTTATTAATCTCCTGGCCTAAAAAATAAATAAAATTATTTTAATTAAGAGATCCTAGGATCTTAATTTAAGAATTTTGAAATCATAATATGGTACAGTAGAGTTTGGTTGTGTATTACGGTTTGTTTTGTTTTACAATTTGTGTATCAAATAATTTATTTTCATCTACTTATAGATGTTTAATTTTTTTTTGTCAGTGATCATGAAATGCCTAAATATTAATCAGGTTCACCATTACATAGTTGCACTTAGGTTTTTACAAGAAACTAGACATAGCTAACTTTCACTTCAATTATACTAGCATTAATTCTCTATCCCAAAAGCACTTTCCTTGCACTTTGGCTGTAAAATTTATTTCATGAAAGTCTACGTGAAGTTAGCTGCTTACATAAGTACATAACTATTTCTCATGTGAAACTGTTGGAATGGAAGAAGTTGCTGTGGAAAATTTTCCTAACTCCTTCAAATTGTCTGTTTGGGTTCATTGATTCCAATACTATACAGACCTAAATACAGTAGGCAGTTTTGTCTTTTAAAGCTGAAAATCTGTGATGAATTGTCCCCTTGATTTTTGTGATTTGATGGTACCAAATTTTAAAGATATCTCCGCAAAGAAAAAATTGGTGGGTATGCCAAGACATCATAGCTGTCTTTCTGACTGATAATCCTATAGAAAGTTCTTATTTTTAATTTCAGTAATTTATGCTATGGAAATGGGAAATAATGGGAAATCTCTAAATTGTTAATTTACATCCTAAGTCATTTGTTTCATTTGTGTCTCTGGCAAGCTGTCTTAAATTTGATAGGAATATCCTGTGATCAGTTTAGATATCTGAGTTTGAAGTGAAAATCTGCAATTCTGTAGCATAGAGGGGGTAATTAAAACCACAAGAGTGGATGAGCTACCAGGAAAAGAATGTAGCATCCAAAGGAGAGTGGAAGGGAGCAGGCAAGGGAAGGCAAACAGATGAGGAATGGCTGATGGACAAGAAGACTGTGAAAAAGGCTAAGAATAAATAGTGGAGCTGTAACGCATTGGGCTCCTGTGTGGCTCAGTGGGTTGGGTGTCAACTCTGCATTTCATCTCAGGTCATGATCCCAGGTTTGGGGGATCAAGCCCCACATCCATCCAGCTCTGAGCTGAGCCTGGAATCTGCTTAAGATTGTCTCTCTTTCCCTCTGTTCCCTCTGCCCGTCTTCCCACTTTGCTGCCACTTTGCTCATGCTCTCTCGCTCTTAAAAAAAAAAAAAAAAAGAGAGAGAGAGTTCCAAGGCCTAATGAAATTTAATAGAGGAAGCAGTCAAAAAGAAATGAGCGGTCAATAGTGCCATGTCAAACAAAAAAAAGTCCAGTAATAATAATATAGACTGAAAGTGTTCATTCACTAATACAGCTCATTAGTGATTTCTGCTTCTAAGAATCATAGGCCACCTCCCCAGGGGAGGGGATAGCCTCAGTGTGCTGAGAAATCAGTAACACTGAATGGGACATGAACAAAGCAATACATATTTTGAAAGATTTTTCAGCTTAACTTAAAAGATTAAGGAAAGACCTTTTTAAAAGATGCCTGTCTTGGGGCGCCTGGGTGGCGCAGTCGGTTGTCGTCCGACTTCAGCCAGGTCACGATCTTGCGGTCCGTGAGTTCGAGCCCCGCGTCAGGCTCTGGGCTGATGGCTCAGAGCCTGGAGCCTGTTTCCAATTCCGTGTCTCCCTCTCTCTCTGCCCCTCCCCCGTTCATGCCCTGTGTCTCTCTGTCCCAAAAATAAATAAACGTTGAAAAAAAAAATTAAAAAAAAAATAAATAAAAGATGCCTGTCTTTATTTCAGACAAATTAAGTGGAAGGAACAGAATGTACTGGGGAAAGTGGAAGAGATAGAAAGGAACTGGAGAATTTAGTAGAGCATTAATTCATTTATTCATTCACCAACTCATTAATTCATTCAGTTAACAGATTTTATTGAGAACTTAACAAATACCAGAAACAATCCCAGGTGCTAGGAATGTGGCAGTGAATGAAACAAGCAAAACCCCTGTTCTAAATTCCAGTGAGGGGCAGGGGGTAGTGAGGGGTGAGTTGTGGAGACAAACTAGAAAAAGAAATAAGAGATGCCTCCCCTGTCCCTCCTTATATCCTGCTATCCCTACCTCCAACACAGCCTCACTGTGTGCCCCAGGACTTCTCTGACAGCAGGCAAAAGGACAGGAGTCACAACTGGAAGTATGGGAGATTTAACACCCCCGTGGGCATCTAATGAGTAATGGAATGAATCCGTTGTTTTCTTGGTATAAATCTCAGTGGACAATTTTGAGAGTAATCGTCTATTGTCCTCAGATTTTCTCTCAGTGGTGACTTCCATAACACATCTTTTTTTGACTTTTTCTCCTTCTTCTTAAACCTTGACTCCTCACTCCTACCCCCTACCTACAGATAAGAATTTACCTCAACACTGCTTTCAGGTGTGACAGGAAATTCATAAGACACAAGATAAATGTTATATTTATATCATATATATGTTATATACATAATATTTATATACACATAAATGTTGTATGTATATATATATTTCCAGATTGTGATAAGCACAAGGGAAAAAACCAAAGCAAATAAAGAATATGAGCAGTGTGTGTGTGCCTGTGTGTGTGTATAAAAGAGAGACAGAAGGAATGAGGGAGAAATTTGAATAAACACTGTGCGCCAAGCACATTTGTAAAGTACTTTACATTTATTAACTCATTTAACCTTTTCTTCAATCCTACAAGGAAGATACCCTCATACTCATTTTTCAGAGGTGAAAACTGAATTACAAAGAGGTTACATACATCCCCTGCTATCAAACTTTTGGCCAGGTTTGCGTTACTATTTGAGTCTATGTAGTTTGGCATCAGAATCCAACTCTTTACACTTTGTTCAGGGTCCTACCTAGTGAGGCCTTTTAAGATTATTCTCCCACCTGTGCCTCTTTTTTCTTTCTCATCAGCCACCTCTGAAACCCCTAAGCAATAGCGTTCTTAGTGTTTAGTTTGTCATTGATGAAAGATACGATGGAGTACAGTTCAATGAAAGTAAATCAGAGAGAATATAAGCAATTACGTTCAGGTGAATAGGTTGTTGGTGGTCTAAGTTAACCAAAGAAAGTTATTTTTTATAGCAATTATCTGTGTTCATGATAGGCTTCAGTAGAACACTTAACAAATATATTGGTGGTCAATACTTCCCTAGTTATTTTTCTAGATTAGCCTGTTGATAGAAATTGAAGAGATCTTGTGCTCTGACAAAAATGTACAGTGTAGGCCTTCATACAATAAGCAGTCAGTTTGAAAAAATAAATGTTAAAAGAAGTTTTTTTTTTAAATAAGCAGTCATTTTGATAATAATAAAATAATCTTATTCTACCTGAGCTCTCACAGTCGTTGACAGCTGGAAATGCCTAATACTATCAGCTTGTCAGTGGTGTTATTAGGAGCTGGCCTGGCACTCACAGGCCAGTGTTCTCCATGTGAGCATATACATTCTCACAGAACACCAGCATCCTACAGGGCTACTCTGAAACCGTGATGAATCAAGAAAAAAGCAAGACTATTCTGTAATCACGTCTGAAAATAGATCAGAGTGTAACCATTTCCCAAACCACAAAAAATGATCAAATATCCCCCTATCCTGCTTATATGAGTAATTGCTACTTCATTAAGTACTGCTCTAGCTTCATTCTGTTTTTCCTTCCTCCTAAATAAGATGTACAAAGAGACCTAATCATACTGTTACCTGTGCTCTCTGCAGCATCCCATGCAGAGCAAACCCCACTTCCTTGAGTTGTCCCTCAAATCAACTAACAAGTGCCCAAGACATAGGCGTCCTTCCTAATACTCTCTTGCTGGGCAGTCCTGTAGTTTCCCTTACTGCAGTGAGCAGTAACCCAACTTGATCAACTACGAGTATGTTACTGATAATCTTAGACTGGAGGACATTAACATGCCGATGTTGTCTGGTCCACACATTTAATGTTCATCTTTGCCGTTTCCTTCATGTATCTTATTTCCCAATTATATTGCTTCTTGTAGGCACTGGAGTGAACTGAGAGCTAATGTTGGTGTTCTATGTTAATTAATATTAATAAATGACTTTTCCAATTGACCAAGCAGTTCACATTTTCTTTCTCTTCTTCAGGAGCCAACTACTATTTCAGCAATGGAGCTTTCCACTAAGCAGGTACTATTGTTACGTATTACAGTCAATATTCTATATTTTGTTAATTTTGTGTTTCAAATAGATAAACATTTATGATTCAGCACATTTTACAGATTTATTAACAATAGTTGCAAAAAAGAGAAAAAGAAAGCTTACAATAAGCTAGTAGAATGAAAATGAAAGATAATTTTCATTGTCCCATGATTTTGACCCTTCTCACATTCCTATAAATATATTTCTTTAGATCATTATTTGTTGCAAATTTTCATTTATGGCATTTACTTTTGGAGGATTATAATATAATTTGCTTAATAATTATTTTAATCTATCCTTAAAAATGGCATTGGTGGATATTTCAGGCTATAAATAAGTTTATAATTTAATTTAATCTGCATGTATAAACAAATACATTTTACAAACTAATAAGTTGATGCACCGGACTGTATATGTTTGCAGGATCTTAACTCAAAAGTTCATTTTATTTTTTCAGCAGTATTGTGTGCTAGAAAAAACATTTAGTTTGGCTACATATAAAAGGAAAACACCAAAACACTCACTGCCAAATGATGTTATTAAACTCCATGAATTCAGAAGTTAAGGGTAGCATGTTAATAGTCTTTGCATTCACATTGAATGAATGCTTTGGCAAGACACTTAAGAAACACAAATGACTTCTAATGCTAAATTATATGTACAAAAACAAATATAATTTTAACTTCTAATAAATTATCTTTCCCCCATAGATGTCGCATAGCCTTTCTATTCAGTGTATCATTGGTAACTTCAAAAAAAACAAAAACAAACAAAACACACACATACACAAACAGAAAAACAAAAAAGACTTGGATACTGGGTTGAAATTAATTATTAAATAACCTAGCAGAAAAAGCTAGAATGGAGTAGGAAGTCCTTCACTGACTGTTCTGAAAACCTGTATACAAAATTGTTAAATATGAGAATCATTCAGCTAATCTTAGTCCTGAATCATTTACATGTTTTATCTCTGTGCATTATCCCTTTTACAAGACACTAAAATACTGTGCCATTAAAACTCAGCGTATATCCTTTCCACACTTACATATCAAAATAGATTGATAATCTCTGAGATATTTAGAGAAACTCAGAGTGCAGATATTATTGACCTGATACTGTTATCTTACACTTCACAAGTATGTGTTCACCTGTTCTTGCAATCTCAAAACTGTCAAATGTTGGCAAGGAAATCCGGGGATTTCCAGAATGGAAGCTAGATTGGGATATTCTTAATTTAATGATTTTTTTCAATTATTTATTTGTTCTCTACTTGGCTTCATAGCTGATCTTAATTACACTACCTATAATTTTATAAAATATTTCTTTTTATTTAAGTATTTTTTAAGTACTTTAAGAATTGCCTATTAAATGCAACACATTTCACACACACACACACACACACACACACACACACACACACAAACACACACCTAAAACACCAAAAATACTGTGTTTAAAATACCATGATACAAGAAGAGTATTCCTAGCCTTCATTTTCGATTATTGGAAGTTTGATTGCATTCAGATGTGAATCAGTTTTACTCATGCTCACAGAAACTTTAAAAGTGAGCCAGTAGTTTCAAGAGGGGCAAGCAGTGTTGCAACCAATTTTCTGGATAAATAGATTCATCGCCTGCTTATGACCCGAAACTTGTTAAGGAGGATAGTGAGAAAGCCTGTGGTGATGTTAAATTGGGCAGAAAAAGCACATCAGGGTACTTGCTAGTGACTGGATTATGCTCACTGGGGCCTGCAGGTCTCCTCTATATTTCGCTTAGATAGCGTGATTAATTTTGCAGTTCTTTAATAGTACAGCAGAATACTTGTAAAATGAAAATGAGACTCAAGTTGTATTTAATTTTGGGCATTTTACCACACTTGAAGTTTTCATTACAGTAATTTTTGGTTTTCTCTTCTTCCCATGTGTTATTTCTCTGGTTTTCTCCTAAAGGGATATGACAGATTTAGATACTGTTATTTACATAATAACTCCTTTCCAAATCAAATGTCATAATCTTAAAATTTTGCAAGTATGAATTTGCTTATGCTCCTTAAGAGCTATTGACCAAACATAGAGACCTTTTGATTTGATATGCCCAACTTAATCAGTAGCTTTTTAAATAGTTCTGACCGCAGTACAGGGGTCAGCAAGTCCACATTCACCAGTGCCAATCAAGCTTGTGGATATTGCTGCTCCATTTTAACTAATTTAATTGCTGAAATGTTACAAGTTTATTCATTTTTTTAATTGATTTGAGATTGCTTGCCTTCAATACAATCTAAGTCTGGTTTTTTGTTTTGTTTTGTTTTTCAATGATTTTGGAAGAGAGATATAAAGGACAGGAAGGGAAAAGAAGTTCCTTCCGTTAGTTAAGTTCTTTGTTCATATTTTTCAAATCATGGTCAACTGTTGTCACATGTAGATGTCTCTGTAGATGCTTTAAGAGAAGTACAAATCACATGTAGATGCCTCTGTAGATGCTTTAAGAGAAGTACAAATCAGTCTAATTTTTTCTCAACAAAAGACTTAACAATACTTCATCTTTTCCTCCCAAGGACTTCAACTACTGCTTCTTAATTAGCCATGGCTTGTAGGATCTTTCAGTGCAATAATAAAAGATGAATATAATAAGAAGCTGAGCATCCAGGGGCGCCTGGGTGGCTCAGTCGGTTGAGCATTCTACTTTGGCTCAGGTCATGATCTCACCCCGTCTGTGGGTTCGAGCCCCGCGTCCGGCTCTGTGCTGACAGCTCAAAGCCTGGAGCCTGCTTCAGACATGTGTCTCCCTCTGTCTCTGCCCCTCCCCTGCTCATGCTCTGTCTCTCTTTCTGTCAGAAATAAAACAAACATTAAAAAAAAAAGTTGAGCATCCACAGTATATACTGTATTCTATATGCTATCCTGTTCTAGAATATTGATACAAATTGTCTTCACTACTGGAAGGGAAGAAGCAATATGCATCAGCATAACGGTTTTAATAATGGTTTAGTTTTTATTGTATTACATTCTCCCTCTTACTCCCCTATCTTTTGTTAAGATATAAGTTAGTTGGTTAGCTTTAAGCACAGAATTATTTTCTATGTAAGCACTTTTTATAACCCTAGTCACTTCATAGATTCTGGTAGATATATCAATCTTCATTCAGTTTATGTTTATTTATATGTGTGGTTCATCTTTGAATGTCCTTTGTAAATGTAATTTTAATTATATCCATTGCTATCAGAAAATTTGTAATATTTAAAAAAATTTTTTTAATGTTTATTTCTGAAACAGAGACAGAGCATCAGTGGGGGAGGGGCAGAGAGGGAGGGAGACACAGAATCTGAAGCAGGCTCCAGGCTCCCAGCTGTCAGCACAGAGCCTGACGTGGGGCTCGAACTCACAAACTAAAATCATGACCTGAGCCGAAGTCAGTCGCTCAACTGACTGAGCCACCCAGGCGCCCCAGGAAATGTGTAATATTAAAAGAGCTCACCATGTTTCAGAGACCAGCTTTTCTATAACATCTTTTTCCTTTATGTAGTGGGGAAATTAAAATACACTTTTGAGGTCTTTTCCATGTGTACTGTTACATGAATCAGTATTTATACAACTTTTATTTAAGGCTTACGATAATCATTCAGTCCTTTAGTGCAATAAAAGCGAGCTATAATACTGATTACAGTAAAATGTGGAGAAATCACAAAACAATCTTATTTGTATTTTATTTTGTATGTACATACATTTGCAACATTTTTTAAATGCTGCATTGGGTAAACTTTGTTAAAGGCACTTTAAAAATTGTGCTGAAATCCTGAACTAGTTGCTACCAGAAAGTTTTTCTGTGTATTTTACTTCATTTGGTAATTGTAAATTCACTGAGCACAGTGACATTGTAGAATGTCTGATCTGGACGTATACTTTAAAGATCTAGTTAAATATGCCAATTTTGTGAATAAGGAAGTTAAGTGTTAGAAAAATGAGAGGAATGGCTCAGGATTACACAGAGAATTATTATAAGCAAGATCTAGAATCCAGCCACCTTGATGCCCAGTATAGCACTTTTGCCATAGCCCCTGAGCTTTCTGTTGAAGTTCACTGCACCAGCCAGAGTGCACTTGATATTGCCCATTTGATGATCTTTCCAATGAGATGCAATTTAGTAGTTTTGTTTAAAGTAATCGTCCTGGAGATTGTGCAAGGACAAGACAGCTGACCAATGAAAATTCTCACAAATGCAAGCACAAAACCCTTGCCATACCCCTTCTTATAGAAGGGCAGACTACATCACAAGCAATGTAATAGCAGCACCCAAGAGTCAGAAGAGTCAAATGATCCCTGGGTCAACACCAACCAGAATACATGGCATTGTAGATATACTGATTAATCAAAATTAGAAACAGTAAAAGTAAAAACAAACTTTCTAAGGACAAAACCCTGGACGTTTGAAACTTATATTATTCAGTGTCTTACTTAAATTTTTATTTTTATTGAAATATAATTGATATATAACCATTACTGTCTTCCCTTGGTTTTATACTTTAAAATACACCTGTTTGAGTCAAGTATGGAGATTTTGATCTTGATCTTTTTAAAATGGTCATATTATCTGCCAGGCCAATAATGACAAAATTGCCAATAATGGGATTTTTTTAAAACCCACTAGTAAAAATGTCTTCATGATGTATATGGGTAAACTTTTTTTTTTTTTTTTAAGAAAAAAGATTTTAAAAACAGGATCGTTTTGTCATCACAGTAAACTCTCTCCACAGCAACAACTCTATGTTGGTTCCACCACGGGGGTTGCCCAGCTCCCTCTACACCGATGCGATATTTACGGGAAAGCGTGTGCAGAGTGCTGCCTTGCCCGAGACCCTTACTGTGCCTGGGATGGCTCTTCATGCTCTCGCTATTTTCCCACTGCAAAGAGGTAGGAGAAGTATTAGAGATAAATACACTTTTCTTACCTGATTCCATTTTTAACAGCTTTCTGCATATAAGTACATCACATTTTTCTGATGAATGAAGAGTGTCACATAATTCTGATGAATTAGAGGAGTTTTGGGGTTTCTTCCCCTTACATAGTTAAAACAGTCAGAAGAATGTGTATAATTATAGCTGGGTACTAAATATAAGGGAACGTATGGTTTTAATAAATTACTGAGGGAAATCTAAAACATTACAATACTATCCTTGAATGTTGACACTTGGAAATTAGAAAGTTTTGCAACTTCATTTTATACAGGCAGAAAAGGGAGGGCCAAAACCACAGAGGAAGTCAATCAGAATCTACACTGGACCTTGTGCCTTTTGGCCAAAATGCTGTGCTCCAAAAATGCTCTTCTTTTTCTATCTAGCAACATTCTATCCTGGTTTTAGATTTTAATAAGGCAGTTTCTGTTTGGATGAATGGAAAATTTGCAACAAAAATAATTTATTTACTTTTAGCCTCCTAGTACACAGGGACTCAACTTTAAAGTCAAAAAATTTTCCTACTTTTAAAGATAACACATTTTTGTATAATGATTAATTAGCATCAAAGTATATCTTTCTTTAGCCCCAAATATATATTTATTTGACTCCCCCCAAATTTAAAGGCCATTGTATTATCATAGTATGATCTTGTAATTGTATTTGTTGAAATATAAAACCATATAATAAAATGGCTATTTATTAATATTTGTGTATGCATTATACAAATATTTTAAACACGCCCTTAATACTTAAAAGCATTATTTTTGCTTAATTCGAAGTTGCTAAGATATGCCTAGAAGTTACCTAAAACAATATGCCTAGAAAAAAAATAGCGGTAAGTTGTTGTCTGGGACATTAAGGGTATGTGATGTAGGAGTACTATTACAGGAGTACTATTAACCTTCAGGGAATCTTAGATACATCCTAAACGTTGTACGCAAAGTTAGTTTACTTCTGTTTGAAAAAATAAGAACACTTCCTTAATTTGACAAAATATTTATCTCAACATATTCTCCACTCACATAGGGATCCCTTTCTCTGTTAATTATTTACCAGTATTTAAGAAAGAAGCAATGAAAGGTGAGAGTCATATACCATATCTTGCTAATATAAGCCCAAAGCTTAGCAGTGTATGTACATCAACCTATTGAAACATAAAATGGAAATCAGAGTTATCAAGCCACTGCATTTTAGGAGCAATACAATTTGTTTTATTTTATTTTATTTATTTATTTTTTTGCTATAGTTAACGTTTTACAAGAGGCTGTGATGTGGATTTTTTTCACTGCTAGTCAGCTGTGTGCTTCAACATATGCATCATTTATAGTGTTTTGAAAAGATTTTAGGGGAAAGGAATAGCCCTAATGCCTACTGCCTACTTAAATCTTTTTTTTTAAGTTTATTGATTTATTTTGAGAGAGAGAGAGAGTGAAAACAGGGGAGAGGCAGAGACAGAATCCCAGACAGGCTCCACGCTGTCAGAGTGGAGACCAGCCCAGGGCTTGAACTCACAAACCATGACATCATGACCTGAGCTAAAATCAAGAGTTGGACATTTAACTGACTGAGCCACCCAGGTGCCCCTACTTAAATGTTTTGATTACATACTTCAGATAACATTGGCTTTAGTATTAAATCATATATAACTTAAATCTATCCTATAATCAGTCCATATAGATTAAAAGTTATCTTAATATTATATGTAAATATCGTATTAGCTTATTCCATTTAATAAATAGAATTTTCTCAAGCCTTCAACATTCAGAATTAAGAGAACGTGTTTATATTCTTTCATATACCAACTGATTTTTTTAGAAGTTTAAATCTAAAACAAACGTGTAGTGTGGAGGTAATGTGTTATAGAATGAAGAAACCATCAATAGTTTAATAAGTAGCAATTTGCAGTTTTTATAGCACTAAAATTAAATTGCTTAAGGTTGAACTTTTATGGTTCTTAAAATCAGTAAGATCTAGTGCTTTTAGTGTTGAAAAACATAAAAATTCAGATTTCAGTTAAAAATGAGTGTCATTTCCTTTCCATGTGGAAGTGTATATAACATTACCTAACTTAGTAATAATTCATTCAAATTTTAAGCTTTTTTAATAAGAAAGAAGTTAAAAATAAGAAAACTACATCTATAATAAGTTACAAATCTGTATATTATTATATATTTGAAATATGTTTACCTCATACCTACAAATCCAGATTGAAGGAATTATCATTAACACGTTTTTTGTTGTGCCTTGAAGATTTTACTTAATCCAATTTCATGTGTCTTTGAAAAGGATGTTTAGAGGCCTTACAATTTATATATTCTTTGTGATGGCATTTTTCAAAAGCTTAAATGGCAGTAAAAAATGCCTTTCCAAATGCTTTGTGGTTCGTGTTTCACAAGTTCCCTTGTTGGCTCAATTTTGAAATGTGCAACATCTGTTTGATAGTCTCACCAATTCTACAAATAGAAATCTATAAATACTTTAGTCTTCTCAATTTATGAATACAGTAACAATTTCCATGTTTGTAGTTCTCATTGGCCTTTGTGAGAACTCTCTTCAGTGATGGTAACTAACTTTGCAACAGGACAATAATCATTAAAATCGACACAGAGAACAGTTGAGCAAGTGTCCCCAGTCTTTCTCATTCTGCTATGCGTAGCCCATCTCCATGTTTAGCCTCTTTCCCAAACTACACATCCTGCTTGCACCATGATGGCTGGAGACAACCTCCTTTTTCCCAGTCATCAACCACTAGCAAACGATAAAGAGGACCCCCAGAATGTGTAGCAACTAATGTGATCTGAGCAGCAGTATTTAGGAGAAATTTACTTATATAACAAATTTGGCTTTTATTTTAGAGGGAGGCCATCTTCTCTCTCAGCTTCCTCCACAATATTTGTTATTGCACTCCTCCTTTTATTCATTTCACGGGTAAATTGGCTTGAAATCATAGCCCTATGATCATAAAATAAATGTTTTATTAAAAAATGATCGATACAGCGACCAAAAAGGAAAGTTAAAAACTAACTTAAAAGTAGAATTCGTAGAGTTGATGCTTTCAAATTTAACAAAAGTCTATTTAAGGAATTATGTGTAAGTATTAAGAGAAAGAACATAATCATGGAAATTTGAATTTTTAGGCTTACTCTCTAGTGATTAGAAAAAAGAAGTTTAATCCAGGTTATTGAAGAAATGGGTTACTATTCTATATTTTGTGCTTTTTCCTCAGAATTTAAGGTGCTAAGAATTTTAGAGTTTCCAGATGTTAGTATCTTATTGACTGACACACAGTAGCACAAAACCATGAATCTTCTGTTATTACTTTGAAAGACTTCACTCCTTCTTAGTACATTTGTGTACTGTTTCACATTTTGATCACCTGGAGACATGCTCCCACAGGTGTAATGAGCTGCTTTTAAAAAATTCTTTAGTCAGATGTAGATTTGTCTCTTCCATTAAGCTCCGGAAGTTCTTTGATTTTTTATTCTTCTTAATCCCTGTGACAAATTCCCAAGAAGGAATGAGGATGCCATAATACCTTTTAAATGTAATTGTTTTAGACGCACAAGACGACAAGATATAAGAAATGGAGACCCATTGACTCATTGTTCAGACTTACAACACCATGGTAAGTTACAACACTTTCATTTTTCAACCTGCTAACATTAGGCTAAAATTGTAAGCAATAGTGCATACCCACACGTGGGCATGCAGGGCACACACCTGTGCCAGCATACTTAAGGAAATGCAACTGAAGAGAAAGGAAATCTAGAAGAAAGAAAATTCTAAAGAATGCTAAGTAGTGAATTATATTTTATTATTGCAGTTATGACAGATTCAAGTTTGAGACCCTTACAAGACTTAAATATCAATTTTCTCATATTAACAAAAAGAAGCCAATTTAAGTACATGCTTTGATAATAATAGCAACACAAGAGCAATAGGCAACAGAAATATTCATTTAAGTATATTGAAGAAGAAAGTACAGTCTTAAAATAAGCCATGGAAATCATTCATTAATATGCTGATGACATAGACCCACTATATTGTTACAGGGTACCCTAGCTGAGTAGAAGGTAGTTCAGCTACCTTCCCACTCATTTACCAGTAGGATATTTCTTTGAACTGGGGATTTTGGATTGTTTCATTTTATGCTTCCTAAAAGATGTCAAGTCCTATTTAATGTTAAGTAGCTTATTTAATGCTGGGATATGAACCAAACTTCCTTTAAAATGCAACAAAATTGTAGTATATCTCACTCCCCCCACTTCAACCCTTTACAAAAACAATAATGAGGCTGTGCTTCCCTCTGCTGGGAAAATTTATCAATAACATCACTACTAGCAAAAATAGTTAAAAATAGCTGAAATGTAAAATGTAAATATTTTGCATGGAATTGAATATAATTACCCTATTCACATTTTTGGTGCCTTTTTACATTAATCTTAAAGGAAGGTCTCATATTTTTATCAATTAACTTAGATTTGATCCACTAATTCTGTGTATACAATATTCATGTTTCATGAATGTTAAGAAAGAAAACACACTGCACAAATAACCCCAGCAGGCATTCTAAGGCCTAGCTACCTTCTGAAAGTCAGATCCCCCTTTTGTGTACCCTGTATGTGCTTGTATCTTATTCGGGAATGCTCACAGGGTTTTGTGGGGATGCCAATACCAGGAGACAGGTAGCCACAAAATGAGCCTATATTTAAGGTCCATTTTGCTTGCACAATTTCTTGCCAAGGGCACTACTATCTGTTATTTTTCTCATTATAAAGAAAAAAAAGACACCACTACATTGGACAAAATGTGATTTTTTATATGTCTTTATACAGCTAGAGTACATTATTGACATACTCTTCTTAAATTTTTCAAACAGCATTTTTCAGTTGGACAACAAAACATTCACTAGTTTTCCATTAATCTATTTCATGTAAAAATATTGTATTAAAATCATCACCATTTAAGCAATGAGGTATTATAAAGTATGCATTACATTAAAGAATCTTTTTGCTTAGATATGGAAAAGCTAATGATAACTATAAGTAAAGGAAACAAGATGATGTAACTAGAGCTTATTTCTAATCAGACTTTAATCTCCACATCAATATGGACTTTGTTATTTTGCTCACTCATATTTCTGGGGTTATAACAAAATGCAATATCATGAATATTGTAGATGTTTAATAAACTTTTGTTGAATGAATAAACTAAATATTTGAAGCTATAGCAAAGCTACTTACCTTACTGTTTTTGGTTTTCAGTAGAGATTTTAACTAAATAGCATCTATTATTTATCATTAATATGATTTAACAATACATTGCTATTAACATACGTTAATGTTAACACCATCATATTTAAAAATAGACCTCTCTTAAGAAACCATTATCAACCAGTCAATTAATAAATAATCATTATACACTACTACATGTAGGATAATATGTTATGTTTTGAAGTTTGCTGGAGAATTACTGATAAATCCACTTGTTTAATAATCTAATTCCTTCATAGACCCAGTTGATATTTCTTCAAAATAACATATATGTTGGAGTCACGAGCTTATGTATGTGTATATATATATACATACATATATATACATATATATATATGTATAGAGTGATGAGCTTATAAAAATTGGGAATATAGAATTGCTTAGCTATAGAAAGTAAAGTTAATGTGAATCATTTTTTCTTTTGATACTTCATTCAAAATAGGTACCATAGGGAAGAAAGGGAATTGCTGTGGTTCAGTGTCATTGGGTGTGTGTGTGTGTGTGTGTGTGTGTGTGTGTGTGTGGGTGGGTGTGGGTGTGTGTGTGGGTGTGTGTGTGTGTGTAAAAGCAATGCTATGTAGATGTTTGTGATATATGGTAAAATAGTCCAAGAAGCTCAAGCAGCCCTGCAGAAATAAAACATTCCCTTTTTGAAGGCCTCTTTATTTCTTGTCTGCTAGTATTTCTCATTAACCAAACATAAAAATTATACACCATAGATCAGTAAATTTCATATGTTTGAAGACTAAGTCAGGCATTCTTATATGGCCAAGCTGAGTCTGACCATTAGGAACCAGTGCATTATCTTAGAATAGGTGATGTCAATATTTGAAAGTAAAATGGGGAAAAACCCATAGCCCAGCGCTATTAAATCATGTATGTTGTCTTGCTAGTGTCACATCTCACATTGAATAAAATATATATGCTCATATGGAAATATATAAAGATACGAGATGTTTTCCCGGAAAGCTGCTAAGCAACTTGAAGCCAAATTACACACTTCAGAACAATCAGTTCCAGCTGTAATGGTAAACATTCTGTAACACTCTATATTTTACATATCCTGAGGTTTTAATAGAGAAACTACATAAAATAACTCAGCATTAAGGTGGAAGAAATTTCACTCTCAATGAAACCTTTAACACTCACTTAGCTCTTTGCTCTCTCTTGTGTAAAGTCAGCACCAGTGGTGAGCTGGCCTAGGTGTAACATAGAAAAATCCAGCTCCATTTCCCCTTAACCTAGCATACTCTATTCCATCGCTGGTGGCTGTTCATCTAGGGAACTTTTAGTATAAAACCCTAAATGTATATGTGCTGGCAGATCTTCTTGTCTTCTCACTCATACCTCGTACAGAATGCTGAAGAAAAACTTCAGGTTGTTTCCAGTATGCTCCCTTCCCTAAAATAACTTATGCACAAAATTGGAGCTTGTCTGACTTTGCCATCCAAGAGCATGAGTGGCTGAGTCGATTTACCATTCTACCTTCTTTACTAAACAAGAATAAGCCATACTATGATCTACATGGCCAGAAAGGAACAAACCATAAGTAACATTTTTAAAAATTAAAAATTAACATCATAGATTTTTGAATCTTTGAAATACTTTACGCCCTAACTTTAGTCCAGTGCCACTGTTGAATTTCACTTTATGATAGTTCCTTTGGCTGTTCTACATATGTGCATTTCTCTTCTAGCTTCCCGTGGTAAAACATCCACAGAATTCAGTCTTCTTCATTATATTTGCAACTGGTTCAAGTCAGCTTGTGTCTTGGTTGGCCTCAGCATTGTTCTAAAATTTCATAAAATATCTTTGGGAGTGTCATCTTTATGGTCCACAATGCTGTAAATTTAGTGTTTTGTACCAAAGCTAATCTGGTCTATGTTGTGGCTTCTTTTATACACATAGAAAGTCCAACTGAATCTGAGCATTTAGGCCCAAGAGAGGCCTCAGAATTTGATAGATGAGTATGATGTCAGCCCTAAACAAAACAAAAAACAAAAAAAAAAAAAACTTTAATGAATTACCAAATTATATCAAGTCTACGATGTCAGTGAATGTTGAGGCACCATTTTTTGAGGACTGCTAAGAAAGAAAAACTGCCCAAAATGGAGAATGTGATAGTGGTGCCAGCATCAAGCCAGTTGGCAGTGTTTCAGTATTAGTGAAAGAGAAATAAACTCCCATGCAGAAGACGCAAGGACATTTGCCTGTTTCAGCTGTAATCACGGGTAGTGGAAAAGGGGCAAGACCACTTCTTGAACCCCACTACGGTACTCATGAAGGTTTACTTTCTGAGTCCCACCAGCAGTGTGGAAGAAAAACCTCAGACAAGACTTTAATTTAAAGAGGTGTCAGGTTAGGAGAGTTGCATGTGTCTGGCAAAAAGTAAAAATAAACTCTTTCCAGAAGAAAGCAGCTTCAACTCCGGCCAAGAACAACTATAAGACATAATCTATTATCAGAGATATTAAAATATACCAAGTATGCATTCTAGAATGACATTATTGCAGTGTTATTCTCTATGATTGTGCAAATCCAGTTATTCATAGTATATGTGTACAATGCACGCACAAACACACACACCTGAATAAGAAGAGGTTTGAGATACTTTGTGCTATTATTGTTCCTTATTAAAGTTTTCAAATATGGCATTGAGAGATCACCCGACTTGTGCACCCATAATTTAACCATTGGAAATGTGAAGTTTTTAAAGCACACTGTATTTTTTAAAGTCCAAAAATAAGGGAAACATATTAAAATACAAGATGGTATATTCATTATTGTTTATGGAAGGTTTCTGCTTCAGTAAATGGGTCTTTTCCATCATCTCCTATCATATCTCTTGGGAAGAAGTAAAGTAAATATTGAAGTCCATGTTTCCTGATATTTAAGTGTAAAAAGTCCTATGGTAATTTTTCTCTGGCATATAGATTATATGTGCTTTCTTGGTAAAACATTTGCCATAAAATCATGAAAATCAAACATATCAGATGTTCAACATAAACCAAATAAATATTGTAGTAGATATCTTCATATTGGTGTTGCTTTTTATGTAATTGAATTTCAGTCTGCCTTGTACTGAGAAGGATTGTAGCTTCCCACACACAAAGATATCAAGAATAGTGTTAAATACAGCTATTCAAATGGCTTCATTGTTACTTTCATAACATCAGTTTCACTTTCATATTTTAAGTTAATAAACCTATAAAAATTAAAATACCAGTGACCACCTATAATGTGACAATCACCTATGAACAGTAACATGAAAATACCCTGGTCATAGCTGTTTATTTGTTTATCCCTCTACCTATCTATATACCAAAAGAACATTTTAAAGACACATCCACAGGAATCTGTGGTTTCAAGAAAGATAGAAAACTACCTGAATTGTAAACTTTTAAATCCTATATTCTGGTTGGTAGTTATTTCCTAGCACCAGACACAGATCTTATTTTAAGAAATAAAACAAAGTAGTTTAAAATCTAATATTTTAACAAGTTGATAAACTGTAAGTTTAAATTTTCTCTAAGGTTTCGTGATTTGGGTCTTTTTTGTACTTTTGATAAATGCATTAAGCACATGATTTTAATACATACATATGCATGTATTTGTAGGTGCATGCATGCAAACACACATTCAACTAGTTGGTAGCTACTTTGTATAAGCATCATACAAATCATTAGAGAAATATTGTGGTAAGCATTACATCGATAAACAGGACCCCTATTCTGTAGCTTAGTATATACTGTAGAATTTGATTCCATTTTACTATAATACATGAGATTTTTTTAATTAAAAAAAATTAACATTTATTCATTTTTGAGAGGCAGAGAGACAGAGCACAAGTGGGGGAGGGGCAGCGAGAGAGGGAGACATGGGATCAGAAGCAGGCTCCAGGCCCCGAGCTGTGAGCACAGACCCTGATGCAGGACTTAAACCCACAAACTGTGAAATCCTGACCTGAGCCCAAGTCGGACACTTAACCACTTGAGCTTCCCAGGTGCCCCATATGAAATTGAAATTATTAAATCCATTGTTAGGCATCTTAATAGGTGTGAAAATATACATGAATGTTAGGGATGAATGATTTTTTTTTGTTTTATTTAGGTATTTTATGTCTTCCCAAGACTTAGTGATTTACTCATAAAATGCCTTTTTAGCTATTGCTACTTAAGGAGAGATTATTCCTCCATTTGAAGTAAATTTAGATTCTTTTCTATTGGTGAATTACCTTTCATATTTCTGGAGAAAATCCTCTGGAATCCACTAAGGAAAATCTAAGAAATGATGTTTTTAGTTAAGAAATGTGAATTTGCAGTTTCTTAAGACATTGAGAGCTTGTAGTCAGTTTTTCCTTTCTTCCTTCGTTTGGCCTTTACCACTGAATATTATTGAGAAAAAAAATTACGATGTAAAATATTAAAATTGTGATGAAAACAATGTGATGTGATGTGATGAAACGTGATGAAAACAACTAGAGTTGTTCTCTTTTTATATAGTTCACCTACTAACACTATTTGTTAAATATTTAAAATAACTTGTAACCATTACCCCTCCTCTAAATTAACTTTTACTTTTATATTCATTATCTATGAAATTCAACTTTTAAATAACCTTAAGGGGGAGAACATCAAAAACGATAACAGAGATTAATTAGCTGATAAATATATGGTTTACTACCCCACTCATCTCTTTCTTTTCTACATGACATCAGATTTTCTAAGATTCTTACATTATTAACATTTCAATCGTGGGAGACATTTATGGGGTTAAAATGGAGAGTGAAATAAATGGAAAGCTGAAATGTGATGCCTTCTGTTTCTGCTATATTGGAAGAGAATCAAATACTAAATAAGGCCTTTAGCAATGTGATATTTCTGGCCAAATGATGGATATCATGACTTTTTGTTGTTACAAAAGGAAGCAATTTATTTAACTTCTTTCTTTCCTCCCATTCTTTCTGGTTTATTAGCCTCATTTCATTTCCATAAATTATCCTACTAAAGGAGGAAATGATTAATTGAAGATTGCTTCCTTAAAAACATTATTTCTTGTCATTAACAAATGCGACATATTGTAACATTGTGTTATTCAAACACATCGTGATGCTTTTAAAATTATTTTAATGTTTGTTGTTCTCAATTATTTTGCTCTAACTATTCAGTTCAACTCATGAGAATTCATTATGCCAATTCAACAACTAGCTCTACCCTTTTGTCTACTGGTAATTTTCATGACAAAAGTTTATGTTCAAAACAGTTGCTTTCTAAGGGCAAATTGTATTTTAAAATAGATTAAATGAGATTGCTTTCTTTCTGGAGATCCATAGGATTCCCATCAGCACAGACGTCCTTTAGACTTATAGCTGCCCCTTGAGGTGCAAGCATATATTCATAGGATTTCTCAGATCTCTTTCTCTTCTTCTTATTGCATATTGGGAATTGTTTATTTTGGAGTATACTTCATTCATGGTCATCTTCTCCTACCAGATCTCAAATCAACTCTTGTTAACATTATAAAATGTAACAAAATTGAGAAGATTTAAAATGTTTTCATTTGCCATGACCCAGTAGCATATTCTGTCAAACTCAGGGTTATAAACCCTGTGCCCTTCTTAACTGATTAAACTTTTATCACTTCTATTTTTTTCAGTTTTTATGTATTTATGTATTTATTTATTTTGAGAGAGAAAGTAGGGGGGCAGAGCGGGGGAAGGGCAGAGAGGGAGAGTGAGGGAGCATCCCAAGCAGGCTCGGCACTGTTAGCACAGAGCTCGCCACAGGGCTGGAACCCACAAACCATTAGATCATGACCTGAGCTGAAGCTGGAAGCCTAACCAATTGAGTCACCCAGGTGTCCCTTAATCATTTCTTTTATGTAATTATGATATCCCCTTGATATAAGGATATCAAAGTTACATGAGGTTTCAGCTTTTAAATGTAGACTAAATAGTTATCTGGATTTTCCTCTCGCAAACATTAGCTAAGGGTTTATGACTGCCTAGTGCCAGGATTATAAAACATATGGTATGAAAGAAGACAACTAGATTAATGCATAATCACAACAAAAAAGATTAATAAATAATCATAACAAATAAGACTACATGTGCCCTAAAAATAATATGTAAAAAGATTTTAGGAAGTCTAGAAGAGAGAATACTTTTTTTGATGGTGGTCAGGAAGTAGGATTGATGTTGGGAAGCAGTTCATAATTTGCTGACTATGGATTCTCAGTAAAGGAATTTAAGTTTTGAATTAACAGTTGAAACTATCACAAGAATAGCAGTAACAATAATGAACCTCACATATTTAAGACTATTTCTGTGTCCAGGCGTTATACGATTAATTTTATGTAGATACATGTAAACAACAAAAAAGGTACTAAGAAGGGTTATAAAAATTTCACATTGTCCAAAATTGTTAGATGACCTAATATATTTCAGACAATTTGTCATTTTTTGATTGAAAACAAAGATAAGATAAAGATAGCAATAACATCACACGGACAAAACATGTATACTGACAACAAAACCAGGCATGTAGGAAGAACATATTTACCATGACATTGTAAGGATAAAACATAAATTTGTCTAACACGTTTTTTCAGTGGTGAGGGAGAAATGTAATCAACAGATGAGTCACAAAGTTAACTCTCTGAAAAAAAAATCAGTTTTGGGGGGTGCCTGGCTGGCTAAGTCACTAGAGCATGTGACTCTTGATTTCAGGGTTGTGCATTCAAGCACCATGTTAGGTGTGGAGCATACTTTAAAAAAATCACTTTTTCAAGAGAATCTCAATAATTCCTGAAAATTAACACCAGAAAAAAAAAATTTCTCCCAAGATGAACCTCGAAAAAATAGTGCAAGGCAGTGGACACCATACTGGACAACATTGTGACCTAAGCACAGTGAACAAATCCATAGAGTATTGCTTATGGGCTTCCTCAACATAGGTCAGAAGGACCTCACCCAACACAATTCAATAAAATCAATTATATTATTATATGTGTTCCATGTAAACTTCTCTCAGATCAACTAGTTTCATGCAGAGGGAGATTTCAGATGATGCTTAACCCTGAATATGCAAGATTTCATATCCTTCAGGAAATCTTTAATCCACAATGTTTTCTCAGCTGAGCTTTTGATTTGTATTGGGAAATTTTAAGGTCAATAGTATATGCTATGAAAAATACTTAAGAGTATAGCTATACTATGCTACCATTTCAGTGCAGAGCTCTTCAATAAAGCCAAAATGATAGTATACTTGACATCCTAAGAAAATCGTTGCAAATCTGCTAAAAATAAGAATCAAAATACTGTTCCTGTTTATATTTTTTAATAGAAAGAGACAGAAACAAAGAGAGATTAGGGGCAGAGGAAAGGAGAAAGGAAAGAGAGAATCACATTATTATTGGAATTCTAATGTTTTCTATGTTGTACAACATTTACTCAAGCAGTTGGGGTAGAAGGATCAGGAAAGGGAATGGACAGTTATTGGGTGCCTTCTAATCATTTTGAAATACTTCTTAGGTATCTGTTTATAAGGTATCAGGTGTGAGGAAATGAACAGAAAAAGATGTTTACAGGTTGTTATATCTGAGCACCCAAATATATGAATGCTTGCCTATGACCACTTTATTTATTTATTTATTTATTTATTTATTTATTTATTTATTTATTTTTAAGTTTATTCATGGGGTGGGGGAGGAGGAAGAAAGCAAGAAAGCAAGCCTAAGCAGTCTCCGTGTTGTCAGTGCAGAGCCCCATGTGGGACTTGATCCCACAAACAGTGAGATCATGACCTGTACCAAAATCAAGAGCTCGTCAGCTGACTGAGCCACCCAGGAACGGGCCCTGAGGCCACTTTAGCTAAAAGTTCTGGCCCTAAGTTAAAAGCTGCTGATGATAGAAATATTCTGCTGCAGAGGAATTAATAGAAACAACTGTACTCAGTGGAAATTGAGTTTTTGCAACTGTTCCTAATGGCAGCAGAACCTAACAAAACCTACGAGAATGTCAACCCAAAGAAACGTGGTGGTACCTCTGCATACTGACGATGATGAGTGGTTGATGTGGCAGAACTTGTAACCTCAGTGCTTACTAACTAGAATACTTCCTTCTGCTTTTTTATTTGGGCAAAGGAAAGAAAGAAAGGCCAATGTAAAGGAGGAATGAGTCCTACAGGTATTGGCACAAGTGGTTATCAGGGCAAACTAAAGATACCTAGTCAGTGAACCAAATTCACCAGTTGTGGTCTGTCAGTTATTCAAATGGAAAAGTGCCGTGTTTCTTGAAGAGAAGGCCAGGAGCTACTGCTATGTTAAACTCAAAACAACTTGGTATAAGTTCTTGATTAAATCAAATGTCATCTTATATTAGATGCTACTATATGTAAGTAGCAGGTGAAATGAAATGTTTTTTTTTTTCAATAGAAGGAAACATATACTCTTAAGAGAACATTTCATTTCATTTCATTTCATTTCATTTCATTTCATTTCATTTTTATTCATTGGGAAACATTTGCTGTCACCAGAGAAGACCTTGAAGAGAAACTAAAAACTGAGCAGATTTCCCAAGATTAGAAGAAATGTTAACTCTGTATGGAACAGATAGAATGATTAAGTTAATTGGGAAGAGGACAACTTTGTGAATTTTTGAAAATATACCTAATTGATGTTACATTTATAGTAAGCTCTCATTTCTTATTATACAAGTTACATTCTCTTAACTGTGTGTCAACTAATGTGTTAAAGATTTAAAGGGAGTTTTATGTTTGTAAGCAAGAACTTATGTACACCATAAGACTTCTAGACAGCTCTTGATGGTAACTTAGGTGAGAGACAAGTCAGTTATTTCCTAAAGTTCTACAAGTAAAGTGGGCCTGGGTAAGGCAAAAGATACTAGTGGATCACTATGTTGTTTGTTTCTAAATTTAGTGGATTAAAAAAAATCAACTTTATTTATTTATTTTGAGATAAACAGAGACAGCATGAGTGGGGGAGGTTCAAAGAGAGAGAGACAGAGAGAGCGGGAGAGAAAATGCCACGTAGACTCCATGCAGCCAGCTCACAGCCCGACAAGGAGTTTGAACCCATGGACTGTGAGGTCATGACCTGACCCCAAACCAAGAGTATGATGCTTAATTGACTGAGCCACCTGTGCACCCCAATACAGTGGACTTTTTACTGTTATCAAGCTGGCATATATTTTATGATTCATTAATATGTAGAGATTAAATAAAAAGTCTCTGCCTAAATGGATTTTTTTTAATTAAGGCTTTTTAAATTTTATTTTATTGGAGTAAGAATGCTTAACATGCGACCCACCCTTTGAAGTTTTTAAGTGCGCAGTACAATATTTTTCACTATAGGCACACTGTTGTACAGCAGATCTCAAGATCGTACTCCTCTTGCATAACTGAAACTTTATACCCATTGACTGACACCTACCCATTTCCCTTTGGCCCTGGCCCCTGGCCCCCACCACTCTACCATCTGCTTTTAGGAGTTTGACTCTTTTAGATCTTTGGTATAGGTGGGATCATCACATAGTACTTGTTCTTCTGTGACTAGCTTATTTCACTTAGCATTCCCTAAGGTTCATCCATGTTGTTACTGATTGCAGACCTTCTTTTTTTAAAGGCTGAGTAATATTCCAAATAAAAGGATTTCTAAATCAAAGGTTAAACTGCATGGCAGTTATCAGGAAAAAAAAAAAATGTGTCCATTGTAAACTGTATTGACGTCTGTGACAAGGTTTTCTAAATACGGTATCACAGGAGATTGTCCAGCCCCTGTTAGGCAGAGAGATTCAATTCACCTCTGTCCAGGGAAGCACATACCCTGCAGATTAGCATAGCAACATGTGACATATCTATTCATTCAACAATGTACTAATAATTCCGGGGGGGGGGGGAGAATAAAAACACGGCCATATTCCATGTAGATATTGACATACAAAGATATAGCTCCAATATAAAAAATACTGTGACTTAGAATCAGTTAAATATTGTTGTTCCTTTTCATTTCCTTTTTCCAGGGTATTGATCTGTTAAATAAGAAGGGACAGATACTTCCCAAGTTTAGAAGAGCCTCATTTCACAATTCAGAGTGATAGAAAAGCAAGCGCTAATATTGACCTCCCTGGAGAGAGCAAATGGAGGTAGAATGTCAACTGTGGCAGGGTGAGAATAGGGGGTGGAGGACACAAGCTGTGTACAGGGATCGGGTGGAAGCAGGATTTTGGAAAGCTCTAAACCTAGTGAGAGCAAATCATATTGTCTGTGACAGACCAAAGTACTCAGTTAATTAGAACAAAGTGATGCCAGAAAAAGGGGGAAACATTTTTTTTAATTAAAAACCTAGTTGAGTTTGAAGTAAAGAGCAAAAATTTTTCATCTGTCTATGCTGTCAACCCTCCATGCATGTGAAAATATATTTATTATTTTCTGTATTAATTTAATGAGTTCCAGATTGTACAGGATGTCATAATGGAAACAGGATTATATAAGATAATAAGGAGGGTTTTTTTTTTTTCTCTCTCTAAATGAGTTTTACCTAGACTCCCTGTGTCCCACTTTTGATCTTAACTGTGTTTCATTTACCACATTGAAGGAGGTTACATAAAGGGTAAAATAATAGAAACTTAATCAGGAAACAGGTTTTCTTACTGCTACATTTTATTATATATTCTTGCCATATTCTTTAGCCTAATTCTTGAAAATAATAAAAGATGTATCATTTTAAAATAAGGACAATTGAAACCACATTGCTTTATAATTGTGCATCTTTCTTCTGAGCCATCCCAAACATTTCACACCCATTGATCTTCAGAAAAACCATGTTGATTACTTAAGGGTTAGTGGTGGGGAGTATAAACTTCCTGAACTCTACCTTCTGTAAAATACTAGGTAAATATCAATGGCTGGTGAAGTTAATTTTACAGATGAAAAACAAACACAAAGAGGCAAAATAATTTCTCAGCAACAGATTCTTGTTTCCAAAATCTCAGTCAAATAACTTCTGCTAGAGTAGTACACTATGAACTGGCCCCATTAGTCAGAGCATAGAGTTTTATAGTTAAAATAATTTCTTGGAAAGTATTACCATGGCATATAAAGATGTATAGTTATACTGCACACATGACTGGTTTTGTTAACGTAATGCTACTTTCTGGTAGGCAAATCTCTGCATGTGCTTTGTATAAGCTATACCAAAATAATGAGTCTGTTTAAGCAGCCACTTGGGTTCTGAAACCTTACGTCCATGACATTTCTGCCATCCTAAATCAATTTGGAAAAGACTTCCAACTTGGCAACAAATTTATCTTCTGAATTTCCAAATAAATACTTTGGAAGGTTGAGTTTACTTCTCTAACATTTCCTCATTTCATTTCCTCATCACTGGCCAGATAATCACCATGGCCACAGCCTTGAAGAAAGAATCATCTATGGAGTAGAAAATAGTAGCACGTTCCTGGAATGCAGTCCAAAATCACAGCGAGCTCTGGTCTATTGGCAATTCCAGAGGAGAAATGAAGAGCGAAAAGAAGAGGTATAGGAATGAAATTGACTGGATTATTTCTATCTAACATATACTGTTAAGTGACCCCAACATGGTTGACTTGAGGGTGAAAAAAATACTGTGAATCTTTATCCTTTTCTTAACCCATCAATAGTCCATTCATTAAACAAGCATTCACTGAAGGCTGATCATATGACAGGCTTTGTGCTAGGAACCGGAGAAACAAAGGTGAGCTGATAAGAATTTGTCCCAGAATCCATTTGGAGATATATTTGAGAGTCTTCTTTTTCCATGTAGTTATCTACAAAGAAAGTATGTTATCTATATTTTTGTACCAAAAAAAAAAAAAAAAGAAAGAAAGAAAGAAAGAAAGAAAGAAAGAAAGAAAGAAAGAAAAATCC
The DNA here is from genome assembly GCF_028749965.1 of Puma concolor. NCBI lineage: Eukaryota > Metazoa > Chordata > Mammalia > Carnivora > Felidae > Puma > Puma concolor. Next base: position 82,172,634 of record NC_141668.1, read on the forward strand.
TCTACTAATTTTAACTTTTGTTCAATTAATTCTGTTATCCAAACATGTTTTATTTTCTCTACTGACTTTCTTCTCAAATGAGGAGGAGAGGTTTTGGAACGGGGCTAGGAGTTTTAGGATAAAGAGTATGAACTATACATGAAGTATGAACTATACGTGAAGCATCAGACAGATCTTCCTCATCAATGGATTGATTCATTTATTCCTGTGTGAAATTAAAGAATCGTACAGAGAAAATCTCCATATTCTGAGCCTTTTAAGCTTTTAAAAAATATTAAATAAGGGTAACTAATCGGACTGTGTAGGTATTTGTGAATGTATTCTGTGCAAATAATTTTACAAACATAATCTGAATATAAAACCCTCCCTTTTTTGACATTTGAAGCATCGTTGAATATGTAATCACACCCTACAAACGTCGAAGTTGATTTTATACAATTTTATACACTATCAGCTTAGGCCTTTCCGAGATGTCTGTTGTAAACCGTATTCAAAATAAAAGTAAGGTTAGGTACATTCAAGAGCATATCTTTATATTTATGTCACACCTGAGACTTAGAAAACTGAATAAATAATTATTAAGCATGTACTCCTATGCATTTTTCTTCTTGCTCAACTGCTGCTGATTCTTAAATTTTTTCAAATCTTCTGAGTTCATTCTAATGCTGTCCTGTTTTCTAATATCGTGGTTCTGTATTTCCAAGATTTAATGTTAACTTTCTCCTATATTTATATACCTTCTTTCAAGTTTATAAAATAAAGTATATCTGTGTCCTTTCATTATCTTGAATATCTTAAATTATTATAATGAAAACTTCTATTAAGATAGTAGATAACCAATATTTTCCATTGTATCTTAAAAACAATTTACAGAAATTTCTAACTCTTTTTCTGATGGGGAAATGGTATCATCTCTCTTCAGCTAGAAATTTTATCAACTTTAAAATGTGCCTCAACACATAATCTAAGTTTTTACTGAGACAGCATTTTAGAACTTCTGTTTCTTTTAAATATGTATATTTTTACTACCGTTTTCTTCTGCCAGATCAGAGTGGATGATCACATCATCAGGACAGAACAAGGCCTTCTACTGCGTAGCCTACAGCGGAAGGATTCAGGCAATTACCTCTGCCATGCTGTGGAACATGGTTTCATGCAAACTCTTCTGAAAGTGACCCTGGAAGTCATCGACACAGAGCATTTGGAAGAGCTTCTTCATAAAGATGATGATGGAGATGGCTCTAAGACCAAAGAAATGTCCAACAGCATGACACCTAGCCAGAAGGTCTGGTACAGAGACTTCATGCAGCTCATCAACCACCCCAATCTGAACACAATGGATGAGTTCTGTGAACAAGTGTGGAAAAGGGACCGAAAACAACGTCGGCAAAGGCCAGGACATGCCCAGGGGAACAATAACAAATGGAAGCACTTGCAGGAAAACAAGAAAGGTAGAAACAGGCGGACCCACGAATTTGAGAGGGCACCCAGGAGTGTCTGAGCTGCATTACCTCTAGAAACCTCAAACAAGTAGAAACTTGCCTAGACAATAACTGGAAAAAATGCAATATACATGAACTTTTTTCATGGCATTATGTGGATGTTTACAATGGTGGGAAATGCAACTGAGTTCCACCAATTATAAATTAAGTCCATGAGTAACTTTCCTAACAGACTTTCCTCCTAATACCAACACCTAATAGAGGTCAGGTGAACGCAGAGGTTCACTTTAGCAGACTTAATGTTTCCTATGAGATTTCATTGTACAGGTTTCCCTTTCTTCTTTGCCTGAGAAATAAAAATGTCATTTGCCATATTGCCATCTAAAGAAGAAAAACTGCATCAGCAAAGCCATTTTATTGAACTAAAAGTCTAAAATAAACTGCATGGATTTATGAAGCTGATGAATATTCCAAAATATAGTTGGATTCAAGGATATTTTTTGTCTACCAGCACTTGTGTTTATATGTACTGGAGGAGTAAAATGAGACTGAATGAAATGGTCTGTGGAAATATAAAAAAACATAAACCATCCATCATCCAGAGGAAAAATGGAATACACTGATCTACTACTGATGTCTTCTTTCAGCTTTGATCTAAAGATGTATTTTATTAAAACTATAATTTAAATGTACCATGACAAATATGCAGTAAAAATTAGCTCTTTTCTAAGCTAGAGTAGGCTTTTGTCTTACAGTTATTGTGCTCTATAGTTTTTGTTTTACAAATTCCAATTGTGTGCTGCTTTTTTCCCCCTGACATTGTGTTTTTAGTTCTGCAAGAGGGATAGCCGATATTGTTCAAGAAACACATAAACATCATTAACAGTTGATTCCTAAAACCTGGACATAAATTATGCTTTATTTCTCTGAGGAAGTCAAACAGATAACACCCCCCTTCGTTAAGCATGATCAAAATTAATTTTAACTTGCATAATGTTCTTAGAAAAAACAGAACATTTAACCAGAAGAAAAAGGAGAAACAATTTTGATTTGTTCAATGCATTGTGTTGCACCTAATGGTTCAATAAGGAGAAAAGGAACTGCGTATTTCATGAAAATAATAAGCATTGTTTTAATATAGCATTAACAGAAAATCTCTTAATTTTGTGCTTGAAAACCCGCATGATATTTGAGACATAAAAACTCTCATTATTCCTTTAGGAATTACATTTGTGTCACTTAATTTTCTTGAAAGAGATCAGTAATATTCAGAACAACATCTTAAAAGCAAATTTTCCAACTCTGTTTACATCTGTATCAGCTGTCTCTTACCTCACCTTGTTTAAAGCAATGATCTGTTTTAAAACAGATCATCTTGATTCATTTCATGTTGATGGGAGTGACTTTTATACAAACTGTTTTCTGGGACACAACTCACACTTAAGTCATGTAAAGCTTTTTGTTTACTCCAACAACTTATAAAATAAGGTAAAAGATGTTCAATAAAGGACTTGCCTCGTCCCTTGTCCTAACATGATTCCTTGAGAATCATTGACTTCAAGGTTTATAAGGCCTTCCGCATTATGATAGTTTCTTTTGCACTGCACTCACCTTTCCAGGAATCCCTCCCTAGATTCTTCATCATGCACAAAACTGCAAAGGAAACATCTTCTTGCTAATTAATGAAAGCGGCATTGAAATTCTAACTCTAGCTGTCTTGGGATTCTAATTAACTCAGCATTAATTTCTCACCTCAGACTACAGTGAATTTTTTAAAAAAAATTCTCAGCTGAAATATTTCACAGATGGGAGCTCATGTTTCAATTTAGTTGTCTGAATAAACAATTTGTTAATGCCTATTTCAAATGAAAGTCTAAAAATATTCTACATTCAATTTTAGGCTCCATTGATTAATCCGGTGTTACTTACAGAAGTACATCCTTAAACAGTATTTGAATTTTAAATTATTTGAAGGACATATTTCTGTAGAGAAAAAGCAACGTTTGAAATACAAATCAAAGAACAAAGAGGGCTCCAAAAATAGGTATTTTTTTTCTATTTTCATGGAGTATCTTAACTGTGCTAAAATTTGGTGTCGCATTTCCTTCTAAATTTTCAACTGAAACAGATTTGCAATAACAGAAGTATCTTATTTCATAGTAGTCCTCAAAATAATGGACTTGAAGGGATGGAGGGGATGCCTTCCAATATCCGAACGCATTTTGTTAAGCATTATGAAATACGCAGAGAAAGTAAGTTTAGACGTCAAAGAAAAGAAACAAAACAAGGAAATCTACTTGCATGTCTTTATAAACTATCAGGTCTAAGTTTTCGAAGAAAATTATTGATATAACTTGCAGGTAGATAGCTCTTATTACAGTCATAATCTGCCAGTGTGTATTAAGAGGGGACAGTTTGCACGAAAAATAATCAACGTCCCACTTAATTTAATTTTAATAGACTTTGGCATATGCATGTATCATCAGAGTTGAAACTTTGTTAAGACACTCATGTGAACATAAGCAAGTTATGACAGCACTCTTAAGATTGGAAAAAGGTACATCGCAGCAGAGAAATGATGGCCCAGTTGAAATCAAATGTATAATGTAAATGCATGTAAATGCACACTTAATGCTACTTTATGTATTATTTAGTGATTTTCAATGGTATGTGTTTAATATTTTTGCTACCTATACATTAGGCAGAAGAGATGTAAATAATTTTGAAAAGAAGAGGAAGGACAGTAAACTTCAACTTTTTATAGGGACTCCATTTCAGTGTGTTCAATATCACCCTAAAATGCAAGATTTCCCCACACAGGTGACAAGGTGGTTTATGTGCTATTTAAGGACGGAGGGTGTGTGCCCATTCAATAAGCATGTTTTTTGCCAGGTAGTAAATATGTTCCATATCTGTATTTATCACTGCATTTCAGATGGGAACTAGAAAACTGGAGAGAAAAATGTAATGAAACTGCTGCTGTAAATTATTCCTTTTAGCATGTATTCAGTTGCTAAATACACATTTCTTCAAAATATTTGAATTCAGATGTCTTTACTGTTCCCTGTAGCATATGGTGTCAAGGAACATAAGTTTAGAAAATGCTGAGAACCAGAGTCAGGTTGCAACATAATCAGCTAGCAGATTTCTCCGTTCTAGTCATCTGTAAACTGAGTTCTATATTTATGGTGATGATGTTCATTTTTATGCCCTTTAAGTTAAATATTGTTATTTTTTATGTCATGCCTAAAAGAGGAAATATAGGGATGAAATTCTATAATGTGTCATTATCATGCTCAGTTTGGTTTCATTCAGGATCGACAAGGATGGCCAACAGTTGTTACTGAAATTGCCTATCCTTAAGGTCATAAGCAAGCATTTCATCAATATGAAGTGATCAGTATAACATTTTAAAGGCTTTGTTTTATGAGTTCATTTTTAAAACACAATTTGCATTCAAACTTTAATGGAAATTATCCATTGTGATGTCTTCAAAGACAAACTTAACAAACAAGATTCAACATCATCTTATTGTGTTATCATGTGTTAGATATAAACTGGCCTAATGCCAAAGGCACCCATGCTTTTTATTTTAAAGCTGTAATAATTATCCAAATTCATTGTTAATGTTTGCAAAATACGTGTTTCCATAAAAAGGAAAACATTGTTTTTCACAAAGTCTGCAAAAGCCTATTAGTTTATCTGCTTTCTAACAATTTTCTTGCACTAGTTAATTAAAGACACATACTTTTTTAAAGTTAATATACTGGGGCGTCTGCGTGGCTCAGTTGGTTTAAAGGTCTGACTTCAGATCAGATCATGATTCTGCGGTTCATGAGTTTGAGCCCCGCATCGGGCTCTGTAAGGACAGCTCAGAGACTGGAGCCTGCCTCATAGTCTGCATCGCCCTCTCTCTCTGCCCCTGCCCCCGCCCCACTTGCACTATGTCTCTCTCTCTCTCTTTCTCAAAAATAAACAAACATAAAAAAATAAAGTTAATATACTAAGAGGACCTATGATGAACCTTTGAAGCCACAGGAATGGTATGGCCATTTTCACAGTCAGCCAGCCCAAATTAAAACAGCTTGGTTTTAATTTCAAACATGCAAGCACACACAAGCAAAAGGAGAGGCACCAAATGGAACCCAACCAAACAAAAAGATGATTTCGAATATAAAGAAATTAGGCTTCTAGACCCTTTGAACTTTAGACCCAGACTCCTACCTGTGCAATTAATTTATGTTGGTAGATCTTTTCTGCCTACTATGTACTAGGCACTGGTAGGCGATGAGGATATTTTACACCTTACCACACATACTCATTGATGCTATTTGGCAAGTCTTTCTTGATCCTTCCATCTCTAGATGAAATTAACCACCTTCTCTGCACTAAATCTGTGCCTTGTCTGTACTTTTTGTTGCCACACTTATCACAAAGGTGTAGTTTCTTTGTTTACACCCCCATCCCTTTCTAGACTGTAAGCTACTTGAGCACAGGGTCTGTATCTAATTTATCTCTACCCCCAGTTCCTATCATGATGGCTGGCATGGGGAAGAAGCTCAATAAATCACTGTTGGAAAGAACCAGGTCACAATGTGATGAGTGCCAAATGCAAACAGAGGATAAAAGTGCTATGAGATCACAGGGGAAGGGATGAATTTCAAGAGAGCACGGAGAGCTTCAGAAGATAGATAAGTGACATGCAGTCTGGGAATTCACATACATGAGAAATGTGCCCAGATAAAGCAAAAGAAGAGCAGAAAAAAGAATGAAAGAGAGGTGTGAAAATAAATGCTTTTATTATGGGAACAGGTATTCCAAATAAATTATAGAGTTCATAAGCAAAAATAAAATGCCCCACTACCGAGAAAGTGTTGGGTTTGTTTATTTTTTCCCTGATTTTGGTTTATTGCCCTCTCTTTGCACCCTACATTCTCATCACTGGCACATGGTGTCATTCACTCCGCTTCTCTCTACCCCCTCCCCATTTTGTTCACCCTCCCTATCTTCCCTCTTCATGTTGACCTCTTTTGTCTTTACTTAGCTGGAGTCATAGCAATGGGCAGTATTCCCACAGTATTTTTGAACTAATCTTTATGCCATAATCTCCTTTCTAGTTCAACCAATCTTGCTTTTGCAGAATTCGGAATTCCACACGTGAGTGGCTGGGAGAAGACAGCTTCCTCATGCTGGTCTAACACAGTTCAAATGAAATCTTCCCTTATACGTCACCTGCTTTCAGCATCGCCCAACTCGTCTAGCGTTAGTCCACTCGGACGCAGGTTCCAACATTGCTAATTAACAAGGTGGCCCACAAACAAGACATCATCAAAGATGGCATTAAAATATGAAGCCTTCGTTTATTCAATGGATACCCTAGATGGAGGGCTTCAGGGCTAAACAATGATACAGGTGAGGTTAGTGCACATAGTTGACAGGCAGAGACTCCTGTGTAAAAATAATAATAATAACAACAATAATAATAATAATGATAAAACAAAACAAAAAAGAAAAAGTCAAGAAAATGAGGAGGCTGAGCTGCCTCTTGAAATTGTCAACGGAACACCACCATTATATTAAACTGTCAAGTCTTTTCTCACATAACACAAGAAGGTATTTTATTTCTCTTAATCTAAACATTATACTTACAGACACACTGTATTTTATACAGTACCTAAGCACAAGTTTTCATAAATGTATTTAAGTCCTTCCAATTTGGGCAATTTGAAGTCTCAACTTCATCTTCTCTTTGTAAATCTCACTAAAGCATTAGGCCTCAAGTAAATACATTAAAAAAAAAAAAAAGTCCCTGTCATTTGTGTATCTCGGTTCTTAATGTTTCAATCGTTTTGTTGATGACTAATTCCAGAAAGGCTTGCACTGTTTTAGACTAAGTTGTGTGTCTAAAATCAAGCATCATTTCCATTTTAGGGTATTTTTTATTATATCTCAATTTTTAGGAGGTTTCCATCCTTGAATTTCAGTAAAAGAATGACACTTTCATTAGTCCTGAAATATTTTTTTTCTTTCAGTGTTTTTAAATTGCTGATAAATTTCAACAAATTAATATGGGTCTCTCTGTACCATTCCATAAATTTTACTTGAATTTATACACTGGCTAAAAGTGGTAAAAAAAAAAAATCTTATGTTTCAAATGTGCATATTGTCATCTACCAATTTCAGAAATATTGCTCATTTTCTTTTTATGTTACTTTTGACCCTAATGGTTGGTTATTGAAATTAGTTGTATTTTATTTGGCCGAGGAAATAGGTTAAATTATTACTTAGTGAATATTAATACAGTATCAGAAATAAAAACTGGCATCCATATGAAAAAGTGTACTGTCAAAGAGTATATTGAATTCTTAAAGTTATAAAATGATATTTATTCAGAAGAGTTTGAGTAAATATCCAAGATTATTATATTTTGACCAAGATAATAGTCTAGTCACTTACTTGAGATACGTGCCATGATTGATTAAGGTTTCTCTTTTATGTTATTGTTAGCCTCTCTAGAATTTACAAGACAAACAACAACAAATTCCCTAGATTACAAAATCTCTAATTATTCAAAATGTAACATACCCTACTCCCCTCATTGGAGAATGGAATATAATTTGTAATTGTTTCCATACTGGTTTCTTCCTAAGCTCCCCTTTGTCACCAGACAAAATTTGTTAAAATCATGTCATATCAGGTAGCTCTGTATTCATTACTAAGAAGTAACATTCTTGAACTTGTGTAAAGGAAATGTTTATACATTTTCATGAAGTTAACTGATTTGTAGCAGTACATATTAAATCTAAGTACAAACTATAAAATATTGAATTGTTTTATAATTTAATATTGTAATATTTAATGAAATGAATGTAAGCAGAAGTATAGAGCATTATAAAGCCTTACTAAAGCTACTTACTGCTTAGTGATAGTAATATTACATTTTTTATATCACTGTATAACGTTCAAGGTATTGTTGTGTTCTCATTCAATTCTCCTTATATGAAGTAGGGCAACTTTATTATCCCAACTTTGTAGGAGAGAAGAATCACGAGTGGCTTGTCTTAGATCTAACTCTCAGCCAACTGTAAACCCCTGATTACAATCTTGTTATTTGATCCAATTGGAACAGAACCTTTTTATCACCTTTTTATGATTTATTGAATCACATAGTGAAAATAATGTCTTAAACTTTTAATGAATTGCACCTACAATAAGCATTAGTTTAGATCATCCAAAAACAAGGTACATCCAAGAAAAAGATTTATTGACTTGGGTACTTGGTAATGTAAGATATAAACAGGGAAAATGGGGGCGCCTGGGTGGCGCAGTCGGTTGAGCGTCCGACTTCAGCCAGGTCACGATCTCGCGGTCCGTGAGTTCGAGCCCCGCGTCGGGCTCTGGGCTGATGGCTCAGAGCCTGGAGCCTGTTTCCGATTCTGTGTCTCCCTCTCTCTCTGCCCCTCCCCCGTTCATGCTCTGTCTCTCTCTGTCCCAAAAATAAATAAACGTTGAAAAAAAAAAAATTAAAAAAAAAAAACAACAGGGAAAATGAAAGTACCACTGAAAAGTTGGTCAAATGTTCAGTTATAAAACAATGGAATAGATGTCTGTAATTCACTTTCTCTAACAAAAAGACTTCAAAGAAAAAATACTGATTTCTTCATGCATCTTTCTTAAATATTTGAAATGAGGCAAAAAAAGGAGAATATTCTAATTGATACAAGATGAGCTTTCTTCACATATTTAACTATGTGACCAAAAGAAGAAAAAAATAATTTTGGAATCACATAGGCATTTATAAAGTCTGCTTTTATAAATGAAAAATATTTGTTAGCAAATACTTCAATTTTTAAATAACGATTTTAAATACTTTTGTGAGAAACAGTACCCTTACACAATAATTTAACATGTCAAGGATAATATCCCACAAACAAACTTTAAAACTTTGGGGCATTTTAATAAAAATATATACCTAGATCAACTTTATAAATACTTTTTCATTGACTTGCTACTTCTTGGTATATAACAATTATCAATACCTATGTCAATAAGTGCCAGAAGAAATCCTATATAGATTCTCAGTTTTCAACAGTAGTAATTATAATCATCCCATGTATATGTGTATTCAACTTAAATATATATAATCTTCTAAATTATGTTTTTACTTGGTGCATATATCAAGATGATATAATTTAAAATTAATTACTGTTACAAATAATTTCCACAATTCTCTTCCACCTTCTACAGTATCTGGCACATCTCTCCTTCCAGTTAACGGTCCATCTTGCAAAATTAAATGGCCTCTCCTGTGACCCAGCTAGCACCTTGATTCCACAGTTAATTGACCTATTTCTCCAATTCATCTTCAGTCATCAACCCGAGACCAGGGAGATTTTAATGGCACATAGAAATAAAAGTTCAAGGGTAAGTGACATTAGCTCTGGACAGATAAAAGAAAATAGAACACAGTTTCAAGGAATAAGGATAAGTCGTTATTATAAATATGACTTAAGTCTCAGATGATGAAGGAGCAAATGGAATATGGGTTGATTCAGAGGCAGAGAACACCTCTTTCATAAGGCAAAATAAATAATCAATGGCCTTAGAGACAAGCAAACCTGTCATTTCTATTCCTTTACTTGGTGAGTTTATGCCCCTAACCACTGGTCTTCAGTCCCATCTGTAGAATAGATACTACCTTGGTTCTTTCATCTGTGTAGGAGAGATGATAGAAGACTTTTTCATAGAGGTGGGGTAATAATTAACATTGATATACAACACTACTGATATATATATTCACTTTTATTCAGTTCTGTCTTGATAATGAGAAAAAAGATGTTCTTTCATGTTTAAAAAATGCTCTTGAGTATATGTACTGCCACCCTCTCAAGACATTTATCCCTCCACTTGTTGTCTTGGTTTCTTATATCTATAATTCCTCCCTTTTTACATTCTACAGTAACAATTGTAACCATAACAGTAATTTCCCTCAGTCACATCATTAACTTGAGGACTTTTCTACTTGGCTTTTCCCCTAAAAAGTCTCAAAAGAAATGCTAAGGGACTCCCAATTAAAGATAAAGAACTTATGTGCTTGAATTTTATCCTCTCATAAAACGTCATTAAATTAAGATGTCAACACATTTATCTTAATTTCCAACTAGGTCAACTTTTACTTTCTACTTTTTTAGAACTACTATTTGCCATCAACACCCCACAGGATATATCCTAAAGGTGAATTAGCCAACTGTTCTGTACAATCATGTGTGTGTGTGTGTGTGTGTGTGTGTGTGTGTGTGTGTGTGTGATACAGTTTTCAAAGTTAGCTTTTCCAAGCTTGAAAATAAGACATTTCTTGGGGCACCTGGGTGGCTCAGTCAGTTAAGCATCCAATTTCAGCTTAGGTCATGATCTCACAGCTTGTGAGTTCAAGCCCTGTGTCAGGCTCTGTGCTGGCAGCTCAGAGCCTAGAGCCTGCTTCAGATTCTATGTCTCCCTCTCTCTCTCTGCCCCTGCCCCACTTGCGCTCTGTCTCTCTCTCTTAAAATAAATAAACATTAAAAAATGTAAAAAAAGAAAATGAGACATTTCTATGTTATTTCATAAACAGTCTTCTAGAAAACAAAATATTTCTTTTCATATAGTCTCAAATAAACAAAGTATATTACATTAAGTGTGCTTCTATATATGCAAAATCTCAAGATATAGTCTAAGCAATTGCAAGTGTTGATGAAGAACTTTCCAAAATAGGATCAAAATTAAAAATAGTGTAGAAAGACAGTGCATTTCTTGAAATAAGATATAACTTAGAGGAAGAAACTGTAAGAACAGGAATGTATTCATAGTCTGTAAAGAACACATGAAAAAGAGCACTACCATAATTCACACCTAGAAAGATAATAATTTATGCAAAATCACTCCCTTTAAAAAGTAGAGATGAAAAGAGACATGACACCTCAAAACCCTGCCAAGCTAAGGATAAACATAAGAAATAAACCATATGTGTTGTGGGAGGCAAATCCACAAAGAAACTGTTAGGCAAAAATTAGACCAAACTATGACATGATCCAGATGTTCACTAATACGAAGGTCTCAGCAGAATCTGACGGGCTTCAAGGTCTAGTAGGAAAGAATAAAAGTTCCAAAAGTGTGAACACTGATTGGCTTCAATTATTTGGTAATTCTTCTTAAATAATTGCTTTTTGTTTGAAGTATTGTCTTTCAGCTTTAACTATCTTGGAAATTGATAAAAAGCAGCATAAAGAGATGAAATAACAATGCAGCTTTGAAGTTGAATTATTCCGTTCATAGGAATTTTAAGAGACCATTTGGGCTGGGTCCCCAGGAAAGACTACTGTAAATATCAGACAAGCTGGAAGGAAGAAAAAGAATAAGAACTATGCAAAAGTATTTTATACTGTCCATAAACTGAAAAGAGCAGGAAGGTCAAAGCCAATGGGCAGTATACATATTCATGGGAGCCCTGAAAAGAACTTTCAGAGAAAATTGAACTGGACTTTCTTTTATGGCTTAAGTCTAAGTCAGCTCTCTGGGTGTCTTCTAGGCTCTAGGTTTCTCAGTGCTCCTGATCAGTCCTGCTATGTTTAAATATCTTTCACTGAATACAACACAACTCAACTTGTACACAACTTTCATTTATTGGCCACCTGATGACATAACATATTGAACATAATATTAAGGGATTGGAAGAGAGTCCTTAAAAATTAGACATTTTGAGAACACAGGAGCAGAAGAACCTCAAATGCTATGAGAATATGAAGAAAGAGACAATAGTGGCTGGGATGGGCAAGGGAAGAAAGTGCTTTGATCTTCAAAGGAAGGCAAGGCGTAAAAGAACACAGTGATCATCTTTTATTAACAGTGCAAATGCTTGTGTTCCTGTCTTCTTCCTCTTTTTATGCTTCTGGAGATCCCAACGTTGTGTGCTATTGATCTCTGTCTTCTCTATTTTGGTCAACCGTGCACTAAGTCCATGCTACTCAAAACATGTGGTTGAAGTATAGACTGCTGACAGCAGCAGCACCTGGGAGCTTAACAGAACTACAGATCCCTAGGACCTATCACAGACTTATGGAATTGGAACAGTCTCCAGATGATTCGGGCCTACATTAATGTCTGCACAGCAGTGCTCTAAGTGACTCATTCCTATAGAATTGCATCTCATTTTCATTAAGGGCACAACTTTAGATCAGCCTTACTGTATTTCATAGCTAATTTCTCAAGACTTCACTCACCCCCATAGGCTTTCTCCTGTCCAAATCCTAAGAAGGCTTACTTATTTCCAGGGTCTGTTGGCACAAGGGGTGGAGATGAGACACTAAGACACGTGGGCCCTGGAATATCAGATAAAAATTACTTAGCCCATTGATGAAGACCAACTATTACATATTTGATTGAAAGTAGAGTTTTAAGTAACTTACCCAAAGTGATACTGGCTGGATTGAAGGAGGGAGAATTTCACTTAGAAGATACTTCTATTATTCAGATTTTAAAAAGTGGTGCTTCCTGTGTTTGTTCTTGGATAAAAAAGAATATGGAAAATATCAACTGTATAAGTAGTTTTATCTAGTTTTTAAATAACATTCTTAATAGAGGGAGTGCAGTGCAATGACAGAGTATACTTTTTAGGTATTATCATCATCATCCCGTTTCCTCTAAGTTTCCTAGGACAACGAAAATACTAATTTTCCTGGAACATTCCAATAGTAGGCTTCCTGAAGTGTGGCAGGAGTATGAGATTGACTGCTTGAGTTTCTCAGCCATTTGTTTTCCAGTAATTTTATAGTATTTCAATTCTATGAAGAGAATGTGGTCATTTAAATATGTCGTATAAGTAGAACAACTCAGATTACCAACAGAAAGACGTTTTTAAATTAAACCTGCAATTTAGCAAAAACAGTCATCAAATGCTATTTCCTTGCAATATTTCGGTGCCATTAAATCCTAATAATGTGTAGAGCCAACGCTTAAAAGCACGACCACCATTAACAATGCATTCATGTGTACGTGCCATATATTTCTAAGATTTATTTTTTACTTCATCCTGGGTGGTCTACTACTGCTTTTTACACTACAACCAACTGATCCCTAAGTTCAGGGTTATTGAAAAGCATCATAAATAAAATCCATGTGTGCATTGTTTAAGTACCAGATGATATTTACAAAGGTTTCAGCAGCTTTACCAGTTCACTGCCAGCAAAAATTACCAGTGTCTACCATTAGTTGTACAATACAAATGTTTTTATAATGTTAAATTCACCCCAAGAATCTTTCCTGGCAAATTCAAGTATGACTGTAGAGGAGTTATTTATGTTGCGCTCACTGTTGCATGTCAAAGCAACAGATACTATCTGTGTAAAGCAGCACATGAACTTCTTGTTAGACTCACCATTGTCACAGATCTGTACGTTGTTATCAACCAGAATATGTGTCCTTGAGAAAAGAAAAAGTGTCTATGCTATTGTCTCTATGCAAATAGTTGATTGATTAGCAGCAAAATGTGGGCCTATTACAAGTCACTTCCAAAAAAAACATTTATAACTGAAGTACTGGATGTTTTCTGTCAATGAGATTTCAGGAAGTGAGGACTTTAAATTAAAGCTCAAGGGAGTTTCCAGCCATGGAATTTGAAAAGTGAGTTTTCTCTTAAGCTCTCTGTAAATCATTTTAAAATACTGCTGATTTGCTAATGTGTAACACAGACTCCTAAATTTTTCTTGGGGAAAAAGGATAAATTGGGAGCACTGGGAATGAGAGTCTGGGGCAGTTTGAGGTACAAGAATGTTTCCTTAGCAGACAGTCTACACTAATTGAGAAGTTGTAAGGACAGAGTAGAGTCACTACCAAAGAGGTGCTAGTTTACTGTCCTTGAGTCACGAAATAATTACTTTTGTACCATTGAGTATCAGTTTCTTCATATGACTTAATATCAAGTTATATTTTTATATTTTTAACGTAAAAGGGCAGCCCTAGGATAAAATCTCATATAGCATTAACAGCTATGTCATTAACCCAAACCCAATGCTAGAGATATTAAAAATCCCAAACTCTATTGATAGTAAGTAATCCACTCCATTCTTGGGTCTCCAGTACCAATGTGTTGTCTTGATGTATATTTGTGACAGTTTCTTTAAGGACCAATTAGCCTTTGAGAGCTATTTTGGTGACCAGGTACACTGGAGAATCCATATTCCTTTCCTGGTCAGTTCCTGTGCTGACCCCCAGAGTAGTGGCCAGTGGCTTATAACTTATAATCGTTATGTAAAATGGCCAAGGCTTTAAGTGGTCAGAAGTGTTAGAAAATTGTTCATCATGAAAAAAAAAAAAAAAAGAAAATTGTTCATCATGGCGGAAGAATGACACTTTCCATTCTGGGGCTGAAGAGAGGACCATGTAGGACAAGGGCAGAGGACAGGGGCAGGAGAACTCTGACCACTTTCAGAGAGGAAGGATGTCTCTCCAGGGCAAAACAAAAGATCTGTGTGTGCTTGAGAGGTCAGAGGACATACCAGAAAGTGGAAGTAGGGAGAGAAGTAGGAAAGAAAGTGGAAGGGTAACCAACATTTCCTTCCTTCCTTTAGGAAGTCTGAATTTTCAAAAGGAGAGTTACACTGATGCTAGAAGGAAGAGAATTTTTGTTGGGCTTAATCTCAAAAATGAGGGGATTGGTTCAGGAAGCTTCTTATTTAGCTGGAAATACAGGTTTTCAAATCTTGGTTTGTTTTATCTGTGTTCTTAAAGAGCTGTGTGCATGTGCTTGTGTGTGTGTGTGCGTGTGTGTGTGTGTGTGTGTGTGTGTGTGTCTTTTAACTAATTCAAACATGAGAGCCCTCTCTCCATTTATTCAAATTTGAAATCAGCTACCATTTAGAAACCTTAAATTCAAAGCTAAAATTACTTGTGGAGAATCTACAGTCTTTACGTCTCAAGCACCTACCCACCTTCCTCATCTTTGCATTTCATACATCGTTTGCCAATAGAATGGAATATAGCCCTTCTTTCACTAGGAATATACAGTCCAGTGGGAAGAAACCCAATAACCCTACCTTTGTCACAAAAGTCACAGGCAACTCATTTGGAAAAATAAAATGCAATATGGCACCTCACGGTTGTCAATTCTTCCTGGAAAGCCTGGCCCTCCAAGTTCTGTCCAGAGACCCTGCTGCAACCCATTTTCAGGTCCTGCTGCTCTTCTACATCCAACCCAACTCCAAGCCTCTATGACTATAGACCTGTACCCATCTCAAGCTGACTATGACACTGTTGTGTGTACTCTTTTGAGTCCATCTCTGCTGACACTTACATCCCCAACACTAGATATGTGCTCTAGGAAATCACAGTGGTCCCTGGTACCACTGTTGGTGCCCTCCCAATTCCTCCAGTGCCCCTGCCTTTCTATTCCTGACACAGTCTAGTTCCTGGCATGTCCCATTATAATTGAACAACAGAAGCAATATGTCTACACTGCTTTTTTAGATTCCCTTAATCCCTTTTAAGAGTTAATATAAACCCTGACAGACTTCAGACAAGGGGAAGGTTTGTGCCAGAGTCTTTCTTCTGTCTAATGTGAGAGTATTCAAATGCATTATTCTCATTTACTTCTTAGAGTGCATTTTTTAAAGGAGGAGATGAAAATAGGCCTCCAAGTCTTTCTTCAAACCCGTCCCATGGATGCCAAAGGAAAGAAAGTAAACCAAGTAAGTCCCTTAGGATCTACTACAAATATAGGACTGTTCCAAAAAGATTAAAAAATGTGTCTCTAACGACCTCCCAGTTTGTACATATGAACATAAAGAAAATAATTGCTATAACTGAGAGAATTTTAAAAATCTAAGTGATAGTATCATCAAATATTAAATGAGAAGTATTTGGGAGGCTGAAAGTGTCTGCCTCAAATTGTATCATCCAGATTACTGCCTCTTATGCCTGCCTATGAACCTCATTTTACCTTCACTCTCTCCCTGAGAAACCTTTTCATCTCTGCCTACAATTGTGGATACTTAGGCTCTTGTACTATGGTTACAATCTGAACCCACTTAAAAAAAATCATCCTATATACTATAACGCATTCATACCATCACCATACTCTTTGTTAACTTAGGCTTTATCAATCAGAAACAAATCCATTATGACAGACAATCATCTATCTTAGAATATGTAAAAATTAACAATGAAACACGTGTTGTGGAATTGACCCTAGGTTCAGGAAGACCAGTAGAGATTGATACATCTCATTAATTCATTCAGAAATTATTTATTAAGTCCTTACTTTGTTCTGCACACAAGAGGTTAAATCTGACTTCTAGGAGATTAAAACCCTTAAGTAGAGATAGGAGTTGAAACTGAAACATGTGATAGAAAGTGATGAACATTTTCAGAGAACATGAGGGGTACGTACTATAGCAATTGATAGATCACATTGTCTAGAAAGAATCTCAGAAGTAATTCTGGAAAAACTCCCTTCTCTCAGGGAGATTCAGTATTCTTAGCCCCATTACACAAAAAAATGGACAAGTAGTGGAAGGCATTGATTATAGGGTGCTTTTCATATCAATTATCACTGTCTCTATAATGTATAAGTTAACATAAATATTTCTCCATGGTAATTGAAATATTTATACAAATTCACTCATATAGAATGCTTTGTGTAAATATTTTTGAAATTTCAGGCATAAACATTTCAGCTTGGTAACTTTCTGTTTTTCAGTGTGCCTACTAGTAACTTATGATTTCATACCTATTAATCCCTCCTTAATACTTGTTTTGTTTTTATGTGGAAAGATCCTAGCAGTTTAGATTACTCACATCCTTCACATAACTGATGCTACGCACAATTTATATTTAGCTACATGTGTTCAGCTTTTAAAACTGTATTTCAGGAAGAGTTCAATCTTGAGAATGGGTTTGTACTGGTGGAAAGCATCAACAGTCTGTCAACTTTGCAAGTAAAGACCTCTCAGGATATGAGTATCCAGGGATTTTGCAAAGGCTATTTTCACATCATAAAATGTCTCAGTCTGAATTTCTTGGCAACTTTTGTTTTTGACATTTTATTTTTCAATTCAAAGACATCTCAATGTGTCATTATCTTGAAGAATGTAACATTACATGAATCCACATGAGTAACAAAAACTCCATAATTTTAGCCAACCTGCACCTGCCTTCTTCCCTGGAGACCCACTCCTGTGTGATTTCTTTACATGAAGTAAAATCTTTTTACAGATCATCCTACAGTAATTCCCAACTGTTAGGGAGTTGTGAAACCCTTTCGTTGTTTGATTTTTGTACTCCGCCTCTAGCATTTTGGAAAATTTTGAAGGAATTTTAATTTAATCTAATACTTTAAAAAAAAACTGTGGTGAAATTATATAATGAGCATAAAAGGAGATTGTGAAGTAATTATTAGTTCCCCTTTTTAGATTGGCCTTGTATTGCTGGACAAGGAATTCTTTCTGCAGATGATATCTCTTTCTGTACCTCTGATACATATATCATCACTCCAAGAGACCATGTTTCATTCACTCATTTGTTCATTCAGTAAATGTTTGATGGGCACTACTCATCAAACCAAGCATGGTTCTAGCTGCTGAATGTTTAGTGGATAAAAAAAAGAAGACACAATCCCTACAGTAAGCGCTTTTCCATTTCAATGTGTGAAACAGACAATAAAACATTAAACAAGTACGTAACTAGTTATCTAGTAGCCCACAATTTTCGTTAGTACCAAGCAGTGTTTTGTACATAGTGTTTAGGAACTATTTGCTGAATGAAAGATAAAGCCTGGCTTTGCTATTTACTAGCAAACTACTTGTCATCTTTGATAACTGAAAATAACAGTAGGTGTCTAGTGGGTTTTTATAAAGATTTACAAATGTTATGTACTTCATATGTAAGTCACAGTGCCTTGCCTATAGTAAATGATGGAAAATGCTCATTTATGTCAGCACAAAATTACGTGTTACACATTGTAAATGTTATGGAAATTGAAGGCAAGAAGTTAGTGGTTAGATACAGCTAAGTGGGATTGGGTGGCCCTAAGTGCACGTGAAGAATGAAATAAAAACTTGTTACTCATTCTTCATCTTCAAGGATGGTACAAGACAATTTATAACTTAAAACAAAGATATACAGAGGAGCAAGAGCGATTTCAGCTAATGCTTTGGATCAGCCTGACAAGAGACAGTGATAGCTTCATAAAATAGAACATGGGTCAGTACTGGTATGAAGGCCATAATGGCTAACCAGGCACTTCCCCAGCTGTGGATGAAAATTAGTCTCTTCCATGTGGCTTTAATATACAAACTAAGGTGGTGAAAGTACTGGGAATGGCAGATGTACCAAGTGGGGGAATAAAATGCATTACACGTATGAAAACTGGTAGTTACGTTACTTGATAGCTCCACTCTTGTACTATATCCCTTCCATTCTATTATCATTAACAATTAAGCTTTGATTACAATATACACCTTATGTATATTAATATTATATGTCATTAATTCAGCAACTTTTGAGCACCTCTAATGTGTGTTTACTTAAAACTGAAATATCACACAGAAATCCTTTAATATGGGACAAACTCTACCATATGCTATCATAATATAAATTCTCAGCTCACTGACCCTTCACATCCTTCTATTTAAATTGATTCCTGTTGTCCAACCATGTGAGAGCTTTCACTCACAAGTTTTGTTCCATGACCACAGAATCAAGTGGAAACCATTTAATGGAGAACTGGCCCCATTCAGTTTGAATCTCAACATGTGTCCTTCTCTGAATTAAGAACCTCCAGGGGGGGAAATGACGCATTGTAAATCTGTGATAGTTTCAATCAGTGTCAGTTGGTAGAACTTAACTAATGCTATTTGAGGTTGTAATTACATGGAGTCAAAGTGTTTGACATGTGTAGATTCCATACATGAATTTAGTTCATTTACTAAATTCGCCTGTTTTATTAAAAGATAGTAGGTGTCATAAATCACACAATTAAAATCCTTCACTGTAGAGAAGAACCAAATAAACTGTTGGAGAACCAAAATAAACAGGTGAATAAGTATACTTGCAAATACTGATTAATTAAACCAGCACCCAACGTTTATTTCTTTAGCCTTTAAGGTCTTACTTGTTAGAATACATAGTATGAAAAAGTATGCTTTTTTTCCTAACTTTCCTTATGAGCTATTAGAGAATAAAACCTGGTTGGATAGGGGAAAGGAAGTCATATAAAATCCAATGAATAAATGGGATAGCTTAACAAGGGAAAATGTGAACAATCTACTTACTCAGGAATGTTTTCTTAACAGCAACTCTTTTCTGCCACTATCTCTTAACTCTGAAAACCCAGTAAGGTTGGATATTTATATTTTCTTATTTGAATTGATTTCCCAAAGTCTTCGTTAATTGAGAAAGCTGATATTATATAAATTCTCCAAATGACTGTGGTTTCAAATGAGAGGTACATTTATAAAAGAACTTTAATTCCTCTACTTTTGAAATGAGAAGACTATTAATCTTAATTATATATTATTAGAGCACCTAATATTTTAAAAGTAAAATCAAACTTAAAAAAAAAAGACTTTCCCATTAGGATATAACAAAATTCTGTTTTAAATTTTTTTTTTTTTTTTTTAACGTTTATTTATTTTTTTGGGACAGAGAGAGACAGAGCATGAACAGGGGAGGGGCAGAGAGAGAGGGAGACACAGAATCGGAAACAGGCTCCAGGCTCTGAGCCATCAGCCCAGAGCCCGACGCGGGGCTCGAACTCACGGACCGCGAGATCGTGACCTGGCTGAAGTCGGACGCTTAACCGACTGCGCCACCCAGGCGCCCAAAATTCTGTTTTAAATATGGTGAATTTTTTTTTCTCCAAAGCATTTAACACTTGTTTCCTTTAAAGATTCTGTGCTTCTTATTCATTGCTAACTAAACCAACTCTGATCATTAACCAGGTATACATTTCAGTTAGCTATATAATGAAAAATATACTCTCTGGTATACTGGGGCAAAGGCTCGATCTGGAATAAACTATCTGGATAAATATTTCAATTCACACTATTTCAACCACCTCTCAATTTTTATTACTACCTTATATTAATTAAAGAGTTTTTATTACCTTGATCACATTTATAACAAATTAAATGCAGTGAGATAATAGGAAAAGAGAGTTATATTAAATATTTATGCAAAAATATGCAGAAAATAATCTCAGAAGTATTGTAGAATATCAAATAAAACTTTTATAAAGATATGTGAAATGTCAGGAAAACATATCAACCTAAAACAATTTTATACAGAATGATTTCCACTTTTCTGAAAGCTACCAGCTAGTTAATATCCCAAATTCTCCAATAGGTAAAAAAGGAAACTGCAACTTAATACTTCCATATAATTAAATTTTAATCATCTTTTAACATGTATTTCTCTTCTTAAAAAACAGAAGCATGAGGGGCGCCTGGGTGGCGCAGTCGGTTAAGCGTCCGACTTCAGCCAGGTCACGATCTCGCGGTCCGTGAGTTCGAGCCCCGCGTCGGGCTCTGGGCTGACGGCTCGGAGCCTGGAGCCTGTTTCCGATTCTGTGTCTCCCTCTCTCTCTGCCCCTCCCCCGTTCATGCTCTGTCTCTCTCTGTCCCAAAAATAAATAAAAACGTTGAAAAAAAAAAAAAAAAAAAAAAACCAGAAGCATGAAATGTCTATGCCACACATGAGAAAATGCAAGTATGAGCCTCTAAGATCTGGCTGAGGAAAACCCATTCTAGTTCTATATAATTGGGACTCTATTCAAGCTATTTTGGGCCAGGTGTATATGAAGAAAAGCAGTAACAAGATGATTTCTAAAATCAAATATTGTGACCCCAGGCAGAAAATAATACAATAAAGGTGTTGAGGAAATGCACCTGCCACCTAGATTTGTCTCCAGCAAAACAATGGCAACAAGTGGTTCAGTCCGACACTTGGTTAAGATACAGTGACATATTTGAAGGAACGATTTCATACAGCTCAAAAGACAAAGAGGCAGAGTCAATGTCAGGTTGTATAAAAAATTAAAAACCAACAGAAAGGGTTGTGTGCTCAGAAAGCCATGACCATAGGAAGCCACGTGACTCAAACCGTGAAGCCTTAACCAAAGCACCACTGTCCTCCCAGTAAGACAGGCCCTGATCTCCAGTGAAGAATACCGAGGAAAACTGACAATGAGTGCAAACCAAAAAAAACAATGACAGAAATAAAATCTTGATCCTTCAAAGGCATAGGTCATTTTATTTATTTTATCTTTGCTTATCCTCAGACAAACTTCCCAAATATGCTCCTATTCTAGTACTCGTTATATTATATATCTATACAGAGATATACTCTATATTTTTATCAGACTGGCATCTTAACCAGGTGGTGAGCTTTTTGAGAGGAAAACAAGCGTGTCCTATTTATCTTTATATCTGTAGCTCCTAGTTTGGTTCTAGACACATAGTAGTAAGTACTCAACACATGTTTAATTGATTTATTTAAAGTTAAAGTACTACCAGACACATGTTAAATTTTCTTAACAAGTATATTAGAATCAATAGTGCCATCTTTGAGTATGAATGAAAAATGTGTGTGTATGTATGTGTTTGTATATATATGGCATAGTAGCAAGTGTAAATAACTTGATATTATACTATAGCATTGGACAGAAAGGCATATTGAACACAGTTATATTTTTCTTCCCTACATTATACCCTAGAACTGCAAACACACACACACACACACACACACACACACACACACACACACACATATATTTTTTAATTGAATAAATGAAGAGCATGTGCAGAAATGGGAAGCAAAGTTCCAGAAGGTCAGTTATTTTTTTTTAAATGTTCATTTATTTTTTTTTAACGTTTATTTATTTTTGAGACAGAGAGAGACAGAGCATGAACAGGGGAGGGGCAGAGAGAGAGGGAGACACAGAATCTGAAACAGGCTCCAGGCTCTGAGCTGTCTGCACAGAGCCTGACGCGGGGCTCGAACTCACGGACCGCGAGATCATGACCTGAGCCGAAGTCGGACGCTTAACCGACCGAGCCACCCAGGCGCCCCTAATGTTCATTTATTTTTGATGGAGTGAGAGAGCGTGGGAGAGGGGCAGAGAGAGAGGGAGAGAGAGAAATATAGAGAATCCTAAGCAGGCTCCATGCTGTCAGTGTAGAGCCCAATGTGGTGCTCAAACTCACAAACTGTGAGATCATGACTGGAGCTGAAATCTAGAATCAGATGCTCAACTGACTGAGCCACTCAGGTGCCCCAAGTTATTTTTTTTTATTTTGAGAGAAATAGAGTAGCGGAGGGGCAGAGAGAGAGAGAGAGAGAGAGAATCCCAAGCAGACAGCACAACGTCAGCACAGAGTTGGATATGGGGCTTGAACTCACGAAACATGAGATCATGACCTGAGCCAAATTAGGAGTTGGACACATAGCTGACTGAGCCACCCAGGTACCCCAAGATCAGCTATTTCTGATAGACTGCAAAGAGACAAACTTTGATCAAGTAGAAGAATGTCAGCTTATCAAACTTTGGCAGAGTAGGGTTTTTAAAACATAATAGGACTGAAGCCTGAGAAATTCCATGAGGGGTTCCTGGAGTGAGAGGGAGCTAAAGTAACATTAGTAGGATTAATTGAGGTCCCACAAAAGGAATAGTCTATCTGCTAGCCTAATGAGCCCATTTGCCACCCCTCTGCCCCATCCCACATGACACATCTCTCTTCACCAAGACAAGTTATAGTATTGGTGTTTGTCTTCCGGGGTTGGAAAAAAAGATGATGTTCTAGGTGGCTGGCAATGCTGGAGAAAAGCAGCGGGAGGTGGGGGTGGGGGAGGCAGAAAGTCCAGAACAGAAGAGCAGAAACATTTCTTTCTGAGGTTAGTCTTGCCTCTCTGCCAGAATCATTGAAAACTGTGAGTAGTAGAAAGGCCAGTTGTAGTTTGAGCATTCTGCCCTCAGATAGACTTCAGAATCTAAAAGAGCTAAACACCTGAAAGAGAAGCTGAACTACAGATAAGAACTCTTTGATAGACCACAGGGCATCTTTGGAGAATCACCCCCATGAAAAAGAAACAGCAATCAGAGAAACCAGATCAAAGAGAGCAGTGATACTCAACCACTGTTGCACTGGAATCTCTTCAAAGAATGTTGAGACCTCAGTATTTGAGTGTCAGATATTATCATGTATTTGGTCCAGGGTCCTACCTGGGGATCAGAATTTTTAAAAGCTCCCACGTGCTATTAATGTGCAGCTAAACATGAAATCTTCTGTGATAGGAATTTAAAACACCTATATACTCTCATACAGTCAAAGGAAGGATTGCTTCTTTGGTGCCTATTTTGATATTCAAAGGTTTTTATAGAATTTCTGATATTATCTTTATCTTCTGCCAGTTTTCCTCTATTACCACTGACTTTTATTGGGAGAGAGAGAGGTTTGAATAAAGACAGGCTGTGTTGGGTTAGAGTATCTCCAGGGATATCCTAAAGATTAACCAAACAAAGGCCACATAAAATAGAATTCCCTTCTTGTATTCAGCAAGTTCCAATGTCTGGTCCTTACATACTCAGAAACGTGATCTGCCACATTTCAAGAACCGATATACTCGGGGATACTGACTCCAGACTGCAAAATACAATATGGAAAGCAGATGGACAACTTATTAATTTACAATCAGAAACTGTGAATGACAGAGAAAGCATGCAGAGGGAGATTTTCATTTTGCCTGGAATCAGAACAAGAGGAATTAGTGATATGCCTCAAATGGCATGTGTTTGAGAGCCTCAGCTACAAAGATTGCAATCATTGCTTCTTCATTTACTTGTTAAAAATTTAGTAAATTCCCATTGTATATATAGATAGATAGATAGATAGACAGATAATGTTTCTTGTGTCAGGGAGCTGGCATTCTACTGGTGGATGGGATGAAGAGAACAATAAAGAAATCAATACATAATCAAGAAAAATATCAAATAGTGAGTACAGTGGGTTTAACAGTGTCCCTCCAAATCCATGTCTAACCAGAACCTCAGAAATGAGAACTTGTTTGGATTGGACTTTTGCAGAAGTCATACTGGATTGCAGTGGCCCTGAATCAAATGACCATCATCCCTATAAGAAGAGGAGGAGATACAGAGAGACACAAAGTCTCTCTATGAAGATGGAAAGAGGCCAAGATTGAGTGGTGCTTCCACAAGACAAAGAATGTGAGAAGGCACTAGACGCTAGAAGACGAAAGGCAGGAGGCTCCCACTGGAACATCTGTAGAAAACATAGCCCCTGTAGCAGCTCGGCTTCGGACTTCTGGTCTCCAGAACAGAATATCTAGTTTGCGATAATTTGTTTAAAATGGTGGTCCTAGGAAACTAATACAGCAGTGATGAAGAATTAAAAAGAGAATGGAATGATAGAAAGTCAATGAATGACATTGATTCTGGGATCTGAATGAAAATAAAGAGCTAGCCACAAAACAAACAAAACAAAAAAATGAGCACTAAGAATGCTCAGAAGAAATGGCTACAGTAAAGATACTAAGGCTGTAACAAGCATGCTGTATTCCAGGAAACAAAGTTAGGCTGGTGCCCCTGGAGTTCAATTGGCTGTGGGTAGAAGGGTAGGAGACCGATTAAAGAGAAATTCAAAATGCATGTGACATAAGGATTTATGTGGATTTTAATTTTATTTTTATTTTTTTTTAATTTATTTATTTTTGGGACAGAGAGAGACAGAGCATGAACGGGGGAGGGTCAGAGAGAGGGAGACACAGAATCGGAAACAGGCTCCAGCCTCCCAGCCATCAGCCCAGAGCCTGACGCGGGGCTCGAACTCACGGACCGCGAGATCATGACCTGGCTGAAGTCGGACGCTTAACCGACTGCGCCACCCAGGCGCCCCTGGATTTTAATTTTAAACGCAACTTGAAAATGTTGAAAGATCTTAAAAGAAGCTGGAAATGGACTCAATCTGACTGAGGATTTTAAAAGACCTGTTTGTTTTTTTGGAGAAATGTATTTTGTTTGCTTAGTCCTTCAACAACTTGCATACGGTCACAGAGGGGAAAACTTGGGGTAGGCACACCATGTCATTCTGACGTCTCACTCAGCTGGGTCACAGTAGCATGTTTTAGTACCAATGAAACGGCAGTGGAAAACCTGAAGAATACAGAAAGAAGGAAATATCAGCACGAAATAATTGTCCTGAGTAGCAGGCCTCCTCTGCATTGGCTTTTTATTCACTCTCATTGCCAGCTACTGGTTTTCAAAACCGAGAGTGAAGGGGTGAGACCCATAGCTTATCCGTCGATATTACTGTAATTCTCCCAAGCTATGAATAACTCAGAAAAGTCCTGTTTGTTATCTACACAACTTCTCACAGAAGCACATAGCTAAATAGCAGTAGTATTTCTTATTAACCACACCTTATTTGAAATTTCTTACAAAATGACAAAAAAAAAAAAAAAATGCTAGCTTGAAACGATGGTTACTGGCTATCAAGTCCAAAAGGCAAGGTGTTGTGTATTACATAAGTAAACAAAGAAATTAATTACACACACACACACACTCACACACACACACACACACACACACAGGCATATATATAAAATGTAAGTGTACATATACATACATGTATATATACATTTGCATGCTAGTGATCTTAATGTTTATGATAATTCTGAACATTTCCAATGTATAACTTCATTATTTACAAATCACTAAAAGGAAAATGAATAGGAGGGAAGTACTTTGTTCTACTAATAAGAAGCAGTGATGGAGATATAGGATCATATATTGTGACCATGTGAATTTGCTAGCACATAAAGTTGAGAATAACAGCTAGTGAAGGCATGATTCTTTGGTCACCTACTTTTCAGGGGGAAAAAAAAAGAAACCTGGAGAACTTATGCTCACCTGGGGAACTTGCTCTCATCAGCTAATTTTGAGAACAGGAAAAAGGAAATTGCATCCCAGGCAGCTTGACACAAGACAATGAGGCAGTCTCCTTATTGCTTAAACACACGGCATTGTGCGAAGCCATTCTGCACTTGGCCTCTCACAAAAAGCAAAATCAGTTCCAAAGACTAGTGAAGATATTGCAGAAGGAGGATTTATTGAGCTTCATTACATCTTGAAAGGATTAGTTGCACCTGCACATAAAGAATCTCAATCGGTTCAGATAAACAGGGTGAAGGCGCCTTCTTTATTATATTTCTTTCATGGAGAGATAGGTGACTGATACTCCTGACAGCTTCAATGCCTCCAGGTTCACTGCTGAGGAACAAGAGTGCCATCTTCTGGTAGCTGAGATCACGAACGTACAGAAGGCTTTCCTGGTGAACAAAGTCAACAAAGTCAACAAAGAGAATTCAGTTATTTGAAGCTGACTTACAGAAATTGTTGAAAATATCATTTATTTCTCAGGATTTCATTCCATTCTCAATTTCATAAAATAAAGGAAAAATGCACTCTAAAAAGTAAAGTGTGTATAAGGGGGAAAAAGGACAAAGAGATGTCTTTTGACAGAAAAGTTCTAATTTTACTGTTAAGTTTTCTTTTCCTAACTTGTTATTTATATGTTCTTGTAAATGCCTTCTGGTAAGTTATCTATGCAATTATCTGGAAATTCTTGGCAAGTCAAACATAATTTTCTCTACTCAAGGACATTAATATCAATATTTTCAATTAGAGCAAGTGTAATAGCTTTATTAATGTTGATTTTTTTTCGTATTTTTAAGTTTACTTATTTTGAGAAAGAGAGTGCAAGCGGGGGAGGGGCAGAGATGGAAGGAGAGAGAGAATCCCAAGCCCCAACGTGGACTCATAGGCTCGAACACACAAACCCATGAGATCACGACCTGAGCCGAAGTCAGACGCCTAACCAACTGAGCCACTCAGGCGTTCCTCATGTTGAATTACTTAAATAAATTCTTTGTTCCAAGTAAAACACCACTCACGTATGCAAAGGAACTTCACATTTTTCTCTCAATTTCTGACCTGTAATTTTAACAGTATGCGCTAAACACTGATATGTTATTACTATTTTTTAATCACTACATTGAAAAAATACTACTTGGTCTACAAAATGCATTTTTGTTCCCGGCTACACTTACCGATTCCAGAGCCCCCACTTAATCAGAAGTTCGTATAAATTCTCCATAGAACTAAGCTGTGATAGACATAGCCAAGCACTTCCCAGATCTCCCTTCCCAGAAGGACTTAGCCCGTATTTGACCTTTAACCTCTTTAGGAATTCCTCAGCTGCACATACTGACTCTTTAACTGCTCTAGTCCCCTCCACGGTCCACATCCAACAATTGGTGGATAAGGAATACAAAGACGGGCCATTTCAGCCTAACTCTGGACAAATCTAATGGACCATTCTTAGCTCCAGAGCATTGGACAGGACTGACTTCTGCCATCCTGTGAAGGATTTGAATTCAGTCTTTGCCCAATCCTGCTTCCTCACCTTACCTTCCGCGGGTGAGGAACACAATGGTGTTCCCTCGTGAACATCTAGCAGGGTGACTCCACCGTGGAGTGGGCTTCCATGAGAATGCAAACAGCAACTCAAGCCATGAGACAGCTTTGCTGTGACCATTTACTTTGTCCTCTTCGATGGAAAAAGACTTCATTTTTTAACCTAACTAAAAATCATCTTTCTTTTAACAAATCTTTTCAAATACACGTTTAGATAACTAAAATACAATAAGAGGCATGGTTTGTGGCCACTATGTTTATCTTATATCATTTAAATGGTTTACAAAGCCCTATATATGTATGTATGTGAGTGTATTGATATAGTGACACATAATCTAAACTGGAAAACAGGTTGTTGGATCAATGTTTTAATTTCCAGCTAGTTTAACTATAGAATCTGGATGCTTACACTATGTGCCATAAAGAATATATGTTCTTAATAATTTAAGTTAATTTATTGATCTGAAATATTTTATCTTTGCAAGTTAATAAAGTATACTCAGTACCTCCAGTTTAAAAAAAAAAAAAAAAAGACAGGGACGAAGAGTTTAAGATGGGAGGAAAATGCCCTCTAGTGGTAAATATTATTAAAATAAGCAGGGTTTTTTGAAGCCTTAAACTTAATACAAGAGCATATATGTAGTGAAGAAGGTGAGGGGGAACAAACAGGATTCTGAGAATGAGAACAGGCAAAGGGGAACTTGCTTTATTATTGAATGTTACTCACATCTTTCTTTCAAGGAAACTTCAATCTCCTCATTTATATTTTGTAGACTAAAGATGGTTGCTTTCTTTCATTTTGCTGTTGCTTTGCTTTAAACATTTTAGGCACATGAGTGTATGAAACTAGAATCTTAAATCTGGCAGAGGATTCAGAGCTGAATCAACTGTCTTGAGACGTCTTGGAATACTAATTCACATACACAGCATCTAAAATTTCATATAGCGATTTTGCACGTTTTGCAAAATAACAAAGTACACAGAAACTCATTATATTACCAGTAGGAGGGATTCACTAATTTGTAGTAATTCAGAACCTTCTTCTCACTCTAAGAACATAATCTTATTGGTATAAAGATACAATAACTTGTGTAAATCCTCATAACCCTATCAATTAGATGAGCCCTGGGCAAAAGAAAAACCAATTTCAGGATCCTACAAGATCTCGTTGCCTTCATCATTGATGTTCATTGGCCTCTTTCAAATTTTGTTCCAGCATTGGACCCAATATGTTGCTCACAGATTGTTCTCTAACAACTTCAGTCTCCCAACCACACCTCCACGGTTCAGGACTTCTTATGAGCAGTTCAAGGCAGGGTGATGATTGTTGACATAAGACAGAACTCTTGGAATCTCAGCGACTTTCTATTATGAAAGTGTGTTTGTTTACTTTTGTTGCTATAAAATCCAATCTGATGTTGCTGACCAAGAAAGGGGTGAGAGAGTGTATTTCCATGCAAGTCCTATAAGGTTGCAGGTTATGGAAGGTGTTATCACCTTCAACTAATGCCTTCTAAAGTCAGCTTGGGAGTCAAAAATCACCTAGTGGAAGGGAAATATGAATGGAGATTCCAGAATTTACAAGCTGCCTTTAGAGGTTCTGTGTGTCATTTCCACTGGCATTCAGTGATGAGAAGCCATTCATATGCCACCCCTTACTGCAATAGAGTCTAAGCAATGGAGTTTGATATTATTTCCAGTGGGAGACAGAAATAGGACTGGAGGTTAGCTATACATCATTGTCATAACATTTCAGACATATCAGCCGTGAACTTTATTTATTTTTGAGCAGAAGCGAAATATCTTTGAGTCTTATTTTCCTGAAACATGAAAATGGATTTGACAAAATCTTCTTTACAGCAAAGTCTTTTTTTCCTTCCAAACTTTTATTGGAATGTAGTCGACACACAATGTTACACTAGTTGCAGGGGTACAACATAGTGACTCAACTCCTCAATAATTATGCCATGTTCCCCAAGGTGTAGCTACTGTCTGTCAACACACAGTGCTATTACAATCTCATTGACTACGTTTCCCTGTGCTGTGCCTTTTATCCTCATGGTTTATTCATTCCATAATTGGAAGCCTGTATCTTCTACTCCTGTTTACTCATTTTGCCCATCCCTTTATTTCCCACCCCTCTGGCAACCATCAGTTTCTGTGTTAATACTATAAGTCTGATTCTGTTTTTTGTTTGTGTATTCATTTGTTTGTTTTGGTCTTAGATTCAACGTATGAGTGAAATCATACGATATTTGTCTTTCTCAGTCAGACATACTTCCTTTAGCGTAATACCCTCTAGGTCCATCCATGTTGTCACAAGTGACACAGTCTCATCCTTTTTTATGACTGCATAATATTCCTTTGCGTGTGTGTGTCTGTGTGTGTGTGTGTGTGTGTGTGTGTGTGTCCATACCATATCTTCCATTCATCCATCCTTGGACGCATATTGTTTCCATATCTTGGCTATTGTAAATAATGCTGCAATAAACATAGGAGTGCACATATCTTTTTGAAATAGTGTTCTTCTTGGGGAGAGGGTGTAAATATACAATAGTGAAATTATTAAGTCATATGATATTTCTATTTTTACCTTTTTGATGGACCTTCATACTGTTTTTCACAGTGTCTGAACCAATTTACGTTCATACCAGCAGTGCATGAAGGTTCCCTTTTCTTTATGTCCTCATCAACACTGTTATTTCTTATCTTTTTTACTTTTGCCATTCTGACAGGTATAATGTGATGCCTCACTGTAGTTTTGCTTTGTGCAGTAGA
Organism: Puma concolor; assembly: GCF_028749965.1. Classification (NCBI taxonomy): domain Eukaryota; kingdom Metazoa; phylum Chordata; class Mammalia; order Carnivora; family Felidae; genus Puma; species Puma concolor. The sequence continues at coordinate 82,203,369 of NC_141668.1, forward strand.
ATCTTAAGGTTCATAAAAACGATTTATGTAAAAAGGACTAACTCAGTGTCAGGCCTCCAATAGATGCGCACTTGGAATATTTTTGGGGGCGGGAAGGGCACAAGTGGAGGAGGGGCAAGCAGAGGAGGACAGAGGATCCAAAGCAGGCTTTGCTGTGACTGGCTGACAGCCTCAAGCCCAGTATGGTGTGCGAACTCACGAACCATGAAATCATGAACTGAGCCAAAGTCGGACGCTCAAATGACTGAGCCACCCAGGTGCCCCAAGTTTTGAGTTTTTAAAAATGTATGTATTCCCAGAATATCATAAACCCTGAAAATCTTCCTAAATGACTATATAACTGATTCTTGGGAATATTATCTAATAAGATCAATGTATCATCCCTCTGTCATATCATATTTCTATTATTAGTAGATTTTACACACATAGCGTAATGCAGAGTACTGACTCTGAATTTGAGAATTCCACAAGTAAGTTCAAGCCAAAATGGGATAGTATTTTAAATACTGCATCTAAATAGGTGTGTGGCTTTCTCAAGAAGAAGGGAACATGAAGTGAAATGATCAATTATGTTATAGTATTGAAACTGGATGTGGACAGTCCTGGGTCCTCCCTAATATTTCATGCTTGGCAACAGGGAGTTGGCAACTGGGGAGTTGAAGCTGTAAACTAACACATCGTATAATCTAAACTAAGCTCTAAACCTTGCTGTGTATCTTCTCTATGTAAAAGAGTTTTCAGTGTTGTCAAAGTATTCAGTATATTGCTTTATACACTGCATAATATTAATTATCCACGAAGTTAACATTCCTCCTTCTATTCATTTGATTCAGAGTTCCAATATGATGCCACTGGTCTGTTTACAAACTTTTCCTGTAACTTTCTTGTTAGCCTAGCATACATTGATAGGATCTTAAGCTGTATCTCTCACTTTTATTTCTGGCTACTTCATCCTATTCAGCCTGCTGTTCAGGCTAAGACCCACTTTTATTATAATGATTGGTATTCTCCAAATACTCCATGATCTGTCATGTTTCTCTGGCCTTGCCCAGGAAATGCTTTCATGCTTCTTTCTATTCTTATAGTTCTAGCTCAAATGCCACATCTATGAAATCTTTTCCAACTGTTTCTCTCACCGAAGAATTTGTGTCTCCCTAGACAATGCTCCCACAAAATTTGTGTCTTTCCCTTTGCATTTTTTGTTTGCACACCTGCCCCCGTACAATGCAAACAGCTAAAGACACCTTTCTATAATGTATTTACTTCACCAACTAAAGTACTGTGTGAATTGAGGGTCAGATACATGTCTGGGCCAGTGACAAAAGGGTCATAAGCTCATGCTGACCTAATCTAGTGCTTCTCAAATTTAACATACAAATGATTTGGGGGAATTTTTTGAAATTCAGATTCTAATTCAATAGATCTGTTGTGGGGTAGGAGATTCTGCATTTCTAACAAGCTCCTGGATGATGCCAATGCTGCTGATCCAGAGAACACACTTTGTTTATTTATTTATTTATTTATTTATTTATTTATTTATTTATTTATTTATTTATAAGAGAGGCAGAGAGAGAGAGAGAGAGAGAGAGAGAGAGAGCAGGCTCCACGTTGTCAGTATGGAGTCCGATGTGGGGCTCAAACTCACGAACTGTGAGATCATGACCTGAGCTGAAATCAAGAGTTGGAGACTTAACCAACTGAACCACCCAGGTGACCCCAGAGAAGACACTTTAAGTGAAAGGGAATGTGTATGCCCATCGACAAATACTTATTCAAAACAAACAAACAAAAAAACCCTGCGTAGTGAATTCTCAGTATTGTCAAGATGTTAGTTCTTTCTTTGACCTATTCGATCTATAGATTCAATGCATTCCCAGTCAAAATCCAAAATCCTAGCAAGCAACTTTTTTGGATACCAACAAACTGATTCTAAATTTTATATGGAGAGGCAAAAGACCCAGAACAGCCAACATAAGTTTGAAGAAGAATGAAGTTGTAAGACTGAAACTACCCTACTTCAAGATTACTATGAAGTTATAGTAATCAAGACTGGGTGGTTTTGGTGAAAAAAATAGACAAATGGATCAATGGAATTGAGTGAGACCCCAAAGTAGTCCTATCTAAATATAATCAGCTTACCTTTGACAAAGAAGCAAAAGCAGTATAATGGAGCAAAGGTAAGTATTTTTGACAAATGGTTCTGACACAAATGGAATTCATATTTAAAAACAAAAGAAAGAAAAGAAAGAAAAATCTATCTGGATATAAACCTTACACCCTTCACAAAAAGTAACTTAAAATGGATCACAGACCTAAATGTAAAATGCAAAACTGTAAGAGAATATCTGCTTGACTTTGGGCTTCATGATGACTTTTGATACAATGGCAAAAGTACAATCCTTGAAAGAAAAATTGGTAAGCTAGAATTCCTTAAAATTAAAGACTTCTGCTTTTTGAAAGACAATGTCAAAAGAATAAAAAGACAAGCCACCTACTGGAAGAATATATTTGCAAAAGACATCTATCTGATAGAGGACTGTTCTCCAAAATATACAAAGAACTCTTAAATGTCAACAATCAGAAAACAGAAACCTAATTAAATAATATGCCAAAGACCTTAACAGACACCTCAGCAAAGGAAATATTCATATGCATATAAATATCAAAAGATGCTCTATACATCATGTATCATCAGGAAAATGCAAATTCAAAGTATAATGAAAAACCACTACACTCCTATTAAAATGGCTAAAATCTGGAATATTGACAACACCAAATGATGGCGTGGATGTGGAATAACAGGAACTCTTATTCACTGTTGGTGGGAGTGTAAAATGGCACAACCACTTTGGAAGACAGTTTGGTGGTTTTTTAAGATACTCATACTATACAATTCAGCAGTCGTGTTACTTGATATTTATTTAAAGGAGTTGAAGACTTATGTCCACACAAAAGCCTGTACATAGATGTTGATAGTAACTTTATTCATCACTGCTAAAACTTGGAGCAACCAAGATATCTCTCAGTAGATGAATAAATAAATAAATTATGGTATATTTAAACAATGAAGTATTATTCAGTGCTAAATAGAAATGAGCAATCAAGCCCTGAAAGAACATGGAAGAAGTCTCAGTGTATATTAGTAAGTAAAGAAGCCAATCTGAAAAGACTACATACTATGTGATTCCGACTGTGTGATATTCTGGAAAAGACAGTAAAAAGAACAGTGCTCACCAGGGATTAGGGTGGGGAGAGGGGGAGGGATGAATAGGCAGAGCACAGAGGATCTTTAGGGTAGTGAAACTACTCTCTATGATACTATAAGAGTGGATATATGAAATTATACAGTTGTCCAAACCCATAGAATGTACCACTTTAAGATTTAATGGTAATGTAAACTATGGACTTTGGGTACAATGATGTGTCAGTGTAGATTCATCATCTGTAACAAATGTGTCACTGTGGTGGGAAATGTAATAATGGTGGAGGCCATGCATGTTCTGTGGCAGGGGAAATCTCTACCTTTCTCTCAATATTGCTATAAAACTAAAACTGCTTTTAAAAAAGCTTTCAAAAAGGTAATAAAAATAAAATACTCTGTTTTAGAATGTCTTTAGACTAGATTTAAGTTGCACACAACCAGCTTGGAATTCTCTCTTCAGGGTAAAGTTAGCAAGACCTAATGGTATGTCTCCTCACAGATATAATCTCAGTGCCCAGCCTAGTGCCCGACCTGGAGCTGTTAGTATATAAGAGCTATTAAAAATAAGTAAATGACTGATGAATCAATGAAAATGAATGGAGAAGGAGTTAAATGTAACATCAAAAGAGTAATTGATTGTCTTTACTTTCTGGAACATATTTTGTCCAACATCATGTGCTATTTCTGTGCACATTTCCTAATGAGTTGCTCTTTTCCCATCTGCTCTGAATGAGAGCAACAATTTTTTTTTAATAATTCACAAAAGATGCTAGGCAATTCCTAATTTTCTAGTTTATAAAGCATTCAGGAAAGCACAGAATTCTGAGGTTAGGTAAATAAAAAATTCACAAGACACTCTATTATAGGTAAAAATAAAATAAATTGTGAAACGCTAGTGATCTGAGTGGAAAAACATTGAAATGAAATGTATATAGGCATTGTATTCTTTATTCCTTTTCCCTCGCTTAGGATTTAGGTAATCATATTTAGGAACTAAATACTCTAACAGAACTTTAACTAATTGAGCTGAAGGCAGAGAACAGTTTATCAGTAATCATGAAGAAAATTATTTGAAGGACACATCCACTAAAAATATCATGTCCAGCCGCTCAATAATTTTCCTCTGTTTTTGCAAAGAAATGTTCTTAAGCTTCATCAAAGAAAATCATGGACAACTTATTTCAAATAGAAGGTAGGTGGCAGCTTACACCAGCCACTAATGGAAAATCTGACTCCTGCCATAATGAATTTTAGTCAGAGAGAGTAGTTTTAAACAAGTTTGAAAGCCTAAGATCATCACCATCTCCAAACTACAGGTCAGACACCTAAGAATAGGTTGGTAAAAATCAAGGAAATAAGACCTCGATACATTTCCACACACAAATACTTGTTACGAAATTAGAATTCACTAGGTTTACTCTAACATAAATTAAAATACATGCTTCAGTTTATTATCGTCCTTTCTTCTCTTGCCCAGAATTGGGAAGGACCATTTTATGTTGAGAATGACGCCCTCCATAACATGATAATCTGGGTACTTAGTTAAAAATGTACACTTTGTATGATCCTCCTCCTTACTTGTCACTCTATTAAATAATATTTTTTTTTCTATTGGTCCTCTAGAATAATGCTTTTCAAAGTATTTTCTTCAGACTCTTAGGGAACCCGGAGCCCCATTCAGGGGATCCATAAGATCAAAAGTATATTAATAATAATTTCAATGTGTTATTTGCCTTTTCTTACTAGTTAGTTCATAAGTGTATAGTAGAGTTTTTCACAGCAGGTAGGAGAATCCAGCCATTTTCTAATGTCAGACATTATGGAATTTCGACGAAAAGTAAAACATCGCCAGTGGAACGGAATCTGCCAAACCTAAGTGAGTTTGGAAGTGCATTCATTACTTAACCTTCCATGAAGGAACACAGTCTTCCAACCGTTGATATTGCCTTGTGAAACCCAGTACAAAGAACCAGCTGAGCCACACGTTCCCTGGACTTTCAAACCATTGAAACTGAAAGATAATATGTGGATGCAATTTTAAAGATTTCACCAAATTTTTGGTAATTTGTTGTTGTGTCAACAGGAAACTACTACAGAGGATAACTATTCCTGTATCTTTCTCTATAAAAAATATATAGTCAGCAAATGTTCATAAAAGACTAGTAGTGAAACATTTGGAAGTAAACTTTTTTTAGTACCTAGGTAGAGAAAGCATATATTTTTTGATATAATATGTGCAATTATATAGATTAGTGTTGTGTAAATACATTTTATGGCATAGGAAATGTAAAAGTAATGCTCTTTGCCTATGGTAGGATAAAATCAGTTTTAAAGGGTCATATGAGGCATGTGTTTACTGATTTAATAAACATTCTGATCAGTATCCCAGTAACATTGCTGAACAGATTGGAAAACACTGACTGAAGAAAACCAACATTATTCTAGAATCTTTGGTTAAAATGATTTTGCATATTTTAATATTACACAGAGGTAACATCATGAAAAGCAGAAAAGGATTCCTGCTTATATCGATAAATTAGAAAAATATTCCTTTATAAAGAAACACAAGTTCCATACGAGAACAACTAAATATTGAACATAGAGACAAAATATTTTTAAAAGTAAGGTTTAAAAAGGATCATTTTCTTTTTTAATGAAGGAAAAGATGACATGGAATCCATCTTGTGCAAAAGCTAAATATAAACTAGGAATATCGTTTATAGTAAATGCCTGTTTACTCACAATAGAATTCCCCAAAGACCTTTGAGAGAAAATAGTGCACCTGGGGTCTACAGCTATGACCATTAGGGTGATAAGACTGAGAGATCGAAGTATACTCTTTAGCCAAGGCTCCCATGAACCAAGCCAGTTGGTATCAAATAAATCAAAGGATGTACCTGAAGGAGCATTAATGTATTTTAGCCCAGTGGCTTATTTGTAAATTTCTTATGTTCGCTTTAATACCAGACACATCCATCATGGTAGAGGAAGAGGTATTTGCCAGGGCACAGACTCTTCTTTGTTTAGCCAATGAGTAATCTAAAGCAACTCTATTATCTAAATCCACTTTACCAAGAGTGTCTAGGAACTTATGTTGTGCAAGACTTAGTGGTCTGACAGTCTTTTAATAACACTTTTTTTTCTTACATTTTTGGTTGCGTATACTTTGATTGCCTCTTAATGTAACAATAGTTTTTAAGGGCACCTGAGTGGCTTAGCTGGTTATGCGTCCAATGTCAGCCTAGGTCACGATCTCATTGTTCCCGAGTTCAAGGCCCACGTCAGGCTTTGTGCTGACAGCTCAGAGCCTGGAGCCTGTTTCAGATTCTGTGTCTCCCTCTCTGCCCTTCCCCCACTCATTCTCTGTCTCTCTCTCTCACAAAAATAAATAAAACATTAAAAAAAGCTTAAAGAACAATAATTTTAATAGCATTTATTATAAAGATAATAGAAAAATACTTCTGTTAGAAATATTTCAATCTCACAACTTGTTGTTAGTTAATGTCATGTAAGTTTTTATGATCACTGTCAAATTGGGAAAACATCTATCAAGTTTCTTCCTATATAAGGCATAATCTTGTAAGTCATATGGTTGTTTCTTAAATATTCCATACTCTGATTATAGTAGCACACTATAAGTTTTACATTATTTTTATTATCAGTTTCTCAAATGAATTCATATGATTCATTTCTCTTCAGTAACTGATCATCATCTAATCAAAGACCTATCAACTATTTACACTCTTCCTTTTCAATTGCTACTTTTAATATTGATCTAAAAATATTTGTCACAATTCACTTCTAGATTATAAGCATGACTGCTACTGGCTTTATTGTGCATCCCTATCATTTTGTTTTATAATTTCATTTTTATTTGAATTTTCTCTCATTTTTAATAAATACATTTTAAACTGATAAAGGAAGATACCTTCAAATATGCCTAAGTCAAGAATCTGTCATTTCTCTTTAGTTTTGCTAAGCATTCCAAATTGTAATCAAAATAGCACACTTAACCTTTATCAACTTTTAAATACATTTTCACATTTTGCTCATGTTCTGGTTTTACTTTCAAGCTTCAAAAATATATTTACAAGTTTATAATAAGGAGCAGACTTTCTCTTTAGAGAAAAACCCAAGTTGTCAACTATATTTAAGATAAACCAAAGAGAAAACTGGTAATTGTAGCAAAATACGAAAGCAGTATTTCTGGAACCATGGCAGTAGCTTTTTTTTTTTTAAATGACATCAAGGTTAGGAGGTGCCCATGGCACATAATCGATACATTTACTCATGTTTTTATGGAATGCTTGCAGCTCTTAAAAGTTACATTGTCATATAGCAGCCTATGAATGTTATTCAAAGGTATATTACAATTACTGATTTTCCAGTGATCAAACAGTCAAAAAAATAACTTGGAGGGTTTTCCTTCATAATAGTAAGGCACAGTAATTGACAATGGTTGACATTTATCAAATGACATAAAATTTACAGCTATGAGTAACAATAAATTTCTCGTTTATTTATTTAGGTCATTATCTTATACACACGATCTCATAATTTAAATTAATCCTAAGAATTTGTATTTTTTTCATATGAGAATATGTTTTTAGTTAATTCTCCCCCCTTTTTATTAAGATTTTTAATTTTAATTTCAGTATAGTTGACATAGTGTTATATTAGTTTCAGGTGTTCAATATGGTGATCCAACAATTCTGTATTAGTCAGTGCTCATCATGATAAGTGTACTCTTAATCCCCTTCACCCGTTTCACCCATCCCCCATTCACCTCCACTCTGATATGCTTTTTTTAAACAAGTACCATCAGGGGTGCCTGGGTAGCTCAACTGGTTAAGCATCTGACTTCTGCCTAGGTCATAATCTCTTGGTTCCTGGGCTTGAGCCTTGTGTCCGGCTCTGTGCTGACAACTTGGAACCTGGAGCCTGCTCCGGATTCTGTATCTCCCTCTCTCCCTGCCCTTCCCCCACTCATGCTCTGTCTTTGTCTCTCTCTCAAAAAATAAATAAACATTAAACAAGTACCCTCAGGTTAAAGTTATTTGTTTTTCAACAAGAACATTTTTTACTGGAAGCATACTTCAGAATACATTGTTCTAAAAGATATATGTAAAACATTCCATCCAAGAAAAATAGAATGCACATTTTCTTCCAGTACATACAGAAGAGAAGAATCCCCTGGTTAAATCACATAAAAAGGGACATAACAAATATTACAAACTTAAGAAGACTGAAAACATACCAAGTATATTTTCCAACCGCAGTGGTACAAAACTGAAGATCAACAATAAAGCTGGAGCAACCTACAATGTAAATATTGAATATTTAATATGTAAATATTAAACAACATACTACTGCAAAAGCAGTGGGCCAAACAAGAAATCAAACGGCAAATCAAAATATGTCTCCAAACAAAAGAAAAAGAAAACACAATATTCCAAAACCTATGGGATGCAACAAAAGCAGATGTTAAAGTGAAATTTTTAAGGTTAGGCATTTTTTTTCATTTTTAGGTTTTTCAAATGCTGATGCAAAACGGATTATTTTAGCGATTAATTTAATATTTCATATGCAGTTTACGTTTTTTTGAAGAACGTTACTTTTCACCTTGAACGCTGAAGGCAAACAGATTTTGCCCAAAAATGTGTAACTAAAACTCTCTTTGTCTATATTTCAAAATAAAGTTGAAGTTCTCTTCTGCTTGTAAGGAGCTTGGAAGTTGCCACTCCATCCTAACAGAAAGTAACAATCTGAATAGATTAAAACATCAACAACTCTTCTTGCATCCAAAAGAGGGGAGGACACAGGGCAAAATGCTGCTTCCAAGATGAGAGAGAAAAACAGGCAAGTACGGGGAACTGTTTTTTCCTGGAGCAGAGACTCACAAGTGGAAACCAGTGAAGTAGAAACCAGCTCTGCGGTAGGAAAACCTGAACTGTAAGTGATGGATTGCTGGAGACTCAAGTGTGGACAAGTCTGAGAGTTAAAAATCTCCAGAGGGACCCAGTCATAGGGGAGCCCCCACAATATTTATCTGGAGTTAGGTCTCGTATACTGTAAGTCCAGCAGTCATGTTCCTTGGTATTTATCGAAAGGAATTAAAAACTTACATTCACGAAGCCCTACTCATGAATGTTTATAGCAGCTTTATTCACACTTCCCAAAACTTGGAGGCAGCCAAGATGTCCTTCAGAAGGTGACGGATAAATAAACAAACTGTGGTGCATCCAGACAATGGAATATTATTCATGATAAGAAGTGAACTACCAAGCCATGGAAAGACATGGAGGAATGATAAATACATATTCCTAAGTTGAAAGAAGCCAATTTAAAAAGGCTATATATGGCATGATTCCAACTGCATGACATTCTGAAAAAGGCAAAACCATGGAGACAGTAAAAAGAACCGTGGTTGTCAGGGTTGGTGGTGGGGGGAGAAGAGGTTATGAATAAGCAGGGCACAGAGGATTTTTAGGTCAGTGAAAATATTCTGTATGATACCATAATAATGGATACATGTCATTATATATTTGTCCAAACCATAGAATATACAACATCAGATGAACCCTAATGTGAACTATGGATTTGGGGTGATTATCATATGTCTATGTAGACTCATCAGCTATAACAAATGTACCACTTTGATGGGGAATGTTGATAATGGGGGAGGTTTTACTTGTGTGGAGCAAGGAGGTATATGGGAAAGTTCTGTGTGGTTCCCTCAGTTTTGCTGTGCATCAAAAACTGCTCTGAAAAGATAAAGTGTCAATAAAAAATAAATAAAATAAAGTTGAATGTTCTTTCTTGCCTTTTCTTCAGGTAGTTGGTACACTGCATTTTTATTTAAGTTACATGCTAATGAAGCAAACATGAGATCAACAGAGGCTTCACAATCGAATGTTTTGGTATAAGTCACACACACACACACACACACACACACACACACAGTCTTTTTGTAAAGAGTTGTTTACAGAAAACAAATAGGCAACCTTTGGTTCTCAGTAAGACTAACTAGGATCTCATAAAAGTGTGATAATTTTAAAATGTCATTTCAAAGTATTTTGTGTGAGATGTGATATTTTTGTGAATTCTATGTTTTAAATGATTCTCTAAAATCATTAATTGGATCATAATAATAAAAAGCCCTATTTAATTATGTAGTTTTGATTAAGGTTCTTATCAGCATAAGAATCTACATAAAGATGATGATATTTGTCACAGTCAGTGTCTTTATCAGTATGAAGATGCTGCTTCATTCACCTTTTTGAATGCTCACTGAAGGGGTTTCAGATGATTGACTCATTTGGCTCATTGTACTCATTGAAGGGGTTTCAAATGATTAATTTCATCTTTCTTTTTTTTTCATTTATTATTTTGTGTGTGTCCTAACTCTCATAACTTTTTGTTATCATCTTTCTTGTCTATACTTTTGTATGAGTCAGGGGTCTCCAAATATATATAATATATATGCAAACATTCACAACACAATCAGGAATAAATACTCAGAACAATTACAATCCTCATTACTGCAACTAATCACATAGTTGTAGCTGGTATTTATAACTACATTCTTTCACTACCCATTCTTTATTCTCTTTACTCCAAGCAAACACCTAAACTGGTTATGTTTCTTTGCCTCATAAGGTGATCCAAACCTTCATCCCTGAAGAATCAGAGCCATTAGTAGTCCTTCATGAATTGGATAGTTGTAGCTGTGCATGGATTTTAATGAGCATGGTACTGCTAAGAAACACCTAAGGGATCTGTGTATCAGCCATGGTCTTCTTTATTGCCACTGTGGAGCAGCGGTCCAATTTCCCCTTAGAATCAATAACCTCAATAAGTACACTAACTCTCTTCTTTGCGTGTAGTTTCAGAGGCATGAGGAGTCTAGGGACTGGGAGGCAGTCTTAACTTCCAGTCCAGTAGAATCATTGTTGCGTCTCCTAGTGGAAGCATTCCTTCCTTTGGTTCTAAGTCTGCTAGAACAGCAGAGCATAAGATTTCAGAAACAGAGGGGCGTCTGTGTGGCTCAGTCGGTTTCATGTCAGACTCTAGATTTCAGCTTGGGTCATGATCTCACGGTTCATGAGTTCAAGCCCCACATTGGGCTCCACACTGGTAAGGTGGAGCCTAGTTCGTGTTCTCTCTCTCTCACCCTCTCTTGCCCTCCCCAGATTGCTCTCTCCCTCTTTCTCAAAGTAAATAAATAAACTTAAAAAAAAAGATTTCAGAAATAAAACAATTTTTTTTTTTGCTACTGGAACGTCAGATGTAATGATGGGTGGTGTCGCCTCCATTTCTACCCCTTGAATTTTGGACCCGTGGATCCTGGCTATGGGAAAAATGGTACAATATATTGGTAGCTGATTTAGAGCAGGATGATGGGGAACATGATCAATGGATCCCATGAGTATGGATTCTCTGATGCACTTTGTTGGTTGTGAAGTGTGTTCCTTGGTCAGAAGCAACACTGTGTGGAAATACTATAACAGTGGATAAGGCATTCTGTAAGCCCATGGATGGTAGTTTTAGAAGCATTGCATGCAAGCATGTCAAATCTACATCCAAAGAAGTGTCTTTTCTAATAAGAAATGATGATTAGCAGTCAAATGTTACCAACTTATCACCAAATAGCAGTCTGATGACCCTGCAGTATGGTGCTAGAGGGGCTCAGTATTGGCCTCTGTTGCTGGAAGACTGCACACTTAGCAGTGACTATAGCCAGATTGGACTCAGTGAATAGAAGCCCATGTTATTGGATCCATGCATAACCTCTGTCATTGCTACCATGACCACTTTGTTCATGAATCCATTGGGAAGTGACAGGAGTGCCTGGGGAAAGAGGCTCATAGCAACAAAATGGGACATCATACCACTTTATTATTAAAATCATACTCACGTAAGACTCAAATATCTATATATTTTCTGTCTATTCAGAGAATCTGTCCATAGGCCTTTTTTCCTGGACTTCCTTATCACCAATTTTCCAAGTCCCTGACCATTCAGGCAAATCATTGGCCATAGTCCCTGAATTGGTATAAAATCACACATCTGGCCCTTTCTCCATCTAATAAAAACAAATAACCAAGTACACTGTTTAAAGTTCTACTCACTGGATGAATTTCCCTTCATTGTTGTCCTTCAAGGATGTCTCAGAAGGGACTGTAGTGCTACAGATGTCCACTCTTGGGAGATGTCTATATATTTCATAGAACGATACACAAAGTAGTCCTACACAAAGTAGGACTGAGGTTTTTCTTCCTCAGTCAAATGATTGTTGGAGACTCTCCATGATGCCATGGATGCAGGCCAGGAGAGAAAAATAATATAACAAGAGTGGGAACCATGGGCACTTAAACCGCTTTATCGTGTAACTTAGTTGCGCCATCATGACGTGCTTGAGACCAGTCTCATACATGTCACCTCCATTTGATGGTGGAGTGTTGCTGCTGTGCACACCCAACTTTGTCACTTGGTGGATCAGACAACACCCAGTTTATGATGGGCAGCTCAGGCTACATGGCAACCTGATCTCTTCTAAAACTCAATAGGAAGCCAAAAGTTGTTTCTGAAAAGATTAGTTATCCCCAGGAATGGCAGGGCATTGTTCCAAAATCTGGAGGATCTATGCTATTATTCATCTATGGGCCCTGTTAAGGATTCCAAACATTATCTCTGTCTGCCACTAACACTTCAAGTATCACTGGATCTGGTCCAAATGGCACATCAGCTTGCACAACAGCCTGGACCTGCTTCAGAGCCTTGTCTTGTACTCTGCTCTACTCCAAACTAGCAGCTTTTGGGTTACTCAGTCAATGAGCCAGAGTAGCACATCTAACTGAGTAATATGTTACCCCAAATGCAAAGAGGCCCACTAGGCATTGTGCCTCTTTTTTATTTATAGGAGAAGCCAGTTACAATAATTTACCCTTTATTTTACGAGGGATATCTTGATATGCCCTATACCACTGAACCTTAGGAATTTCACTTAGGTAGAAGTCAATGAAATTTTAATTTATTTCCCACTCTTTGACATGCAAATGTTCAGCCAATAAGTCCAGAGTAGTTGCTACTTCTTGCTAAGTCCAATCAATATAACATCTATGTAATTAGTGTGACATCTTGTGGAAGGGAGAGGCAATCAAGATCCCCTGCGAACTAAATTATAAACAAGAGCTGGAGAGTTGATACACCCCTGAAGTAGGACGTGAAGGTGTTTTGCTAGCCTAGTCAGCTGAAAGCA